>NC_132992.1:90883400-91190700 GCF_048564905.1 Vicugna pacos | reverse complement strand
CCTGGAGAGCTTAGCCATTGTTCAGACTGCAGAGCACAGAACGAGGGAGCTGGCAGAAGTGCCGGGTGCTTGTGATTTTGGTTTTGTTTCATCAGGGTAAAGATGGGAACTCACTTCTTTCCACTGTTTAAGAGGAAGTATCAACGTATCTGAGACCCTTACATAACTGACACATCCATGCAGCACCTTAAAGATAGCTAACATCTACAGAAGCCTTTAAAGGCATTTCTCATACACTGTCTTCTATGACCAAAGAACCATCTGCCAGGTGGGCAAGGCAGGGATTATTATCCTACCTACTGAGAGGGGAAACTATGGATCCAAGAGGTTAAGTGACCTCTTGATCAAAGTCAAGCCGTGTACTGCCAGCCATGCCTGATAACAGAAAGGGAACTGTAGATGGCACTTCTCTTTGGGAAAGATGAGGACGGAGGGAAGATAAAGTTGTGCCTTGGAGACAGGAGGGAAGGGGGCAGGACACAGGGGTCAACACCAAGATGGTGGAGAAGTCAACTCCCAATAGACCTGGAGGCTCAAGATAGGCAAGAGAGTCGACCTCCAGCGGACTCTGAGCTTCACTATACACTCACTGTAGTGTCCTCACATTACAGTGGTGAATGACACATCCACAGGTGCCAAGCCAGTTAAGAAGCTACACATGAAAGGTCAAAGAGGGTGGTGGCCCAATTCCTAGGAATCCTGCTCTTCCCCCAGAGTAGTTGGAATAGTTCTCTCCTGTGTTAGCGTATAAAAACTTGTAACAACATTGTAAACTGACTGTACTTCAATAAAAATGTATTAAAAAAAAAAAAAACTAGCAACACTGCACCTTGTAGTCACTCTCTCTTGCCTTCTGACTCAGCCCCACACTCTGTCTGTGGAGTGTATATCTTTAGCTTTAATCAACCCACCTCACCTCCAGGTACACCTCTCTAAATAAACCTACTCTTACTCAACTGTGGCTCGCTCTTTAACTCTTCCCTGCGTGAAGTCAAGGACCCTCACTTGGTGGGGCGCGTCTCAGGGGCCCAACCGAGACCTGGAACACGGCCATCCTCTTGAGTCCCTGCAACTCTTTTTCCTGTATCACCTTCAACCCTCCTTGATCAAGGGCAGGGCCAGAGGCTGACCCCAGTGAGCAGAGCAGAGTCTGGAGTTCATTTACATCAGGATGACTTTTCCCTAATGCGAGCAACCAAGAAAAGGAGGTATCTATGTTCATTGCCTCATGTGACTTAGTTCCGCCCTAATTTTGGCTGCCCAGTGCCCTGAGTAGGTCTGTCCCCCTGAGTCAGAAAGAAGCACAGAACCACAGGCTATCACTCTGGAAGGGTCCTTGGACATCATCTAGTTCATTCTGCTCTTTTCACAAACGATGAGACTCAGAGGGGGGAGATGACTCCCCAAGACCACCAGCAAGCTCAGGCAGAGCAGGCCTGGAACCCAGCTCTCCTGGATCCAGGCCCAGCACTCCTTCTCAAATGACTGACTGCAGACCCATCTCCACTGACAACAATGCTACTCCTATCCCTGCGCCCTAGACCCTTTCCTCTCCCAGGGACACAATCATGCATCCGGGTCAGTGGACACAGAATATACCACGTGGCCAGCAGTGGCAGTAACACCCCCACTCTCCAGACCTCCACCATGTAAAGGATGAGCCCACATACTGATTAACATGTGCATGACGGCCATCACCCTGCTCTTTAGGCAAGAACAGCAAGTGACAAAAGGAACTGGACTGTCCTTTCCTCATTCTTAACTTCCTTAAAGCCTGAAACTCTCAATGAGAAGACAGAAGACATTAGTCATGTACGAAGTGCCGAAGGAGTTACTATGGCAAACAATTATGTTCACAAGTGATTTAAAAAATGAACGTGGTAACAAACGTGAGGAATCTGGAGGACAAACGGAAGGCTAGGATCACAGGTTAAACAGAGCATCTGGAGCCCCAACGCTGTGAATTTGCAGCGGTACAGTGCTGTGACTCCCAAGCTTGGGATCTGCTGGGGCCAAGTGGGCAAGTCCCTTGTCTCTTTGGGCCTCAGGCTCCTCACCACAAAAAGAGAGCAGCAACAGTACCTACCTCCTGGGAGTACCTCGAAGACACAACAAGACAGTGCACGCTACGTGGTCTGAATAGCGGCGGTGTGTGAAAAATACTCATTAGTACGAGCAATGGCTATCATCATCATTATGGACATTAATTGAGAAGTAGAATTCAGATCTTCTTACCAAGCTGCACTTCTACATTGAATCACATTTTCACAAACCATAAAGCAGGATTAAATTATTGACCAGAGAAAGCTGACTTCAAAAGAGAGTGTACTGGAAAAAACTTAATCTTCAGGAGTTTTCTGAGCTTTGCTGATATCCTAGTACAAGCCAGATGATGTTTTTCCACAGTTAAAGCATTTATTCAATCGCTGTTCTCATGAAATTTTCACCAATTAGACACAATTAATAGTTATCATTTACTTTCCTAGACAACCAACCTCAGTGGAAGGGAGATGGGGCAAGACCCTGGCACCCCACTATACTTCCTGCTTCTACACAATGTCCCCTGCCTCTGCCACCCACCCTCAACAAGCAAGACGAGCTCCACCCCGGGAAGTGAACTGCTTCCAAAACGCCTGGCATGAGTGAAGCCACCAGGAACAGAGGCAAAAAAAAAAATAATAATAATAATAATAAGATAGAAGTGACACGTATTATATGCTATAGGAAATTAAAAATGAATGAGTAGATAGTCAGATGATTTTCAATAAAAGTGCTAAGACATCTCAATAGGGGAAAGGATATTCTTTCCAACAAAGGTGCCAAAATACTTGAAAATCCATATTAAAAAATGAACTTAGGCCCTTACCTCATACCAGATGTAAGAATTAACTCAAAATGGATCATAGGCTAAAAGTAAGAGTTACAATCATAAACTCCTAGAAGAAAACAGGAGAAACTCTCCCTGATCTTGACTGAGGCAAAGAAGGACCCATAGAAGACACTGCTGGTAAACTGGACTTCATCAAAATTTACAATATATGTGCTTTTTCACTAAAAAAACGAAGGGCAGGCTAGAGACTGGGAGAAAATCACACATCTGATAAATGACCCATATCCAGAATGAGTAACAAAATCTCAAAACTCAACCATGAGAGAACAATCATAATATAAACTGAAAATAACCTACATATCCAACAATGAGGATTGGCTAAACAATCTAGACACCGCCGGTCAATGAAACATTAGGGAGGTGATAAAATGTTAAATTCTTATCAAAAAATAAGATGAACTGATGGAAGGATAGAGGGGTGGATATGTGGACAGAGGCGTGTCAAAGCATGTGAAATTGTGGTGGGAATATAAGCATTTACTGGATAATACAGTTTTTCTAATTTTGAAAATTTTCATAATAAGATGTTGAAAAAGTTAAGCCCTAGGATATTTAATAACACAAATATGTCTTTAAACATGATGTACTGGTAAATAAAAAAGACTGTAAAGCTGCACGCACAGTACAAATCCACAGTACATACCTTTTTTTTTTAATGTGTGGCCTTAGGAAAAGGAGGATACACAGGAGAAAGTCAGCAGTGACTATCACTGGATGACGTGGTGACTACTTTTCCTCTTATTCTTGATGGTCCATAGTCTACATTTTCTACAATAATCAAATATTCTTATGATTAAAAGTAAGAGGTGCCTTAATACCAGCGAAGCAAAAAACAATTTTAGACAAGAATGACTAGAATTTACTTGATCATGAACTTGGTGACAGAAAACACTCCCCTCCAGCAAAGCTTTAAAAGTCTTAAGCTTATTCAACACACATTCAGTGAATAATTCTTTCAGCCAGATACTGTGCTACTTGCTGAATCTGGTGCCAGATGCCAAAACCCACAACCATCAGGGCTGCACAACTTGAACCGTACGTCAGAAAGAGAGCTGCCATATGACTGCCATATTCTAGCAACTCGGGTGCTGTTCTAGATGATGTAGAACTTGGATTAATCAGTAGAAATTTCAGAGGAGCAAACACCAGCTGAGTATAACAAGAAGGAAGAGATACGCAGGGCTGGGTGAGTAATCCAGTACGCTGCCTAACAACCCAGGGGACACCTAACCACTTCTGCTGTCTAAAAGCAGACGCTGGGTGAATGCCTGTCCTAGACAATAGCTACAGTCACAGTCATTCTTTCAAAAAATATTTACTGAGTGCTTATGATGCAAGGATGTTAAGTTCCATAATCTGTGCTGTCCAACTTGAGAGCCTCCAGCCACACGTGGCTGACCACTTGCAATGTGGCATTTCAATCAGGAGGGCCATCGTATGCAAAGAACATGAGAGGGTATGTTCCTTGTAATATGAAGGACAGAGGAAATTAATCTGAAGAGGCAGATAGAGGCCAGGCCACAAAAGACTTTATAAACTATGCATCATAACTTTACCCATAAAGACAGAAATATCCTGAAAGAAGTCAGAAAGAGAATATTAACTCAGATTTGAGTATTAACAATTTAACAAAGTACAGAGGAGATATTTTAAGAGGTAGAGAACAAAAGTGGAATGTAATTATGGCATTTTAATAATGATGGAAGACCTGACTTATATCAGTTTCGTGGCTCTGGAGAAAAGGGGACAGACAACAGAGGTTTTAAGGAAGCAGAAACAATAATGACATGTCCACTGGACGTGGCGGGAGGGAACTGACGACTCCATCAAGACTCTATGTTTCTACTTTGGATCACAGTGTGCATCTCACTGGGAATGAAGATTCTGGAAGAAGAAGTCTGGGAAGGAAAGCAGTACGTTCAGTTTTTGTTTTTAAAACAGATTTATTAAGAAATAGATTTTTATGCCATAAAATTTACCCATTTAAGGTATACAGTTCAATGGTTTTTAGGTTCACAAGGTGGTGTGACAGTCACTGTAATCTAATTTTACTATGTTTTTATCATCCCCCAAAGAAACCCCACACCCACTGGCAGCTACTTCCTTCACCCACAGCAGCTACTAATCTACTTCCTGTCTCTATGGATTTGCCTTTTCTGGACATTCCATATAAATGGAATGATACAACATAAAGTCTATTGTGACTGACTTCTTTCTTGTAGCATGTTTTCAAGGTCCATCCATGTATCAGTATGGGCACCCCATTCCTTTTCACTGCCGAGTAATATTCCACTGTGTGGACAGACCACATTTTACTTAGTCATTTACCAGTGTGTGGACATTTGGGTCATTTTCACTGTTTGGCTACTATAAGGGATGCCCCTATGGAAACTCATGTATAAGTGTCATGCGGATATATGTTTAATTTCTCTTGGGCATATGCCTTGGAGTTGAAATGCTGAGACATATGGTAACCCTCTGTTTAACATTTTGAAGAACTACCAAATTGTCTTCCAAAGCAGCTGCACCCTTTTACATTCTCCCCAGCCAATGTATGAGAGTCCCAACATGAAATTTACCCACATAGCCACTCACCCAGTGTGTGGAGACCATCCACACCCTCACCAACATTTGCTATCATCTGTCCTTTTATTCCAGTGAGTGTCACATGGTCTCTCGACTGTGGTTTTGGTTTGTGCCTCCTCGTGTCTAATGATGCTGAGCAGATTCTCGTGTGCTTCTTGGCCACTTGTGTATCTTCTCTGGAGAAGTGTCCGTTCAAGTCATTTGCCCACTTTTAAGATGGGTTGTCTTCTCATTAAAGAGGTGTCCGAGTTCTCCACGTAGTCCAGACCCAAGCCCCTCATCTGGTCCGTAACGCACGAACATTCCCTCCCATTCTGCGAGTTCTCTCGTCACTTTCCTGATGGTATGGTTTGCAGCACATGTTTTCAACTTGGATGAAACCCCATTTATTTATCTGTTTCTTTTATTATTTGCTTTCTGGTGTTATTTCTAACAAATCATTGCCTAACCCAAGGCCATGAAGATTTACTCTTCTATTTTCTCCTATAAGAGATTTAAAGTTTTAGCTTCTGCATCTAAGTTCATAATCTATTTGAGTTAACTTCTGTGTATATATGGAGGTAGGGGTTCAACTCCATTCTTTTGTTAATATTCAGTTGTCCCAGCACCTGATGAAACGGCTACTTTCCCCTCCACTGAACTGTCTTGACATCTTTATCGAAAACCACTTGTTCATAAATATGGTGGCAGGGAGTCTAGCTTTAGACATGCTGAACTCGAGGCACCTGTGCTCCATCTTCTTGGGAACAAGCTACATGTGTGGAAACCATGTCTTCTACTCACAGCCCAGGAATCAGCACAGTGAACTCAGCAAACAGTCAGTGAATGATTAGCCAGCTCTGTGATTCAGGACCATGCTGCCTCCTCACCCCGAGACGTGGACACTCTGAGGCAGCGCACTCTGGGCGCTCGGGACGGGCCCTGCTGGTTCTCTCCCTAGCGCTGCTCTTCTACTGGGGACTCTTTCTTTGTCTGACTCAGTCTGTTGCGTACATTTCTACTTTGCATGGTAACACAAATCAAGGAGAGCATTTTCCTTCTTCCCAGGAAAGGAAGTGTTTATAAACAGTACCCTAAAGTTGCTCAGTTAACAATCTCAGCTGAGGACTTCCCTTTCGCTAAGCTCTGCTCCGCTGAAGTCCATCAGCAATTTAAAAACGTAAATTCTCTAACACTGGCTTGAACACAGAAAGACGCTGGGCCTGGCACATAACTGAAGCCCTTTATACGAAATAGAAACCCCCCACCTCGGAGCCTGTGTGCCTGTGGACAGACCAAAATCAAATGTAGCTTTGGCACTGCGTTCTTGTACCAGCTGAGATTGTTAACTGAGCAACTAATTAGAGAGAAATCATGAATAGAAGAATTGAGGACATTTAACTAAGATAATGAAAGGCTATCTGAAGACTATTATCTTCAAGCAACTGAAGAGCAAACTGTACAAAGAAGTGCAAAAGGGGAGAACCAAACCAGAAGATAAAATCCTATGGTACTTTAAAGTATTCACATCTGCTGACGTTATGTTTACATTAAATCTTTAACACCACCTTTATCGTGTAGAATAACACCCACACGTGTTCCCCTTGCCTCAACCAATCACAAGGCACACTTCTCTCACAGATAAAAAGAATAATAAAGTCAGAATACTGCCCGGGGCTCTTCCAGCTCTAAGATGTAAAAGCCTGTGATCATCATGCCAATTTCTCGTCTGTCCCAACCTCAAAGCTACACAGTAGGGGATTAAGCAAAGATGTTTATAACCATGCAAATATACCCAAGGACAGCTGGCAGTCACACTTGTTCACACCTGTCTTCGACTGTAAAAGTATAAACACTCCTGTCTGGAGTCTGGGTCGGCCTCTAAGTTGAGATGGCCATGGTGAACAAGAAAAGGTAGAACTAGTATACTAATCATAGTTCTTTTAAAATCCAAGTCTGATGATTTCATTATATCTACTCCTATAGTCTGTGTTTTCCTTTGGTTTCTGGTTACATCTTATCTTCTCCTATATCTGATAATTTTTGATTGAGTGCCAGTCATTGCATATGAAAACTGGATGGATAATTTGAGGCTCCTCTAGAGTGGATTTACTTTTGTTTCTGACACACAGGTTGGCGAGGGGTACACACCACTCCAGGTCGCCTTAATCTGATGAGATACTGGGACGATTCCAAAGCAGCACTCCCGCTCCTAGAGAGCCCACCGGTTTCTAGCTCACCTTTGCCCTACGTAGAGCCCTCAGGGAAAACCAGTGCATTTACTAGGGCGCCTCCTCCTTCACAGGGTCTGAACGCCAATTTTTTTTTAACCTCCCTGTCTCATGAATCTGCCTAAAGCTCTACCCAGCCTCTCAGCGAACGATTTCAGCAATGATAACTGCTTCAAGCGCAGAAATGGGGCCAAATGTCAGACTTACCTGTCTGCCTCTACCAAATCCTTTTTAGTGGCTGAAATATTGCTCATATTGATTGAAAAGGCAGTATGTGATGAGTCTGTAGAGACCCAGCTTCCCCAGTTCTCCAAACACGGGCTGGAAATCACCCTCAGGCAGCCCTGACTCAGCTCTCCTATGGCTTCAGACTGATTTTCTTTTTTATCTTTACACCTTTTCTTGTTTTAAGTAGGACTTAGGTCCAAACAACCTGATAAAACACTGCCAGAAGTAGAATCTCCCAATCCAGCACTACTTCACATGACCTTGTTTAAAACTGAATCAGACGGCAACTTTCCAACACAAATCACTTATAATTTCATTCAAGTTTTTTCTAGTCTCTAATACTTCTGCAGTTTTGAAACTTGAGTTTACCCAGGGGACTAACCAAATCAGGGGATGAAGCAATGTGGAGTGTGGGAAAATAGAGGTTAGGAATTACTGTTGACCAACAGAAAACCATAAAGCCCTAATTAAAACAAAGCATTAATCAAAAGTAATGCCACATGCACTATAATCTAAAATCAAACATGCTTTGCATCTCAAATTTGGAGGTATGGCGCTCCCTTCAAAAAAGAAGACAGCTGGGAACTCCCAGGCTGGAGCCTGACACACAACGGATCCACAAGGAATCCCCTGTGCCCTTGCCTCCTTCTCCCCATCCCCGACGGGTCCCACAGAGAGGCGGGCTGACACCGAACGTAGGCTGAGATTTCAGGAGTCTAACTTTCCTACTACGAAGTCGAAGGCTCCTTCCCGAGTTTTTGCTGCACTGATTTTTTTTTTTTGGCTGCGCTAGGGTCAAGGTCATAAAAATAGACAACACATGAATCAAGACAGCAAATACTCTTGCCTCCTTTTGCCTATAACTAAAGAGGAATAATGGGTGAAGCAGCATGGAAAAGAACAAAAAAAAAAAAAAAAGACCAGAACCGGGAGACAAGAAATCTGAGCTTTATGTCCCTAACACCTCACTACCTGTGAGCCAGCAACAAGCGAGCTCTGGAGTCCGGGTCTGTTTTCCCACCTGAGAAATGGGGCCCACGCACTATTCAACAAACATTTCTTGAGCACTTGCTGCCTTCCAAATAAACCAGTTCTTGACCTCAGGTCAGCAGTCTCACCTCTGGCCACATACTTAAATAACCTAGAGATTTTAAATAAAACAACAGCAACGAAACACCTTATTCCAGACTAACAGAATCTCTGAGGTAGGGCCCTGGCATTGGGAGGAGGGTGGGGAAGAGGGCCTTTTCAACTGTTTCTGGTGCCCAGTGAGGCTTAAAAACCACTGGACTTGGAGAATTTCTAGGTTTCTGAATCTAACTCTCTATGCTTTTACGAATGAGTATTTTTTACAGGTCAAAAACCTTCAAAGCAAACTGGTTTCTTGTGTAAAAACCTCCAAAGCAAACTGGTTTCTTGAGTAACTCGGAGGGAGGATGACTGACAGTAGGGGGACGGTGCTAACAATCCTATCCTGGAAAGTCGCATTGCCTGTCAATGACCTCCAGCCTCACTCATGCCTCCTTGGGTTCATATTCAAAAGCCACATATACCATGTCATAGCTGAGAATTCTCCCCAAGGGGCAAAGAGATGCTTGAATTGTGCCATTCTGGTTTTGCTCCTTTGAGTTAAAGCACTATTTGGTCATTTGTGATTTTTGTCATGTTTGTTTAACATGAGTGCTATTATATAATCTTAATCTTAAAAATCAACTCGCTAGAGCAATAAAAAAGTATTAGCCCTACTAAATATAAAAACACAGAGCCTCTCTAATCAACAGCAAGGTATTAGCACATGAATAAACACAGAGCAATGGAACATAATAGAAAAATCCAGAAATGGGTCAAATTAAATATGACAAAAGACAGAATCTCATAACATGGGGAGAAAATGGAATTTTTAATAACTAGTATTCAGATAACTGAAAAATCAGATAAAATTGGATCCAGCTCTCAAACCATATATTTAATCCCAAATGGATCAAAGATTTAAATGTTTGAAAAACAAAAAAGAAAAGAAACTGTACAAGTACTAGAAAAAAAATAGGTGAATTCAACCTGGGAACAAAGAAACATTCCATCTATGACTGGAAATCAAGGAGCAGTGAGTAAAAAAAAATTGAAAAAAAAAAAGAAAGACTATTCACAAAATTACGCGCATTAAGCACCTGCCCTGCATCATTTCAGCTCTACCTGCCTCACTTGCTTCTTATTCCAGCCACCCCTGAGGCAACCAGTTTTGCTCTAACCTGAGACCCATCCCTGCTCCGGGGGCCCTGCTCCAGCAGGTGGGGGCTGCCATGGGAGCCCTCTCAGCACCCACACGTGAACACCACCAGGTACAGGGCAATTAATGCCCTGGCCAGGGCCAATCCTCTGCCAAATGAAGATAGTAGCTACGGGATATTCACTTCTCCCTTCCTCCCCCTACATATCCGTCCTTCACAATTGAGTAATGGATCAGCTGGCTCAGGCGTGGCCACAGCAAAGAATGATGAATGCATGAATGCAGCTCTTCCTCCTTCCAGGTCCTCACCTCCCCGCCCCTCACTCCCACTCCCAGAGGTGATGCTCCCCTGTAAACACAAGTGAGCCTTTGTCTCAGACAGAGTTTTCTGGGGAACCCAGTGAAAATACCACAAATTTGATGCACTAATTTTTTTCCTAATACACATAAAAATAACTATTTAATTATTAAAATTTAAAAGCATTCATCAGAAGCGTAACTCCTTCCTCCTTGAGCATGGGCCACGAACAGTGAGTGTCTTGAGAAGAAGACAGTGTGAAGGGGGAATAAAAGAGTAACTGTACAGTGATGGGACCTGACACACCACCTCAGCCAGGGGGTCAAGGTCCACGTCAGCATTCATAAATCATGCTGCAGTACTTCCCTCTAGAAATGTCACTTCCTCTCTGTGATCTTCCTGCCCGAAACTTATGACCCCCGTCTAACCATGAGAAAAGCATGACACAAATTCTAATAGAAGGGCATCTTGCAACATACCTAACCAAGTACTCCTCAAAACAGTCAAGATCATAAAGAAATAAAGTCTGAAAAACTCTCACCACAGAGGAGACTAAGGAGATATAACAACTAAATGTAATGTGGTATCTGGGATCGGACCCTGGGATAGAAGGACATTAACATTAGGTAAAATCAAGGCAACTTGAATAAGCCGTGCACTTCAGCTAATAACACTGTATCAATATTAGCTCATTACGTGTAACAAATGCACCACCTAAGAAGAAACTGTGCATGCGGGAGAGAGTATGGGAACTCTGTACTATCCGTTCACTCTTTCCGTAAACCTAAAATTGTTCTAAAATATAAGTCCTATTAATAAAAAGGAAAAGACTTGTGAGAAGCATTCCTCAGTCCCCGGCCATGGGGCCTGGGATCTGCATTTTGGAAGGACATACGCGCGGTGATTCCTATGCACATTAAAATTTAAGAAACACAAGGGACACTGAGAGCTGCAGTGCACAATGTCCTCACAGTGAAATAACAGGAAAAAAGTCCATCCACACATCAATAAACAAACCCTTCTCCTGGCAGTGGCTTAAAAACACCAGGCTGAGGTATTGTCACCCTGGTAATTCATTAAGCAGCAATGAAACAGCTTTCATCCTGGACGCCAGCTCCAACCCATCTGGGGCTCCTGGGATGCTGTACATGGAAGGACCCGTGACAAGGTGGAATGAATGTCGTGATTTACTACCCAATTTAGGTACAAGGGGCAGCATCAATATTCATTAAGCCTCCACCAAGTGCCAGGCACAGGGATCCAACAGAGATCAAAACAGGCATAGTCCTTCGTGGAGAACAGGAGGAAAAACGTAAGTAATTACCAACTTACAGAAGAGGAAATGTGGGGTGCCACAGAGGCAAGTAAAGGGGAAGGGCCCTCAGCCAGGGCAGAGGTCAAGGATTGCCTGCCTGAGAAAGTGACATTTAAACTAAGATTTGAAGGCAAAGAACTTAGCAGTGTGAAGAGGAAAATGAAGCAGCTGAACTCTGGTCAATTTGTGAGTTACTCCAACAGACCTTCTCTCCTTAAGGATCCTCTGGGAGAGGGGGCAGAAGACAAGCTCACAGCAATAGACGCAAGTCTACCGAGCGAGCCCAGAGTGGAGGGCAGCGCCCAGGGGTTTATGGAAGGGGCCCAGGGCACATGTGGCAAAGGGGAAGGGCTGGAGGTGGTGAGTAAGAGGCTTCCAAAACTAAGCTCTTGTAAGGTACCTTGTCCACTTTCTCTAGGACACTCAGCAAATGTGTCTTTAGAGCTCTCCAAAGGCGCGTCTCTGTGTCACTGCAGAAGGAGAGGGCACGTGGGCTCCCACTGCCCTTTCTGCCTCGGCTCCCATGAATTGCACAGCTAACTGTGCTCAACTGCAGCAACTATTTCTCCATCTAGATTTTCTGGTACAGTTAAATCCTCTGCCCCAAAATAACAAGCCTCCTGTTTTGACTTTATTTCAGTAGTTCTGTTTAGTGTCTTTTATAGAGAACGTCCCCGAATCAATTTTAGAACTTGAAGCATCAATAGCAACTGTGGTTTCTAAACCGAAAAAGTATCACAGATGGTAGGTAAGTTCTACAGTGACCGACAAAAGGGAAGAATATTTGAAATCAGAATTGTCCCAGATTTTCCAGGGTTCACCTTTCTCACAGACACAACAAATTGAGGTGGGGGAGGTAGATAGCTAACCTTTATTGAACACTGTAAGCTAAGAACTGTTTATGTATTTTCATTTGATCCTCACAAAATCCTGTGAAGGCAGGAGAACTATCCTTATTCGTATCTGAGAAAAATGGAGGTTCATAAAGGTTAAGTCATTTGCTCAAAGTCACTCAGCTGGTAAGGAGTGGCTCTGGGGCAGAATCCAGTTCTGTCAGACTCTAAAACCCAGGCTGCTTAGAATACAAGGGACAAAATGTGGCCTAACTCAGTATTTTTTTTTAAAGTTCATTCACATACTTACGTTAAGTCTAAACCAAGGAGCAGATCTCTTTCACACAGCCTTAAAGACAAAGACAGAAAATCCATCTCCATACACAGCCCTAATAGAGGACTCGGGAACACGGCTCCCCCTCCTGGTGAGCAGAGGAAACCACACCATTTACTTCTGGTTCCCTTTTCAGTACTTTGCTTTTTTTGGGGTGGGGGAAACACCTCCAAATTAAGATCAGAAATAAAGTTCCTTTCATTAACTTTATCTCTTTCTTTCCTCTCTTCTTTGCTTAAAATTAACATTCTGATGATATGTATCAGCAGCCTTTGGTACCAGTAATAATACAATTTTGTTAACTTATCTTAAGGAAACAATCAAAGATGCACCCTAAGATTTATGTGCACAGACATTATCATTGTGTTGTTTATAATGACGAAATCCTAAAAACAAGCTAACTGTCCCAAAATTGGGGTAGTGGTAAGCAAATTATGGTACATCATCTAAGAAAGTATTACTCAGCTATTTAAAATGTTTTCAAAGAATATTTAACCAAGGGGAAAGGCATACATGTTGAATGTAAAATGTCCAACACAAACACACAGTACAATATCAATTTTGTGCAAATGTTACACTTACACATGAAAAAGATAACAGAACTTACACTCGTGTTTAACAGCAGGATCAGCGCTGATTTTTACCGTCTTCCTTATCCCTTTCTAGGTTTTCAAATTCTCCACATTCAATACACACTATGTTCAAATCAGGAAAAATGCTATTTTTGTAAAAAGTAAGAGAAAATTGTCACTAGAAGTTATTTTACAAAATCTTCTCCTTTTAGGCTAGTAAAGAGAAGAGGCTATTTGCCAAGGGGGCCGCCATCCTTCTTCCCCACCCTGGCGACACCTGGGGGCGCGCTTCCCTGAGTTATCATCGAGTCCCGGGTGCGCTTATGATATTTATATAACAACTGAGTCATCCAGCTTATAGTCGGCCGCAAGGTTCAAACCTGGATAGTATATAGATTATGTGAAACAATGCTGGTTTCAGTGATTTTCACGTAGCTTATTTATGTGCAATTATAAAACTAGGTTTAAATTTCTTACATTTATACAACAGAACTACCAAACTAGCAAAATTCAAAATGACATTACTTTAATAAAAAGATGACGTTGCTTCTATTAAAAAGCATCACCCACATATGGTAATGGCACTGCTCTAAAAACAGGCAGACAGAACAACAGAAGACAGCTGAAGACACAAACACACAAGCCGCACTGCCGGTCTCCCTCATGTGACTTCCAGAGACGTCTAGAGAAATGCTCCTCCGGCCCCCAGTCTGCAGCACTGAGTTCAGAAATGTACTTGGACTCGAATGCTTAAGCACGTGCAGGCTAACGGTGATAAGCAAAGGCTGTGCTTGTGGCTGGGTGTCTCACACGGTGCCCTGCAATCGCGCTGCATTCTGTGTAACTCCGTGACTGATAAAGTGCCCTGGGCCCAGATGAGGCAGCTCCCTGGCACATAACCAGACCTGTGAGATGGTACACTGGCCGTGCCTCACACACACAAGGCCGACCCTGCCGGGGGCAGGAAAGCTCTCTGAGGATCAGCGGTGATCCTGTGTTCAGATGCCGGCAGCTGCAACCATGCACCCCGGAAAGGGTTTAGGGATCCACATGTCTGCACTGCCATCCAACTTGGAAAACATTCCTGATATCGCTGCCATGTATCTGCTGCTACAATCAAGCATCTGATCAGCAATTTGGAAGAAAAATGTAATTTTGATCTTTACCTCATATTCTAGACAATTTGGAGGATGAATTTTTGTTTGAAATTTTATATATAAAACAGGAAACAATTCTTGTCAAACTTCTAGACAAACGCTCTCAAACATAAGAAATGGTGGAAAAATCACAAAGAAAATAATAATATAAAAATCTTTAACTTCTAGATATCAAGTCTTTAAAAGATAAAAGGCTGATAAGGAGAGAACATTCTCAACAGGTAAATGACTAAAGTATATAAACAGAAGTACACTGCACACTGTGTACGTGGGGGCCTTAGACAGTAGGGAAAGGATGGAGAAAGGGATCTAGCAAATGTCTGTAACTCTTTGGGGGACATGGACTACGTGGGGCAGAAGAGGTTTGGGTCCTTCTGCCTCCTTAGCACCCAGTCCAGTAGCAGGCAACAGTAAGTCCTCAAAAATGATTTCTGAATGAAGATACAAGAATACATAAGGTCTGTTAGGAAAAGGGAAATAGTCTAGAAAATAAAGAAAAACTCAGGTACAGCTTTAATTATCCAAGTCATCTGATTCAACAGAATTTTTTTTTGCTAAAACATGTGGACACGTGCCTCAAATATTCAGTTTATGTGTCAGAATGCATCTCCAGTCTTACGACTTTCTGAGACACTCCTTAAAAGGGCCAGTTTAGAGGCCACATTTCAGACCTTTTCCAGTAGGTTATATCTATGTACTCCCATGAGACTACATAGCAAAAACAAATAAATAAAATATTAATAATAATAGTGTTACTTTCATTTAAGAAATTCAGGGTTGAACAAAAAGGAAAGTATTTTTCACAGATGAGCCATATTGTTCATAAATATCCAGATCACATGAGCTGACAACAGAGGTAGTGAACAGATCCCCCAACTCATTTGGGTCTGTGTGTAGTCTATACACATATAGATGTTTAACCATAAACAGTCTGCAACAGAAAATCGTGTTAAACTCTTAGCATTTTAAAAAATTTATCTAAAGAATAAAGAATGACTCATTTTAGGAAAACCATTTAAAAACTTTCATTTCTACATCCATGCCTTTGTATTTGATCAAAAAATGGGATCTGAGAATGCTAGTATGCTATTATTGATCAAAAAATGAAATGTTCTATTCAAGGGTACTTTTTATCAAATAAACAAGTCAGGAAATCAAGACAGGAGAAAGAAATGAATATGAAGAGAGGAAAGCACCTGCTTCCAAAATCCTGTGCTTTACAGTAACGATCTGCCGTTTTGTTCAGTTAACTACATATTAAGAGGAGGTAAAGATTTATTCTTTTTTTTTTGATTATTATTTTAATGGAGGTACTGGTGACTGAATCCAGGACCTCCTGCATGTTGGGAAGGCTCTCTACAACTGAGCCAAACTGTCCCCCATTCTTAAAATTATCTTGATTCTAAGAGCATTTCACAAATCGAGATGATCTAATATAGTCATGACATAACAGAAGAAAACAGGTGTCATTATTCTCCACAGCTTCTGTAACCTGGGATTTTAAGTCCCCCCAGAACTGAATACTGGCTCAAAATGCCCTAACGTGCATACATCAGGGACTTTTACTTACAGTAAATGTGAACTAAGTATACAGAACAATCCTCCAGCTGAAAAGAACTAGAAAAGCAAGGGAAAAAATATAATAGATATCTGCTTGGAGGCTTGGAGGATGAAGGGACGTCAGAGGCTCAGGGAGATGAATTCAGTATTTGGGGCTACTTTCCCCCCAAAAAGAGCTGAGGGTGTCTGCCAGCTCTGAAGGGAGTACTAAAAGCTTGGCGTTGGTTTGGGGAGTAAAGGTGCTGGTGAAGAGCTGAACACTAGCATTAATGGTGAACAGGAAAGACTGGCTCCCACAAGGACCACAGCTCAGTTCAGAAACATCCCAACCCCTGAGACTGCAAACAACTCCACACTGAAATGTCTCGTTTGTCCAACAAAGGCAAATGTGAATTACCTCTGGAACAGAAAAATGTCATCTTAGGCCTCAAAGTTGTTTCTAGAAACAATTTTGCAAACGTAACTTTCAGCACACAGTTAAAAAATAAAACCAACTAGGCACATAAAGAGACAAGACAATGTAAGTGAAAACCAAGAGAAACAGACATTGGAAATGACTCATAAATATTGCCATATTTGAACAAACTTTAAGATAATTATACATACCATATTTCAAGAGATGAAAGACAAGATTGGTAATTTTGGCAGAAAGCTAGAAACTATAAAAAGAGCACCAAATGGAAATAAAAAATATGTAATAACTGAAATTAAAAACTCAGTTGACAGGAAAGATAAGTGAGGGCCCATCCAAAATGAAGGACAAAGGACAAACGGAAGACACAGAAGGAAGGTTAAGAGACAAGAAGATACAATGAAATAGCCTAACAGGCCTAATTGTAGTCCCAGAAAGAGAGCTGAGGAAGAGTGGGACAGGAGCGATGACTGAAGTACTAACGCCTGTGACACACAAAACTACTGACAGACGTGAAGCCAAAGACTCAAGAAGCCCCAAGCACCTGAATTATAAGTTAAAAACAAAAAATCCTTACTAGTAACAGCACAGAAAACTTGCTGAAAAGACAAAGGAAACATTTAAAAAGCAGCCAGATTCTAACTGGAAAAGTCACATGCACCCCAATGCTCCTAGCAGCACTATATACAATAGCCAAGACATGGAAGCAACCTAAGTGTTCACCGACAGATGACTGGACAAAGAAGTTGTGGTATACTTATACAATGGGAAACTACTCAGCCATAAAAAAAGAATAAAATAATGCCATTTACAGCAACATGGATGGACCTGAAGGTTGTCATTCTAAGCGAAGTAAGTCAGAAAGAGAAATAAAAATATCGTATCATATCACTCATACGTAGAATCTAAAAAAAAAGAAAAAACGGGACACTAATGAACTCATCTACAAAACAGAAACAGACTCACAGACATAGTAAACAATCTTATGGTTACTGGGGGAAAGGCGGTGGGAAGGGATAAATTTGGGAGTTTGAGATTTTCAAAAGTTAACCACTATATATAAAAATAGATAAAAAACAAACTTTTTCTGTATAGCACAGGGAACTACATTCAATATCTTGTAACAACCTTTAACGAAAAAATATGGAAATGAATATATGTATGTATATGCATGACTGGGACGCTATGCTGTACACCAGAAATTGACACATTGAACACCAGAAATTGATACATTATAACTGACTGTACTTCAATAAAAATTTTTTTTTAAAAAAGGACAACAGGCAAGTGACTTAACAGAAACAATCTAAGTCAGAGATAATGAGGTATCTTTAAAGTGCTAATAGAAAACAATGGTAAACGAAGAATTCTGTAACTACGGGAAAGACCCTTCAAAATGGAGGAAAATGTTCTAAAATTAGATGTATTAACGGTTTCATAACTCTGTGAAAATACTAAAAACTGCCAAACCGTATACTTTAAATGGGTACTTTATTGTGCATGTGATTATATCTCAATAAACCTTTTCCTAAAAGAAGGATAAATAATGACATTTGCAAACAAATACTGTAAGAATTTGATACTAGCAGACCTGCACCAGGAATTCTTAAGAAGGAAAGAAATGATTCCAAATGGAACACTGGAAGATGACAAAGATGGCACTGCTGGGCTATGGGAAAAGGTGACCTTTTTGATAAACAGTGCTGTAAAAGTGGTTCCGCTAAAAATGAAATTTGACCCCTTTTCTACCAGTTACACCGGTCACTTCCAAGCAGGCTACAGATCTTAAATTTGAAAGGTAAAATAGTAGACTTTCTGGAAGATTTTAAAGGAAACTATCTTCTTGACTTTGGAACAGAACTACAAATTAGGAAGAAAAAAGACACGTAAACCTCAAAAGAAAACACTTTTGTGGCGGAGGGTATAGCTTGGTGGTAGAGTGTGTGCTTAGCATGCACGAGGTCCTGGGTTCAATCCTCAGTACCTCCACTAAATAAATTAAATAAATAAATAAACCTAATTACCACCCCCCATAAAAAAGGAAACACTTTGGAACAGGCGCTTCATAAAAGAGGATACCAAACAAACATGAAAAGATGTTCAACCCCATTAGTCAGCAAGAAACTGCAATTCAAAGCCACAATGGGATATCACTGCACATTCACCAGGATGGCTAAAATTTAAAACTGACAATACCAAGTGCTGACAAGGATATGGAGCACAAGAACTATCATACACTTGCTGGTAGGAGTGTAAATTGGTATAAATACTTTGGAAACTTGGTATTCTCTCCTAAAGTTGAAGATATGGACATCTTTTGACCTAGAATTCCATTGCTCGGTATATAACTCACAGAAGTGAATACACCAGGAAACATATAAGAATATTCTTAACAGCATTATTATTAGTCAAAACCTAGAAACAATTCTGATGTCTACCAATAGTGGAACAGCTAAATTGTGGCATTTCATACAATGGAATACTATAGATTAATAAAAACAAACAGCAACAGAATGGATGAATCTCAGAAACATCTTGAGTGAAAAAAGCTGAACACAAAAGAACATATATTGCATTAATATTTCATTTATACAAAGGTAACAAAACAGGCAGAGCGAAACTGTATACACTAGTTTTCATGGAATGTATGTTTAGAAGGTAAAATCACACAGACAAAAGGCAAAGAAGTCCTTATCCCCCAAAATTCAGGATTGGGTTACCTCTGGAGAGAGAATTCTGAGATCCTGGGTGTTGGCAATGTTTTTTTCTCGAACTGGTAACCACCAGTCCCCCTGGCTGGGTGATAAACCAATGAGTGGTAGGTGCAGTGTGGGTCCTGCGCTCTCCCGGTGTGCCAGAAGAAAGGAAACAGGGACGAGGAAAAGGCAATAGAGAGGAGCAAGCAGATCCAGGTGGACGGAAACTACCACTTTACAAATAAGCTCTGGGCGCCGGCACAGGGAGGCTTCCCCAAGGGTAGACAGCCCGGGGGAGGCAGGCCGGAGGGCCCCGGGCCGGGGCGCGGCCACACCTGCCCGCCGGTGTGGGCCTTCCCACCGCCGCCCCCAGCCCCCTCCCAGCGCCTCCCGCCAGTGCAAAGGCCGGCACCGCCCGCTCCTCCCCGAAGGCCGCCCACCCCGAACCCCTCAGACCCTCCCGCCGTTCCCGACGCCCCCACGACTCTCCCGAAGCCCTCCCCGCGCTCCGGACGCCCCCCGCCCCGGCCTCCCCTCGCCAGGAGCTCGCCCGACTCACCTCATTGTCGCTGCCGGGGCGGGCGCGCGGGGCCGGGGGCGCGGCGCGGGGCGCGGGGCGTTAGCGGGGGAGCCGGCCCCGGGCGCGGCGGCTCCGCGTCTCGCTGGGCTGCGGGGAGCAGCGGGGGCTCATCTTCTCCGGGCGGGCGTCCGGGCCGCTAGCTGCGCGGAAGGGCGGCGGCGGCGGCGCCTGACAGCTGGGCCCCGGCCCCTGCCATCTTGGCGGGCGCGTGCCCGGGCCGCCGTGTGCGCGCGCCGCCGGGGGTGGGGAGAAGAGAGGAGGGGGCGCGCGCCGCCCGGGCCCCGCGGGTCGGAAGGAGCGCGCGCCCGCCCGAGACTCGGGGCGCGGCCCCCGGGCGGGCGCAGGCGACTCCGAGTCCGCCGAGGGAGAGGCGGGAGGGCGCGCGCGGGCGAAGTCAGCCCGCGAGCCGAGACTGAAGGTGCGTCCCTCCGTCTGCTGAGGAGAGAGCGCGCGCGGCGGCCCAAGCCCGACACAAAAGGCGCGGGGCCCCACAGCCCGCGCCTGCAGGAGAGGGAGCCGGGGGCTGCGAGGGGCGGGGCGGAGCCTCGTGGGGAGGGTCGTGAGGGCTGAGCCGAGCCGCGAGGGGTGGGGCTTCGAAGGAAAGGCGATCGGAGAGGGGCGGGGCGGAGCTTCGGGGGACAGGGCGGGCGGGTCTGAGAGGGGCGGGGCCGTGGGGAGGGCAGGGCCCAAAGGGGGCGGGGCGCCGGCCTGGCACGTGCAGTGCTGCGCCCCCTCCCCTCGCCGGGTACCCCCAAGTATCCACAAAAGCCTTGGTGGGCTTTGGCTAGAGGTGTTCCCCCTACCGCACCCTGCCTTGGGCTGCGCCTGCTCCGACGCAGTGGTCAGCCCGGATCCCAGGGGTGTCGAGGTCACCGACAATAAACACACTCTCCTTGTAAATAAAGAGCCAAGGCTGGGACAGGGAGTCACAGCTTTGGGGCAATATCAACACCTGAAGGACCTTCCAGTCCAAAAAAGCCCCACCTGGCCCCCCCAAACCACAATTTGTGAAAAATCACATCGACTGCCCTAGGTCGTCCAGGTTTTCTCTGGTTGGTAAATCCCCACCCTTCCTAAAGGTTAGCCATCCTCATTGCTGGCTGGAAACCCTAAGCCCTCTCTTCCCATAGCTAGGCAGACACAGTCCCTTATGCTTTCTCAATATTGCCTCTAAAGCTGTCATTCCCAATTACCACAGCAACAAGGAAAGCATATCTACCTTTTAAAAATTGTCTCTGAGCAAGAGCACATCCAGGGTTTAGCGGTGTCTGGCATAAGGTAGGAGGGCAACAAAGGGTCGCTATTTTACCCCTGAGCCAGACTGAGAAGAGGCTCTGTGAGTTAAGTGGTCCTGACCGAGATACGGGAAGTGGTTGAGCCAGTTCTCAAGCCAAGATTTTTCTAACTCAAAATCCCAGGGCCCATCCATTCTTTTTTGCTGCACTTGATCATCATTCTCACACGTTGAAGACTGAACTCCCTCCCTCACTATCCACTTGCCCTCAGAGGTCCTTAGCGATTGGCTGTCACATCTCCACTTTCCTTCCCCGATTTGTCTGAGCTAGAGTCTTCAAACTCAAAAGGGCACCTTGGTCTTCTACCGCCCTGTTAGCAGCCCCCAGGGGTTTCCACCCCTCCTAACCTTATTTGTCCCTCTCTTCCCAGGGTCAAAATTAGTCTCTTTGCTCCAGACGAGACTTGTTAGACCCTAAAAATTACTAAAATGGACAAGCCTCAGGTCACTTGGGGCATGGTCACCTCTGGTCAGTGCATGTCAAAGTTCTGAGTGAGGACCTAGCCAGGATATTGGCCTGTTTGTTCCCAGTCTGGTTTATGGAAGCATGTGGCCCACTCTGATCTCCAGATCAGGAACTTTCCCTGCTGCCTTGGAGTCTGCACCTGGAAGAAGATTCACTGGGAAACGCTGATGGCAGATTTGCTGTGGAACACTAGCACCGAAGGTGAGGGGCACATGTTCCCATCAACTTTTCCTGCTAACTACCAATCTCTTGGAACAATGAAGACATTCGAGTTCCTTTAAGGAGCATCAGAGAATCCTTCTCTCAGTAAAGGACTGGGGGCACAGAACACTGAGAAAGGGAAAGTGGCCCTTTATCACCCAGTGAAGTCATGAAATCAGCTGTGTCAGGCTCGTGGAGAGTTTCTTGCATGCGATGTTTGTTCATCAGAGGGCTTCTTGAGCTGCAGGATGGGTTGGGGGACAGGCGGAGGCCACTTACGCCCTAAGCCAAGCCTAAGAATGTTTGGGAAGGCAGAGTGCCATGATTTACCCAGCAGCACAGACCCAGCATGAACCTCTCTGAGCCTCCATTTCTTACCCAACAGATGTACTCCTAAAGAATTACGGGTATCAGTCTTTGTGAGAATCAGCACAAAGTCAGCTCCCAAAAAAGAGCCCTTCTGCCCTTCTCCAGAGCCTCACTCTGACCCCTCCTTCCCCTTTCCTTTGACTGTGCAGCATTGGAAGCCATCATCTACTGAGCATGTTTCCTACTCACTGAATAAAGGCTTTATTTCTTAAAAGTACATGCGCTCATGTTTTCCATTCTTCTGGTAAAAAGGAAATTAACATTTTTTGGACATGTGGCCCCCAAATGATGTGTATCTGGAGGTCATCAGTTCTTGGACTTGAAAAGATTCCTCAGCAAAGTCAGTCACTTTATAACACCCGGTAGATTTGGGGTTGGGACACGTGGCCAGGCTGACTACCTGTGGGTCAGCTCCAAGGCACTCCTGGACTGGATTTCTCACTCATGGTAGGGGCAGGAAAGAAGGGGTTTCTGCTGTCTGTTAAGCCCAGGCTTGGCATAGAGCCGCAGACACATAATAGAGCTAGAAAGTCCTTGAAGAATATACTATCCCACCTCCTTCTGAAACTGAGGCCCTGGGAGGTCACACAGGTGAGAGGAGGAAGAGCCTGATGAACACGCATTTCCGCAGGCTCCAAGCCCCAGGACAGCCCATGTTATCCCATGCTCCCTCCCTGTTTCTTGAAGGTTTTCCAGTCTGGGGTCACTGGTGAGGTACTAACCCCGTGGATCATCTTCTCCATGACTTGGGGTTGCCAAAACAAACCTTACTCACCACAAATAATCATAAGAAACACAGTTGCTTTTGATGATTCACCAATGAGACCATGCCTGGTTTGTATTCATGAGCCTAAGTAAATTACTAATTCACGTCAGAAACTGACGTGAAGATGTGCTACTTTGAAGTGAAGACAACAGAGGTCTTAGGGGACTTGGGACCACCTGTGACCCTGCAGCCCTTTTTTTGAAAAATCCTCATTCACACCATTAATCTCATTGACCAATTTAGTTATTACCAACTGTTGTCTTCCTTAAATACAACACAATTTGTTGTCATCCATTCATTCATTCAGTGTTTATGGAGCACCTACAGGTGTCTGCCTCCTCTCACGCCCAGCCCACCGTCTCTGTCTACCTGGCAAATCATCTTCAACCCCATCTACATGTCAGCTTTCCCTGGGAACCCTCATCACCCCCTCCCACAGGGCTGCAGGGGCCATTCTCCACTCCTTAGAACTTTGGGCTCCGCCCCATCACACCCTCGCCATCCCGTATTGGGAGGGTCATCTTACGGGCTGGCTCCCTCACTGGACTGTGGATGTCACCAGAGCAGCAAGCATGGCTTGCATTCTTATACCTCTTTGTCCCTCGTGATTGTCACAGCACAGAACTGAAGTGTCATCTTCATCCAGGCAGTGCCTGTGGGGGGTGGGGACAAGCCTGCAGACGTTACATTTTAGAAGCCAAATCTCCTGCTTGTGTTCAGGTTCCTTCTGGCGGGAAATGTAAATTGCTCCTGGCCCGCTGCACCTTCCACACCTGAGGATGGCCTGTGACTCACAACTGGAGCTTCTCTTTGAACTCCATCTCTCAGGCTCCTCAGCTCAAAAAGCAACTCTCCTTAAGATTGTTTCACCTGCTTTGAAGGTTCAGGAGGGGGGCAACTCTTGGGAGAGCAGCCAGATGTGTGCATGTTGAAGGGCTGGGAGGGACCTTGGGTACCTATCCAGCGGAGGGTAATTTCTTAGTGCCTGTTTGTCCTGGGAGAGGAGCATTGAGGAGCCTGGAAACAAGTCCTGCCGTCCTGGGCTGCCTGAATAGTCCTACTTAGTGGATCTTAATGTTCTTACTTAACTGAATTAAGAAATCTAACTGCATCCCCCAGGCCAGCCTAGCCTGCGATCCTGGAGAGAGCTACTGATCCCTCGGGAGGCTCCAGATCTTCGGGAAAGGAAGCCGCATCAGCTCCTGCCTAGGAAAGCCCAACACCCCCCACCCCCACCCCCTGGCATTCCCAGCCCCAGCCATCAGGTCCCAGTGCTAGGTGCTGTTCGCCATCAGCCTGGGAAGAAACTTCCTGGTTGCTTCTCTCTGTCGGCGGTCTCACACCTGCCTGGAAGACCCTGACAGCCAGGCCTCAGTGGGGCTAAGGGGACTCACTCCTGCAACGGGGCTAGGAGGCCTGGGCCTCTGAATCGGTGAGAAGACGTTTTAGGGGGCTTGGGAAGTTTGAAGCCTGCAATCCCTCCACACGATACTCTTCCCCGCTGAGCAGCCAGAAGGTGACATGTCTGACTGCGGGAATGGGAGAGCATTTTCAGGAGAGTCAGGAAGCTCCTGCCCAGGAGCAATCTGAGAGCAAAAAATAATCCTCGGGAAAAAAAAAAAAGATAATTTTTTAAAAAAAGAATGAACTAGAGGCAGTGAAAAACAGAAAAGACACAGATCTAGAACTCGGGTTGGCACACTTTTCTGCAAAGGGCCAGATAGTAAATATTTTTGGCTTTTTGCAGGCCTTCGGGCTCCATCATAACTGCTCCACTCAGCCATCGCAGCCTGGAGGCAGCCGTAGACAATCCCTAAATGAATGGATGGGACTGTATTCCAATAAAACTTTATTTACAGAAACAGGTGGCAGGATGGATTGGGCCTGCAACCCAGGGACCTAGATCAGATGAAAAAAATTACTTCATGAAGCAGAGTTAAAAAAAGAAAGGAATGGAAATTGTCATTGACAAAATAAAATACATAAATGATGGATTCAAGAGATCTAACTTCTGAATAATAGGAGTTCCAAAAGAGATGGAGGGAGGAGAAGCAATAATTGACAACACAGTAGAATTTTTAAGTTAAAAAAGTGTCAGAAGACTGGAGGCTGTCCCCTAAAGATCAAACAAGACAAGCTTATCTACTCTTAGTGCTTCCTTTCAAAATTGTACTGGAGGTAATTAGGCAAGAGGAAAAAAGGCATTCAATTGGAAAGGAAGAAGTAAAATGATCTCTCTTCACAGGTAACATAGTCTTGTGTTTAGAAAGTCCTAAGTAATCACCAAAACACTGTTAGAACAAATAAATGAGTTCACTATGGTTGCAGCATGCAATATCAATGTTCAAAAAATCAGTTGTATTGTTGTACACTTGCTGTGAACAATCTGAAAACGAAATTAAGAAAACAGTTCTATTTACAATAATATCAAAAAGAATAAAATAGGAATAAATTTAACAAAGAAGTGTAAGACATACACTGAAAGCTGGAAAATGTCATTGAAAGAAATTAAAGAAGACCAAAATAAATGGAACAATATCCATCCATAGACTGGAAAGCTTAATATTGGTATGAAGGCAATAGCCCCCCAAATGACTTACAGATTCAGTGCACTCCCTGTCAAACTCTCTTCTTTTCAGAAATTAGCAAGCTGATCCTAAAATTCATTTGGAAATGCAGAGGACCCAAAACAGACAAAACAATCTTGAAAAAAGAACAAGGTTGGAGGACTCATATTTCCTGATTTCAAAATGTATTGAAAATCTTTAGTAATCAAGACAGTGTTGTACTGGTATAGATATATATAGATAGATGGAATTAAATCGAGTCCAGAAACAAACCCTTACATTTACATTTGATTGATATTTAACAAGGGTTCCAAGATAATTCAATGAAGGAAAGAATAGTCTTCAATAAATGGTGCTAGAACAACTGGACATCCACATACAAAAGAATGAAGTTGGACACTTTACATCATACACAGAAATGACCTTAACGTGGATCCTAGTCCTGAATGTAAAAGCTAAAACTATAACACTCTTAGAAGAAAACACATGTAAATCTTCATCACCTTGGGTTAGGCAAAGGCTTCCTAGATATGATTCCAAAAGCACAATCAACCAGAGAAAATAATAGATCAATTGGACTTCATCAATTAGAAAATCCATCGGAGTGAAAAGACAACCCATAGGATGGGAGAAAAATATTTGCAAACTTGGATCTGAAAAGAGTCTTGTATCCAGAATATATAATAAACTCTTAAACTTAATAATAAAAATACAAATAAGCCAATTAAAAAGTGTGCAAAGGATCCGAATGCATATTTCTCCAAAGAAAATATACAAACGTCCAACAAAGACATGAAAAGATGCTCAACCGCATTAGCTATCAGGGAAATGCAAATCCAAACTGCAATGACATACTATTGCACCCCAATGGGTTGGCTATAAATTTAATTTTTTTTAATAAAGAAAGGGAAATAAGTGACATTGAAGATGCAGAAAAATTAGAACCCTCATACATTCTGGTAGAATTGTAAAATGGCGCAAACACTTTGGAAAACAGATTAGCAGTTCTTTGAACTGTTCTAAAGAGTTATAATATAACCCAGTAATATAACTCCTAGGTATACACCCAAGTGAAATGAAAACATAAATCCATGCAAAAACTTGTACAAAAATGTTCATAGCAGTATTATTCATAATAGCCCTGAAGTGGAAACAACCCAAATGCCCATCGACTGATGAGTGGATAAACGGTATTGGTATATCCACACAATGGAATATTAGTTGGCAATGAAAAGGAATGAAATACTGACATCTACTGCGACATCAAAGAATCTTGAAATACTATGCGAAGGGAAAGAAACCAGTCACAAAGATGACACATTGTATGATTCCCCTTCTATGAAGTGTCCAGAAAAGGCAAAACCATATGGACACAGTTTAGTGATTGCCAAGGGTTGGGGGTGCAGGGTGGGAAAAGGGAATAACTCTCTGTTATGGACTGAATTTTGTTCCCTCAAAATTCATTTGGTGAAGCCCTATCCCCCAGTATCCCAGAATGTATTTGAGATAGGATCGTTAAAGAGGTAATTAAGTTAAAATGAGGCCCTAATCCAGTCTGCTGGTCTCCTTATAAGAGGAGACGAGGACACACAGACACCAGGCACACGGGAAAGCCCACACTGAGGACACCTTCAAGGGCGGCCATCTGCAAGCCCTGGGGAGTGCCTCGCACCTGCCAGCACCTGGATCCTGGACTTCCAGCCCCTAGAATGGCGAGGAAATAAACGTCTGCTCCCCAGTCAGGCTGTGATGTTTTGTGTGGCGGCCCTAGTAAATGGACACACTGCCAGGGGGCGTCGGGGTTCTTTCGGGGGGATGGAAATGTTGCAAAATTATACGGTAGTAATGGTTGCACAACTCTGAATATACTAAAAGCCACTGAATAGCATTCCTTAAATGGGTGAACTTTAAGGAATGCGAATTATATCTCAATATAGCTATTTGAAAAAAGAGAGCTCACCAGGGGCCTGGGGGTTCGCGCAGAAAGACACCCACCTAGACTCGATCTGGGAGGAACGGCCTTGCTTGCTCTCCCACATGGGTGATGTCCTTGGACGGGACAGGGCTTTAGACCTGCAGTTTCTCTCTTTTCAGAGATCTGTAAACTTCTAGTTTTTCTGTTTTTAATTGAAGTATAGTTGATTTACAATATTGTGTTAATCGCTGGTTGTATAGCAAAGTGACTCAGTTGTACATATATATTCTTTTTCATATTCTTTTCCATTTTGGCTTATTACAGGATATGAATATAGCTCCCTGTGCTAAACAGCAGAACCTTGTTGTTGATCTATTTTACATATAGTAGTTTGTATCTGCTAACCCCAAACTCCTAATTTATCCCTCCCCTCACCCTTCCCCACAGTAACCGTAAGTTGGTTTTCTGTGTCTGTGAGTCTGTTTCGGCTTTGTAAATAATATAAACTTCCAGTTTCAAATGAGGATAAGAAGCCCAGCAACCAGTCTAATTCTCTCAAGCAGTGTCTTAGTTTCCTGTTCCTGCCTGGCAAATTACCCCAAACTCACTGGCTTCACACAACACACACGTACAACTCTGCAGGTCAGAAGTCGACATGGTCTCACTGGACTAAAATCATGGCATTCCTTCTGGGGCTCCAGGATACAATCTGTCCCTTGCCTTTTCCAGCTTCTGGAAGTCACCCGCATTCCTTGGCTCAGGCCGCCTCAGGAAGGGGCCATCCTCAAAGCCAGCAGCTAAGGTCAAGTCCTTCCTGCAGGGCACCTCTCTGACCTTCCTCGGTAATCACGGCTCCCACACCTCTCCCACCTCCCTCTCCCATAACTAGGGACCCTTGTGATGACACTGGGCCCACCTGAATAATCCATGATAATCTCCTTATTTCAACGTCAGCTGGTCAGCGATCTCAGTCTCACCTGCAACCTTAATTCCCCTTTGCCATGGAACCCACTTACGAGATCCAGGGATTAGGACCGGACATTTTTGGGTGGGGTGGGAGGGTGCGTTCTGCACATAGGAAATCTGCTTTTTCTCCCAGGAAGCCGAGCGTTTCCTGGAATTGTCCTTGTTATCTTTGGAGTTCAGACATTTCACCAGAGTGCGATAAAACTCTAAATAATCATAAAAATGATGACAAGAAATTTAGCTTGGAAATGTAAAGACACTCTTCTAGCCAATTTTAGCTGAAAGAAGAAATTCATATTAAAACTACAAATTAAAAAGAAATCAGTGAACATGAGGAAACACCATGGCTGCTCCCATGGGTACAGCAATAGCTAGCCTCGCATGTTCTTACTATGTCACAAAGAGTGTATGTAAATGAAGTCTGCCACTTAAAGCATGACAAAATAAAAAGAAATCAAGAGGAGGGCATTAATTAGGATAAAAAGCTGAAAATAATGAATTAGAAAACAAAAAAAGATGAAATTAAAATCCACTTCTTCCAAAGGAATAAAATGGAAAACTCCACAGGGCCCAAGAAATAAATGACAAAAAACTCCACGAAAGTACACTAGGAATGAGAAAAGATTTATAATTGCATGGGGTAAATGAGAATAAAATAATTATAGGAGGATGCTGTTGATTTCAATAAATTTGAGGATCTACGTGAAATGGATGATCTTCATCAAAAACAAAAGCACATGAAAGAAGTGTTGGTACTAGGGGAATTTAAACTGGACTGAACCCTAAAACCAAATTGATGGTGGGGGGCACCTAGATGGTAAGTGGCTGGGGGAAACCAGCCATCTCCTGGAGCTCCTTGGAGAAACACCCTGGGACTGTGAGTGGCCGAGTCAGCTCCTAGCAGGACAGCAGCTGGAGAGTCACCCCCAGACGGGGCTGCCGCTTCTCACTGTGTGGCCTTGCTGGGCCTGGGTTTCCTCCAGAGTTGGCGTCTGGATGGTAGACTTTGGAGCCCCACGTGGAGGTGGCTGGGGGTGGGGTGGGGGTGGGGAGGTGGGGTGGGATGTTTAGGGGGGTGGGGTGCGCGGGAGGGGAATGAACACGAAATGAGAGCATTTCTTCACCCCATCCGCCCCCTGACTGTTCAGCCAGAGCGGCTGTGTTCACCACAGTATAGCAGAGTGGATTTTCCTCCAAGATTTTTATCTGCAGAAAGCTGTTGCTGAAACAAACGTTGGAAGTCAGATGATCCCCCACCCCCCAACGTGCTTTTCAGCTCTGATCTTTTCATAGCATTCACCTGCTGAAGTTCGTTGCTTTTGCTTTGTCTCCTAGAATTTTAAAGATGTTTCTAAGTCCCCAGATGGAGATGGATGTGTGCGTGTGTTTTCCTTCTTTAACAGAACCGCGCTTAATTTGGAACATAATTTAAATTGGCTTTCCCCAGATGACCTGGAACTAGGCTAGCAGGCAGGGGCTGAAGGGCGGGTGAGGCGGGTACGCGGTCTCCATCCCCGCACGCGCCTGACTTTCTGCTCCGAGAATGACGAGCTTCACAGCCTTTAGGTAAAAATAGCTCCGTGCGGCTTCCGCCAGGAAGACATTTAGAAAAGGAAAGAGGATTCATTTGCTGAAAAAGAAAAAGCCTCCCAGATTGTTACCATAATTTTGGAATTCATTTTTGCAAAATGTATCGGGGGGCATGAAGATGTCCTTGTGCTCTAATTCAGTATTTCTACTGCTAGGCGTTTGCTTTGAAGTAAATCTAACTAAAATGCTCTGGCGACAACACCGTTCCCGGCAGTGTGGTCTGCAATGGTAAAACACTGGCAGCAGGAAAAGATACTCAGGGTTAAGAGCAAAGGTTTAGGATTTGGATATAAGTACAAATGCTCCTCTTGCCCCCAGCGCTGTTCATTCCTGTACCCACCTAACACTGTCTGATACACTGTCCTTAGAGCTGGAGAAAGAAGAATGAACAAGATGCAGACTGTTTATGTCTCAGAAAGCTTATGGACAGAAGGGCTACAGGCAAGTAAACCAAGTAAACCCGTGCTTACCATTCAATGTGATAAGGGAAGTACAATGGAGCAAGGATGCATGAGAGGGACCAGAAATCAGACCAGGCATTCAGGGAAGGCTTCCCAGAGGAAGTGGCTTTTTTAGCTGAGTTACGAAAATTATGGTGATTGCTGGGGGAAAAAATGGGGGGATGCTGGGGCAGAGGGCATGTATAAATACTGGTAAAAACTGGGCAGCTACAAGTAGTGTGCTATAGTTTGGGGACAGAAAGTAGAAGCAGGGAGGGATGGTTTGGAGAGGAGCCAGGAGTCCCCTTTGCACAGCGTGAAGGAGCTTTTCCCAACAGCCACTAGAGGTTTTTAAGCAAGAGAGTGAGGTATTCAGAAAGCTCGCTCCAACTGCCACCTGGAGCAAGGCCAGCCGTGGTAGCCGGCCAGGGTAGAGGCCGAGCCGATGTGAACACAGGTGACGGCTCCTTGAGTCCTGGAGATGCAGAACAGCGCAGTGGTTGTGAACTCTGAAACCTGACCACATGGGCTCAAATCCCAACTTGTTTGCTGTGCAGCCCCAGAAAGTGCACTAACCTCTCTGAGTTTTAGTTTCCTCATTGTAAAAGGAGGATCATCACAAAAAGAAGCCACCTCCTAGGGTGGTGGGAGTACTGAAGGAGCCGCCGTGTGGGAGGCAGGGCTGAGTGCTCTGTAGCGGTGCTGTCGGGGTTGCTACTATTATTGGCAGCTTACTGATGCGGGCAGTGTGAGTCAGAAACAGAGGTGGGGAGGGGTGCCCACTGCTGGCATGGGCAGCTGGAGGGCGGAGTACAGGGTCTGGGGAGAGAAGTGGATGAATTTGATTTGGGACATGAAATTGAGGCACCAGTGGGCGAGCAGACGGACGTACAGGTGCGGGGCTGAGGAAGGTGAGTCGGAGATACTGATTTGGGCCTTACTGGGGCTGGAAAGGTGACTGAGACCCCAGGAGTGGAGGAGACAGCCCAGGGAGGGGTGGGGCAGGAAGAGAAGAGGGCGGAGCTTGAGAGTCAAGGAGCCGACCAGGGAGGTTTTCTTTCTAATGGGACAGATGTGAGCCTGTCTGACACGTTGCTGGAAGGAGCCTTGAGACCACCCTGTGTGCAAGTGCCCTCTGTGGGTGTGCGCTTTATTATTTTTTCTTCCCACATCATCACTGTCATCGTTGATGTGAGAGGACTGGACAAGGAGCGATGATATTAATCACAACAGCCTGTTAGGAGTTATTTGTAATAAAGTTAAACTGATGGGAAAATGCTTATAAAGTCACACGGAAAAAGCAATAGAAAGCATTGTATATGCAATATGTTAACTACAGAAATACATCCAAAAAGGTACTCCTAGGGAAAAGATATAGGAAGGAACTGCACCAAGAAACAACAGTGCTATTTCTGGGCGGTAGGGAGGTGGCAGGGCTTCCTTCTGAATTTGCTATCCTGAGTATGTATTAGTTTTATCATTAAAAAGTACAGTAAGCTTTATTTTATGAAAAGCAACAAACGAAGGTGGCTGGGGGGTTGTCCCTGCCAAGGTCACTGTGACCTTGGGCAAATCCCTGTTCTCCAGGGGCTCCGGTTTCTACATCTATAGAAAGACAAGGCTGAACAAAACAGTGCCCCCCTCACCTCTCCACTATATGCTCCCGAGACTCTGCCTTATGGACACGGCCCAGGAAGGAAAGGCTGCATGTGTGGTCAGACAGCCCTGGGGTGGCCTCCCCTAGATGGCTGCAAGCCTTGGGCCCTCACTCTGCCACTCCACTCTGCTCAAAGGCCACTTTCCTTAGTGCCCAGGCTTAGGTAGTCTTCGTCACTGCTGACCCCTCCCTGCCTGTCACCAGCTGTCTGCCTTCACGAGAGCAGGAACTGTGGTATCCTTGTTCCAGGATGGTGCCTGGCTCAGAGACAGGATGGTAGTTATTGGATGCATGGAGGGAGGGAGGGAAGGATGGAGGGAGGGAGGGAGGGAGGGCTGGAGGGAGGGAGGGAAGGATGGAAGGATGGAGGGAGGGGAGGATGGAGGGAGGGAGGGAGGGAAGGATGGAGGGAGGGATGGAGAGATGGAAAGATGGACACAGCAGCCCCTCTGGACAGTGCACATCAATGTATTAAAACTCTGAGACAAACCACCCTAAAAGCCTACTCAAACCTGTTTAACTCACTGACTCCCAGACTCAGGGTCTATTATACCCCACTGAATCAATGTTCCATGGAACAAACTTAGGGAAACACTTCCCCAAGATGACCCCCCAGTTCCCCCGCACCCCCACCATTCTACAAGGTGCTCAAATAAATATCCTTGCTGTGGGGGCTGGCCAGAGTACCTCGGGGGAGATAGGACTGCGGTAGCTGTGCGGCCGCCCCCCTGGACTCCAGTCTCCCCGTCTGGCTGTCCTGAGCCTGCTAGATCCTCTCCCTGCTCTGCTCCTGGCTCATGTCTGAGTCCCAGAGTGGCCTCAGCCTGGGAGGTAGGCTCACAGGAGTGAACATTCCAGAACAAGGGAAAAGCCTTTCCTGCAGCACCTGAGTTTCTCAAAGTGATTTCACACCAGCCCAATGCCCTGGACCCTTGACGACTGAGGGTGAGGATGAGCAGCCGCAGGTGCCGCTGAGGTGGGGCACACAGGGATGCTGTCCGGCTTTGCCCACGGTGAGTTTCAAAGAGTTCATTCAAAGATGAACTGACGCTGTGGTTTCTAAACCTGCCACTTCTGCCACCTGCCACTTGTGTGTGAATCAGAGTAAAATCAACCTGAATAAATCATGTGAAGACAGGACACTGCAGTGCCACCGGCGTGTGTGTGGGGTGGGCAGTGTGCTGGGTTGTGACAACCACAGCCCACTCTCCTTTTTGGTAGTCATGGCTCTGAGGGTCCCGGGGTCAGTAACCTAAAGGATGGGGAAGCCCATTTGGCCAAGGGAATCTCAGAAATGCCACAGACTGTGTCACATGGCAGGGAGTCAGGCGATTTCCTAGTTCAGGCCTGGGAAGGAGGGAGAAATTGCCCCTGAATGTTATAAGCTGAAATGTCCTAAGCAAATTATTTCCCAGTGTCCGCCATTCTGCCCCTCCCATCACCAGAGCAACTTGCCTAATCAAAGGGGCAAGAGAGGTGAGGGTCGGAGTCCTCCCTTGTCTAGGGGCTTGCTCCATTGCACTAGGGTCTCCAGTTACGAATTCTGTGCATCACTGATGCTGGTTTCCCTATAGGAAAGTGGGACATGGTCTAAAGAAATCGGCTGGTAACACAGGAAGAGCTGAAAAGCCCTCGTGTGCCTTGTCCCCCCTTTTCCCCATTCAGAATATGGCCTTGAAGCCCCTCCTAGCAGAAACTGGGGGTGTCGGAGGGGATGGAGACTCATTTGGCCTGAGCTGCCTTTTGCTTCTTTGTTATATTAAGCTCCTGGATGATTAACCTTCTCCCACAGCGTTTCCCAAGATGGAACGTTCATGGCCAATAATCTGCGTCGTGAGAGTAAAAGGCCCCACTGCTCACATCTGGGAAATGCTGGTGCGAGTAGGTTTCTTTATGATAGAGCTTCCCACGCCTGTAACAGGCGGCCTGCCCGCGGGTCCCTGTGCACCACATACTGCGTGGGGCGCTTTCTCATGTTATTTGGAAACCCTCTCTGGCTACTCCTTGAATGGTGCCCTGCAGAGCACAGGGCCGAGAACGGTGGTGCGGCACAAAGCTCGGGAGAACGAGCAGCCCCACCCCTTAGCTCTGCCGCCAGCTCACTGAGCAGCTGGCGCAGGCACTTTTATCTTTCTGACCCTCAGTCTTTTCCTCTTAGGAGATGGGTGAGCAATCCTACCCCTCAGGCCCGTCATGCAGAGAGGAAGTGGGACGATGCGACCTCGGCCGCACTGCTGGGACTGCAGCCAAGGAGGAAGGCCGGGTGCGATCCAGTGAGGCTGAGCACACGCGTGCGTGTGTGCATGTGTGTGTGCGCGCGTGTGTGTCCACACGTGTGTATGCACGCGCCGCCTGTGCGTGTGTGCACGCTAGCAAGGTCTTGGTGGAGGGGCTGACACCGTAGACCTGGCGTTCCAAAGGTGCTGCTGGACCACGGGCTGCGTTTCCAAAGGAGCTTCCCGGGACAGCCTTCAGCCTCCCACTTCCACATTAAGGGTATAAAAGGATCAGGGATTTGAGTTTTTAAAAAGCATTTGTAAGGAGAATGTCTTTGGGGGAGAGTTGAGCTGTTTACTCCAGTCTGTTCCTCTCAGGAGAGAGGTGGGGTTGCTTCCTTCTCACCCCGATCTCTTGACAGCTTGGCTTATGTCCCCTGGAATCTGTGGCCTTAGTGGCTGAAATACTGAAAGGCGACAAGGTGGCTCTCAGCAGACACCCGAGGAGGCTGTGGGTAGAGGACATAACTGCCCGCCTGTCAGTGTCTAGGGTGGGATCGGATGTGAGCCACGGGTGGGGTCATCTTGGATCCCGTCCACAGGGCCGCCTGCAGGGGTGGTGGGACTTCCACAGAGAAGGCTGGCGGTGGACTTCCCCATGCTCAGCGTCTGCAGGGGAAAGCAGATGCCTAACAGAACGCCTTCCCTACGTCAAGGGGGCTGAGGGTGAGAGACCATCCGTGACGTCGGGACTCCCCCAAAACCTCAGAGAGCTCCCTGAGAAGGGTCGGCTGAAACGCCTGCCCCGCCCAGAGTGGGAACCATCGTAGTCTGATAAGAATTTCCTTTCTCCCTTCCCACACCCCCGGGGGTTGGAAGGTCAGAAAAGATTTGGCAAGCTGGGGACGAGAAGGTGCGCTCTACTGTCCGCCACCAGGTGGCGCACCTGAGGCCGGCGGGTTCGCGGAGGGAAGGCTTACCTTTCCCTTGTTCCAAGTTTTGATGATCACCTTCCTTTTCACTCTTCATCTTTTGGGTGCTATGCACCCACTTTGGTCCTAAGCTGAAATAACGCATCCACATTCTCAGCTTGTGTGTTTACAAGCTCACCCCTCCATTCGGCTTCCCGAGAGCAGGAGGCCACAGAAACTACAGACGCCGCCCCCACGCCCTTCCTACAACCCGGCCCCCGGGTGGTGGGAGTGGGCCTCTGTGCCTCCCCTTTGTATTGAAACGTGTGGGAGAGCGTGGAGGAGACAAGTGGGCACAGCTGGGACCCTCTAACAGGAAGGCCCCCTTAACAAGGCTCCTCCTTCAGGAGGGAGCGGAGGTTTCCCAGGCCCTCCTTGGGTCTGGTCTCACCTGCTGGCCAAGGTGGGAAGGATCCAGGCTGCTGACGAAGGAGGCTGTCTCCTGAGGGGACCTGAGGCTGGGAGTGGGGAGGGGCAGCTGAGCATCCTGCCCCGGGGTGGAGGGAGTAGAGGGCAGGGGTGAAAAGGGGCAGTGAGCCGCAGGGACAGGAAGGGTCCTGGACTCAGGGCACATGCAGGCATGAGCCCCCTACCCGTACTTTCAGGGGAGGGGGCAACTTTGTATGGTTGGACTGCACCCCCAAGTAGTGTTATGTACTAAGATATGGGGCTGGTTTGATGACTGGAGAAATTTGCATATGGCCCGGGTGTTAGACAGTGATGGGGTCATGGTGGTTACACAGTGTCCTCATCAGAGCAGCAGACTGAAGTATTTCTATGGGAAGCGACTTGGTGGCTTGGACTTGGGCTTACTTTTAAGGTACTCCAGCCTCACTCCCCTTCCCCAAAGTAGGGGAGAGGTTTTCAGCATGTTGATAACTTTTGAAGCTGGGGGAGCTCTCTACTTTCGTGTATGCTTGAAATTTCTATTAAAAAAAATTGAGACTCAGTAGGAACAGTAGCCTGGAATCAGTTTCTACCTTGTACGAAGTACCTGCATGTCGTTTTCATCAAAAAGCTGCCTTCCCAGTTGTGTGTTAGACAGACCCCTTTTGAGGAAGTCAGGGGATCTCAAATATTACTCTGTCTATGCACTCTTCTGCCTCAAAGATCAAATGGTGGTAGCCTGTTCCCAAATCATAGGAAAAAAAGACTAATGAATACAATGAATCAACCTTTGGGCAGGGGAAGTAATCACTTAACTGGGGGGCTTGGGAAGGTGCCCAAGTGGGCTTTGCAGTGAACCATGGCCAGTCCCCCCGCCCCTCACTGCCGGGGCACATCACACATAGTGGGAACCACAGATGCAAATCAATGGATGCCAGAATCCCCCAAACTTCCCCAGATCCAGCTGGCCCTCGAAGCACCCCATCCCCTGCCCTCACCCTGACCTTGTGTCTCTCTTCCATCCCGACTCTCCCCACCATGCCCTGATCCTTCTCCTGCCCAGCATCACTTTGCACACAGGTGCTGGAAAGCCGTTTGCTCACTGAGTGAGGAGCCCAGTGGCTCTACAGCGAGCACATCAAGGCCTCCACAGCCCGCATGTGGGTGTCTCCTGCCCCAGCCCAGCCCTCTGCTGGCCCTTCCCCTTCCTCGCAGACGGCTCGTGGTCCTCCACCTGCCCCTGAAGTCCATCTGATTCCCCCTGGCTGGGTCGGGGCCCCTGGCTGGGCCAGCCACACCCTGGCTTCAGACGTCAGCCTCCTGTGGAGAGCCTCTCAGTGGCACCTCCAGCCCGATTTCTGTTCTGCACCTGCCAGCCCAACACCTGCTTCACGCTTGCACTGGGATGTCTCAGGGTCCCTGCACCTCACTCCAACCTGTCCCAGGCCAGACTTATTATCCTCTTTCAAATGTACAGTGCTCCCCATCTTAGCTGGCAGTGACATTTGCCCAGAGAACAACCAGGGACCAGGGCCTCACCCACCACCCACACCCCATCCAACACCAGGCCCTGCTGACGTCACCCCAGAAACCTCTCGGCCAATCCATTCACCTCTTCCCCATCTACCACTTGCACCTTGGCCCACGCCTCCATCACTTCACCGAGATTAGGGTAATAGCCCCTCACCTGTCACTCTCCACAGCCAGGCTGAGAGCTGATGTGGCCACAGGCCACCGGGAGGAGCAGGTCTGGTCCTGCTCCTGGGGTCTCTTGCTCCAGCAGAATCCTGGGGTTGCAGGCTCTGTGGGCCTCACAGGTGGTGAGCGCTGGTACGTGGCCACTGCTTGTTGTGTGAGTGAGTGAGTGAGCGGATGGTGAGTACCTGCAAGGCTAATACTGGGGGTTTCATTCAGAATGTAGGCAAGTGTGAAGGCAGCAACAGGGATTTATATTCATACCCCTTCTCCCATTATTGAGTGTGGAAAATAGTGCAAGTGTATAGAATAAAAGTAGACCTTACAACTTTTAAGTCAATAATGGGTTCCTTTCCCTTTCCTGGTCTGGTTATTCCCTCAATTATTAATTCTAAAAAGACTATTTTTGCTGGTATTTACATAACCAAGTCAGCTAACAACTGGGTATCATAATTAAGCTGAATTTCTTATAGTTACCTAATCTGATGAAGGCTTACGCACTATATGCAAACTATAGTTTTATTTGCAAATAACCCAGGTGAGAAAAAAAGATCTGTATGTGAAACAGAATATAGTGTGAATCAGATCTAATTTTAAATACTTTAATTTATACACTTTCACGATTATAGGTCAATAAGAAATCCACTTTCCAGATCTTATTTCATTATAGAATATATTTGATAAGGATACATACAAACAATCATCTTTAATACATGTTGTTTACTGGTGTCCGGCACTTCTGCAGCAGGCTGGAGATGTAATAAAAATGCTTCCCAGTGCTCGGCCTCGTTAGCCACTCCAAACAACCAGTGCTGTAGAGTTCAGACAGTTCAACTCATTTACTGGCCTGGAACAAGTGAAAAAAATCTTGATATTCGCCTTTAAGCCTGTTTAGTACTCTTCTGTTTTAAAATCTGAGATACATTCCCCAATGTAAACAATAAATTTCAATCTGTCACACAATTGAAATGGGTAAGGCCTTCTTGACAGTGCAGGCCACCTACGTTTTACTCATCAGAACGCAATCTTATTTCATAGTGTAACAAGCCGTCCGTGCACAAAAGACAGGAAAAGAAGCCGCCCTTCGTCCCTGGTGGAGCCTTCCGGACTTCTCCCCGCTGCAGGTGGATGGTACACTTAAGAGAGATCTTTTTGACTTGGTCTACTTGGTCTTAAAATACAAATATACAATGTCCATAAGCTAAATAGTAAAGCCAGCCTTACGTACTTATCATGAATTGCTAAAACCCTATACAAGGACGATACCATGTCATGCCAATTAATGTACAGAGGGCGGTGGCTCAGCATCTCCACCACGCATCAGGGCCCGGGAACGGGGCACAGAGGGGACTCGATTCCTGTAGGCGTTAAGTGGCTGCGGCACTGGGTCAGGCGGGCAGTCCGGCTGGAGCTCTGAAATGCCCGCGTACCCTGCGGCACTCGTGAACTTGATCTGGAGTAGAATCGGCTTAACACGAGGAGAATCTGACCCCTTTCTCACCAGCCTCCCAGAGGGAGAACTGAATGAAACCTTAGAACATGTAACCAAATAGTCTTCTTTGCACTTCCTGATTCAGTCGTGCAGATCAGTTATCCATTCTCTCCTCCACTGATTTCTCCTCTTAAAACCAATGAAGCAACTGATCAGGATTCAGTACCTCGTTGTCATTAACACCTGACTCGGAGCTCGACGGCGAGCCAGTAAAGCCCACGTACAATGTTTGCAAAGGCGTCCCGCAGCCGCTTCTCGACGGGTTCACGGAAGAGCTACGAAGGACACACCCGCCCCGTCTCGATGTCACCCTGATGTAAACCTTGGCATCCTTTCTTACATTAAGTGTGCTTTATACACTGAACAACAAAGGGGAGACCTGAACGGCTGATCTGCTGTGACGCTCACCGATCCACTAAGCTAAGGTAACCGTACAGGGCGTGGTTTTCCTGAGGTTTGTGAGAACTTGTCAAACGAAGCAGAAATCACGGTGACCGAGTGTGACGTGAGTCTGTGGCTCCGGCCGCTCCGCTCCCCTGGTTCTCGCTGGGACTAAATGACCCGCCACTGCATGATGCTCGTGTCTTTGCCGCCGGTGGAGATGAGGTGGCTGTCATCACAGAGGAAGTCGACGTTGGTGACGTGACTGCTGTGGCCACTGTACACGTGGCTGGGAGCCTGGGGAAGAAGGACGCGGGGGGAAGCTTCACGCAAAGCCAAGTAGGTGGCGTCCACATTCACGCTCCCGCTCCCCCGTTCTTCCCCACTCCTGCTCTCACTCCCGCCCGGACCAAACCACGCAGAGCCCCTGCATATCGACCACCTGGTCTGGTCGGGGGAGGGATGTGGGCAGGGAGAGGTTCAGCCCCAGAGGAGGGTGGACTGGATGCTGGGGTGGAGGGGTCCCCGGGAAGAAGGAGGGGGCATTCCAGGCACTGCCCTGGGCTCAGCTCAGCAGCTGGAGCGCAGGGAGCTGTGGGGGGGGGGAGCGAGTCCCACCAAGTGCAGAGGCAGACAAGGCAGAACCAGGTAAGGGCCGGGTGCCCCCTGGAGGGCAGCTGGGGGCCCCAAAGTGCTCCAGAGCAGCTGATGGTCACGTCCACATCCATGACTGGTGGCATTCACTCACAGCATCTTTCTATTCAAGTACCAACCAGCCAGGCCAGGTGGTGGGTGCACCCCAAGGGGGTAAGACCAGAGAGGAAGACGGTCCCTTACCCTGAACTGGGAGCAAGGGTAGGAGAAGAGGTGCACTTTGCCAAAGTCGTCACCAGTTGACAGCAGTTTTTTCTCATGGGCGCGACAGGCGGCATTGATGTCAGTTCCGTCCGAGCCTTCTGGCCACACTCCTAAATCAAAGACCACAGACAGAGCACTGGAAACACCAGGACACAACAGGGCCATACTGCGTGGGGAATGGACATCGAACTCTCACAAAAATAAAATGTCCTGGGCTTTAGAAACCAGGCCCAGACAAATACGTTGTCTCAGCTCCTGGTCTCCCTGTTTCTGTGATCATCTCTCTGCAAGCTGTTCTGGGAAACCCTCCACATGTAGCCCATTTTGCAGCAAGATTGTACCTCTTTTGGGCTACAGCAGAAAATAGGCCAGAAACCCTGGTTCCAAACACAATACCTCTCCTCTATCCCTGAAGCATCTGACGGGAAGTTGATTAGACCTAAGCCTTCAGGCTCCTAACTTTTCTTTTTTTGGGGTAACTCTTTACATATGAGTCTCTCACAAGGACTTTTTAAACTGTGGGACTGCATGTGGCTTTCAGGCTTGGTGTCAGCTCTTCATGGCAGCTGCCTGCCTGGTGGTGCTGGGCAGGTGTGGCGTCTGCCCGGGTGGACCTGGGGTGTGGTCTTGGGGGTGAGGTCTCCTCACCATTGGTCCAGGAAACCCTTTTGGTCCCAATAATTTTGGATGTGAAAGAGCTGCATGCACATCAGTTTCTCAACAGGCAATTCTGGAGTAAACCCAGGGCATCCTAGCATTTAATATGAGAAGATGGTAAAATGCCAGCTCTAAAGATATTTGTGAAATTCTCACCAACTTATTGACTTACGGTCATATGTAAAGAGATGATAAACACTTCCTTTCCTTTTTTATTCTGTTACATTATGGCAATTTATTTTAGACCATTTATGAATATATTCCTAATCTAAACTTTGAAGGAGGTGAAAAATTTAGTTTAAGGGCCAAAAAGATGTAATAACCCTAACAAGTGAAAATGAACTGATCGAACGCCATTTGGTGCCTTGGTCTAGGAAGTGTGGCACAACCTCCTATGAGAGGATTCTGGAGAATTATCTCAAGACCCATTTGGTACCAGAGAAAAGGATTAAGCCCCATCTCTCTGGTTCTTCTTGCCTGGCTACGGCCCTTCCCCAGGGCTGCAGCCAGAGTGTTCGTTGTCCTGTGGGTGTCACGTAGGCCGAGCAGTTTGAAGCTGACCACGAGATTTCAAAACTATTAGAGAAACATTGTAAAAGTAGACACATCTTATGTTTGAACCAAATGAAAGCTGCAGAAAACTTACCAAAGACATGGAATCCCAAAGTACAGGTGTACGTGGCCCATTCGATGTCTCTCGTAGTTTCCACACTTACGACTTGCTTACAAGCAGAGGGAATCCCTGGGAAAGGCAAACGCAGGTCTAGTGACAAAGAGCCAAAGCCCCCCCTCCTCTCCAGGCAAGGCTGGGCCTCTGGGGCCACGCCTCATAGGCTGCAGAGAGGGACACCGTGGGGACCACGCTCATGGCCAGAACTGAGCCCAAGCCCCGGGGCCTCGGTGCGGACACCTCCTCTTCTGTTTCCTCCCACCTCCTTCTCTGGGTCTGCTCCCCCCAGTCTGGCTTCTTTTCTTTGACCTCCTCTGGTTCCTAGGCCTCCGTCTGCTCTCTGTCCCCCTGGACACAACCTGCCTGCTGCTGTCAGGCTCCCTACACATGCTGGGGCACAGACAGACAGACACACACACACACACACACACACGCACATGCAATCCCTTCAGCTCCGGGTTAGGAATGGAAGCTTATGGAAACCAGTCACACCAAGTACCGGTGGCCTCCCAGGTGATTCGTTTGTTCCCCAACTGGGCTCTCACTAATGGAGTATGAGACCATGTCTGAGAACATTCTAGACGCATGGCCTGTCCCTGGAAACCATCCCCCTGCTTCTGCACCATGTCAGGCAGGGCCTTGGAGAGGGCAGTGAGGGGGACCCTGTGCCACCTGCCCCACCAGAGGGAGCTGATCTTCCTCCTCCTCCACTGCCAGCAGCCCTGCCCGGCACAGCTCTACAGGTCGGGGCCGCCTCCCCACCCACCAGCTCTGGATGCCCGTGGCCTGGTCCCTGAATCAAGATTTTCATGTCTGAAAAATGGGGCAAGCCAGAAGTGCTGTGGATCACCTGAGAGCATGTGGCGAGGCACACGGTACTTTCTAGGACCTTCTGGTAGGGCGGAGACAAGGCCCTCCTCTGCCTGTGACTCCTGTGCCCTGCACGTGGCAGGTGCTTAAAAATGTCAGAGGACCCAGCACCTGGTGGCAGGTAGCAAGTGCCAGCTGTCCCCTTTTTCCCCACCCAGCCTGGGCAAGACCTGGCCGGGAGGGGCTGGGGGAAGGGGAGAAGGGGCCCTAGGGGGCTGCTGTCCGCTTCATGGTCTCTGCCTGCTGGGGTGATGCCATCACGAGGGTCTCTCTCACCAGGACAGCTCTGACCCCACTCTCTTCTGCCTCCCCCTTGGGGCCCCGTTCAGCCTAACCCCAGGTCTCTCAGCGCCAGAAAGACCTTGAGAGGTTGTCCAGCCCAGCTCCTCTACTTTACAGAGGAGGAAGTGAGGCCCAGAGACGCCATCCCGCGCCCGAGTCCTGCGGGAAGTGGGTTTTTGCAGGAGGCCCCATTTGTTCTCAGAGTGAAGGTTCTATGTGACCTGCACCCAGCCCCTCCTGGGGAGCCACTCACAGTACAGGATTTCATAGTCTCCGGAGTTTGACACAAGGAACTGGGAGTTTACAGACCAGTCCAGGTGAGTGATGAAGCTGGAATGACCCTGGAGAGAAAATGCAGGGTGAGTTTCACTCCCTCACAGCTGCCCACCCGCACCGCCCCGAGGTGACAGAGGACCGCGCACAGCCCAGGAGGGGGGACCGCATGCTCACCGAGCACTTGCCCACCCGCGCGTACTTCCTCCCGTTGTCGCTGACTCCGTAAATGTAGATACAGTTGTCATGGGAGCCTATTGCTAAGAAATTTCCATCTGCGAAAACATGAGAGATTCCATTTCAGTCATTAAGAATAAACATTTTATCAGTTCCAAGGGATAATGTTAGTTGACATCACAGACTTAGAAAAAATAGCCATGAAGAGTTTCAAAGAGAAAAGCTTGCTTTTAAATAAATCCTATACCACTTTCAAAGCTATCTTTTGAAAATTCACATCTGCCTAGTTTCCTCTCCTTGTAAAAACCTTCCCTGGCCATCCCCACCAAGGAGGCGTCCTTAGTGCGACCCACAAAGCGCTCTGGGGGCACACACATCGCTCTTCACTGAACAGACCAGGTTCCCTCAGGCCTTTGACACTTTTCCTCCTGCCCCCTCACCCCAGCCTGGAAGGCCCTCCCCCATCACCTCTGCACACACTGTCCCCCCGCCTGGAAGGCCCTTCCTGCTGCTCTTCCCATGGGCCATCCGCGAGCGTCTCTGCCCCTGGGTCTCTGGCCTCAGGAAAGCTTAAGGGATCAGGCCGTGCTGCTTGTGCAGGAGGAGAAGCACAAGGGAAGGAGCTCAATGTGACATATGAGCAGAGCCGCCCGTACAGCTGACAGGTGACCGCGGCAGGTGTGAAGCCAAAAGGGGAAGTCCAGGATATAGTGGGAAGGAAACGGGGCCTCCAGATCTGTCCAGCGACAAAGCGCTAAGATGCCTGGCGCGCGTGTTAGGTGTGAGAACTGCCCCTACGACATTCCTATGTTTGACAAACCTACGGGGGCTGGCAGCCTACCGACAGTCAGAGCTGAGTGTGGCTTCAGTAAAAACTCACATAACTTCAGCTTCTTAGCATATGGCCATCTTACGGACAATAACTCATAAATGAAAAAATTTAATAAAATGTGACTGAAAGGGTTATTAGGTGGTCCACAGAAATACTCTAGGTTTGCAGTTCTCAGGCTGCTGAAGAACCTGCCCCCCCACCCACCCTGGGCGAGTCTAAGGCCCGCCTAGGCTCTGACTCACTGGCCCCGGGTGCGCACCTGTACCTGGGGTTACCTTTCTGAACCTCCCACTTCGACCAAACGCCAGATAGAGATTAGCAGCTGCAACCTGGCCCTCTCACTAGTGTCCACGGAACTGAGCCATTATCTGAGAGATGGGTTCTCAATCCACACAATTTAACTTGAGGAGGAAACTGCTTACCTCCCACACCCCCTGCTCACTTAACATCAGTCTCAAAGAGGATTTATGAAGCAGCCCCACTTCCCTGTGAAGCTCGTTCTGTGTAACCCGTCTGTGGCAGTGGGTGAGTGTCTGCTGACGGAAGAGATGTTCACATGCTGGGGTCTGGGGAAGTCACTCTGGCTTATACATAATTCAACTTGAATTTTACGCAAAAATTTTATGCTAAAATGAAACAGCCTGTTTGTGGCCTATCAAACATACATTGTACATCTGTTTTAATCATTACGGAAAAGGATGCATTGACCAGAAGTAAAGAATGGCCATGTTAAAAATGAGGACTAGACGCCTCCCTCCCTGGGGCCCCAGCGCTGGGCCCTCTTTGACGATTAGACCCCTGCCCGGGGGCCAAGGCCACACTGACTCGCTGTGCACCTGCTGATCCGATTATGATGTTTCTTTTTTTTAAAACCTTGAAGGAATGTACCCCTGGCTTGCTTGACGTTCTTCGTTCCGACAGGACATTAAACTGCTGAGAACCATGCCTCTCGGGGTCGGTTCCTCACAGTTATCTTGAGAAGTGTCTCCTGGGCTATAGTCCCCATTTTGGCTCAAATGAAGCTCTTTTCGACTCCTATCAGAGGCTGGTTTACTGACTGTTTCCATGGATACTGCCTACGTCACTGAGTGTGGAGGCAGCACTGGCCCCAGTCTGGCCTGGCAGCAGGAGTGCACCGGCCCTTCTCAGTATCCGGGGGCGCTGGCTCCACCCGTCAACTCAGGAACCATTTGCTTTTCCTCTGGCAGCTAACAAAACATCTAGAACTTGCATGAGTTGAGGCAATGAGAAAAAAGCCCTCGTGGTGTGATGTCTTCTCCTCTGAGCACACCACAGCTGATGGAGCTACTGGGAGATGGCGGCAAATCCAGGCTGGGATCGGGAGCAGGTTCCTAGAGCTCCGCATCAGTGGTAGCCTGTGCTTGGGCACCTAATTTGTGTGTGTGTGTGTGTGTGTGTGTGTGTGTGTATCTAAAATCTGTAAATACTTTTTTTTTTGGAGGCGAAGTAATTAGGTTTATTTATTTATTTATTTAATGGAGGTACTGGGGATTGAACCCAGCACCTTGTGCATGCTAAGCACTGTGCTCTACCACTGAGCTACACCCTCCTGCCCTGTAAAATCTGTAAATACCTGAATCCACGAAGGAGCCAGTAACCCACAGTGGTCCAGCGCATGTGCCTGAAACATCTTGTGTGCATCCCGGAAACTCACAGTGCTGACCACACTCTGCTTTGTAGCTGGTCAGCTGCACTGTGGTTCGCCTGTGCGCATTCATGCATCAACTAATACTTACCAAGCATTTTCTCTGTATTGCCTATTATTTTTACTCTATTGCATCTGCTCCCAGCTAGGTGCTGGGCATACCGGGATGAACGAAACATGGTCCCTATCATTCTGTGGGACTTGGAGCCCCAACCTAAGAATCTGGGGTCACCACTGCCACTGCTGCTGATGAAATCATAGCACCTGCGACATCTGCAATGACATCACATTACCGATGACATCATGTCACCCATAGCATCTGCTGACAGCGTCACTTTGCCCATGACACCTGCATAATGCTCTGCTCGCCAAAGAGCGCGTTCACAGCTCCTCCTTCAGCTGAGCTCCACATAACCTGCTGTCCGGTCTGACAAGGGACACCCGCTGCTGAAGACAGGGTGCTGGATCCACATGCAGGTTGCCCTGACTTGGCTCCGGGTCATCACCCTTGCCCCACACAGCCTCCAGGTAATGACTCTGGAACCTGAGAGGCAGAGTTACTGGTAGAGAGAGCTCTCTGGTCTCCAGGCAATGGTCATTAGTATAACTGATGAGAAACGGAAACAGACTTCCTGAAGGACCCTGCTATGTTAGCAGGAGCTGACAGACATCTGAGGGCCTTCTAGAAAAGCCCTCAGATGCAGACGAGGCCCTCCTGCATGTAGCAGAGGGTCAGAATAACTAAGAAAATGCCAAGACGCACATAAGAGGATGCAGAATATTGGCCAGGATTAACAGAATGAAATATAATCCTTAGAATGTCAAGAAAGGAGTCAGATCCTTCTCAACAGGGAGAAAAGGTTCCCAAGGTGGCTGTGCAGCTGTGTGTTTAGGGTGAAGAGTTGTAAACTTTTGGGTGCAAGCATCCCAAAGGGGTGTTCTTTCTGTAAGGTTACCTCTAGAGATCAAGAACACAGCCAGGCATGCGGTAGGGACGACTGTCCATTGGCTTATAAAATAGAAGATTCCTACAGAGTGGTAGCAATTCAGCCTTGGCCAAGTATTTCCAAGGAGCAAAACTGCTATGTCTAAGAATGTTCAAGTAGCTGAATGAGCCGATATCGCAGAGAAAGAGTGCTTCCTACATCACAAGCCCAGGAGGATGAGGCTTAGAAAACAGTGACCTGTAGCCATGAGTGTTTGGGGCACAGGTGTTGCCAAAAGGACTCAGGAGCTGACTTGAAGCAGCCAGTAATGGGTAAATGGTTCCACCTCCTACAACCATCACAGATTGAAACATATCAAGTATACTCAAATTTACAATGGCACTCAAACCACCATTACCACCAAGGGAGCAGAGAACAAGCTCTTTGTTTTGGAAACTGGTAGATAAAGTGAACGAAACCAAGCATTTGTCTTGGCTCTCCTGTTTGAACTCTACCATATGATGCGTGACAAAATAGTAGATGAAGGGAAGTTTCTGGGTCACAAAAAAGTAGATGAAGGGAAGTTTCTCTTTCTAGGATAATCTATCTAAGAAATGAAGAAGAAAGGCTAAAATGGGAAAGTCAATCATTTGCATCCCCTAATGGATTTACCTGTCGGACGTCAACAGCTGCTAAGGACAGAGAAAGTGAGACAAGCAGCCATCGGGTGTCTCCTGTAGGAAGAAGAGACCAGCACACACGGAGCCTGAATAGAATCTAGATCCAAAAATTACTTCACAGAAAAAACAGGGGACAGAGAGACATGCTAGATGACACCCCAGAGATGCACTCAGGAAAATCCAGAGTGTGGAGAATGCTCTGGGGGAAATGAGCCAGCTTCTTCAACAAACAACCTGCAAGTGGGTGGGGTGGGGGAGAGAGAGGGAGAGAGGATCTATGGCTTAAAAGAGACTTGTGAGTCCAAAATGGACAAATGATCAATGTTCCAAGCAGCATTATTCATAATAGCTGAAACACAGAAACAATCCAAATGTCCCTTATCTGAAGAATGGATAAACCAAAAGTGGTATGTCCACAAAATGGAATACTATCTAGCAATTAAAAAGAAATACACTATTGATACACACAATAACATGAATGAACTCAAAAATATTATTCTAAGTAAAAGAAGCCCAATGCAACAGGCTACATTTTGTATGATTCCATTGACATGAAATGTCCAGAAAAGGCAACTGATAGAGACAGAACAGCAGATCAGTGGTTGCCTCGAGCTGGAGGTGGGAGTGGAGATTAACTGCTAATGGGGAAGGAGGGAATTCTGGGGGTGATGGAACGGTTTTCTAAAACTGGACTGTGATGACTGTTGTACAACCCTACAAATTAACTCAGAATCACTGAATTGCACATTCGTCAAGGGTCAATTATTGTAGATCAATTATACCTTATTAAAGCTGTTAAAAGAGTCATCTTTTTTAGATCTATAGATAGTAACACCAACAGACGAAAGGGTAGGGTGTCTGGGAAGTGCTTCAGAAACAGCATGGTTGGCGGAGAGGTGGTTGGGATGAGGGTGTACCCCCCACTCCCTGCCAAAAAAACAACATGAGGGGGCACTGGATGAATGAAATGGCTGAGTCAATAACTGGAAGCTGGGTGATGGGTACGTGCGGGTTTATTATGCTGTTCAGTCTGATTTTGTCCATGTTTGAAACCTCCATCGTTAAAACTTAAAAAAAACACATAGGCATAGTGACCCAAAGGAGGGAGGCTGAGAACCCTCAAACGCCACAATTATGTGCAAATACAGTTTAAATTTCGCTCTGAGGGGGCTTGCGAATGTTCTTCTTTAAAGATACCCACACAGAACTTCATCGGTCTGTCCAAGTTATACAGCAAGTGTGTTCTCACCTGGTGAGTAACGCATCACAGAGAGCTGTTCGTTCCCATCCGTGTGAACGGTGACCAAGTCTTTTGTTTCTGTGTCAAACACAAACCACCTGTTGTAAACAAGGGGAAAAGTCCAGTGAGGAAAGGGAGTAAGACTACTGTGATCACGGCAAGGTACAGAAACTGTTACTCTAACAGCTTAATGAAAAGTCTGCATTTGCTTAACAAGAATGCTTGCTCCCAGCTTTTATTTAAAGAAAATTTCCTACATACGAGCATTTCCTAAAGAAAGGAGCAGCATCTGGCGACCATGGGAAATGATTCAGTTACCGATGCTTCACCTAAGCAGCACTGGGCCAGCGTCTGACCTGCCGTGAATGCTGGCAGGCGACCAGCTGGGTGAAAGAAAGGACCCAGAGAAGAGCAGGAGGGTGAGCAGGGGACTGGTCTTGGAATTTAACCTCTTTGGGCTCAGCTTCCTCAACTGTAAAATGGGGATAAAGGCCCAGACTGACTTTGCAGGCCCAGCGACGAATCGGTCAAATTGTAACAGACACAGAAGTGCTCTGCGTCCTCGAACAAGGACACGTGCTCAGTCAGTGTCTGTTTACTGATGGAAAGGCTGTACTCTCCTGCCTGTGTGTTCTCAAGGGGTGGCAGCTAGTGGAACACTGGTGTTTTCAGGGATGAAAAGCAACGTGGGCTCCCTGCTGCTGCCGTTTCAAACCTTGATGACACACATCCCCAGGCACGTCCGCTGAGACAACACCCCTGTGTTCTCAGCTTCTACTTGGGGCCCTAGTCATCACCACTCAGTGGGCTGGCTGACCTTGAAATCTGGGTTTGGCTTCTCAGCTTTACTTTCCTGCATCTTCAGCAACCATTCACCTTTAACGTGCTGTTTAACCCCAACAGAGGTCAGAATATAAGAAGCAGAGAAACTGGGCGGAATGGGCTCTGACTTTGAAATGTCATATTAAACTGCTCCGTTAAGGCACCGGGACCAGAGATTGGGGGGGGGGGCTGCCGACGGAGAGGCAGGATTAGGTTACATGCGGTCTCTCTTCCCCCCACAGGACACTGTCTGTGACTCTGAGCATCTGGCATCGCCCCACAGCCCGTCCTGCCCAGCCTGTAGCTGATGGCACTTGCTGGCTGTCAGCCGTTCATCAGAGCCTGCTGAGTTGGAAGCTTCAGCTGTCTCTAAGAGAGGTAAAAGGAGTGTGTGTGTGTGTGTGTGTGTGTGTGTGTGTGTGTGTGAGTGTGCAAACATTTTCATGAAGAATTCTGCTGGATACAAGGTCCCCAACTCTTCAGACGTTGCCACCTGTGACTTACATATGATTACTCTTCCTTTATACGTACTCTGCACTCCGAACACCACGATCTAAGTGGTCGGCTTTTTTAAAGCTGCAGTATAGTTTAATTGCTGTGCAATATTATATAAGTTACAGGTGTACAATGTAGTGATCCACATTTTTTAAGGTTATGCTCCATTTATAGTTATTATAAAGTACTGGCTGTGTTCCCCGTGTGGTACAATACATCCATGTACCTTACTTTATACCTAATGGTCAGTCCCTCTTACCCCTACCCCTGTATTGTCCCTCCTCCCTGGCCTCTCCATAAGTGGCAAGCTTTTTAGAGGAAGTCACCAAGAGTATATGAATTAAGCTATAAGAAGTGTATAGACTATGACCAACGACATAAAAGTACAACTGAAACTTGTAAAAGAATGATAATGACAACCACGGAAATCACCTGCCAGGCAAGCCCAGCAGGTGCTTCCTATCCCGAGTCCTTCAGTCATCAGTGCAACGGGGCTTCAAGGCAGACACACTGCCACCAGTGTGAGAAACAAACCCAGAGAGGTCACAGAACTGGCTCAAAGACGCACTATGGCTCAGTGGTGAAGCTGTGATTCAAACCCGGCAAATCGGGGGCGCTTGGCACGTAAGTACTGGCTGAGTCCACTAGGAGGCTCAGAATCAGGGCAGTTTCTAAAATTTTGGAAGGGAGGCAAGAAAAAGCACTCAAAAAGCTTCAGTGCTTTGAAAAGCTTTCTCACCCGATCCCAAAGCAGAGGCCCCTCTGCAGCCTCCTGGGGGGTGGGGGGCCCACAGTCCCCTGAATCTCAGGCAAACGTGTGTGTGTGGGGGGGGCCTCTGGTGGGAGAGGGGGCCACAGCTTCCCTCGGCTTTCCCCGAGGTCCACAATGGGAAGGAAGGACCCCAGCCTCAGGGTTTACTTTTGAGTTTTGGCTTCCTTCTTGCTAAGTCATTAGAAGCTGACAGGTGCAGCCGAGAGCGACGCTGGGCCTGTCGCGGGGGAAGCACGGACAACCAGCCTCTTTCCCATGGCCTGAGCGAGCACAAGCCAGGCTGGTGGGCACTTACCTCCCAGTCAGTGTTCCAACTGCAACCACAGACCCTGAAGGATGAAAACCAGAAGACTGAGCTGGATCCTAAAACATTGTAAAGGAAGTGTAAATTGATGGCCAGACACAGCGCTGCTGCACACAACACACACGAGCACAGCCCTAGTCTCGCAGGACCACACGGCCCCATTAAAAAAAACCCTCTCTTCTCTCCAGAGAGGAAAGTGTTTTCCTACTTCGATGAAGGTCATGCCTCAATAATGCTAAATTGTTATCCTTTTATAATTTATCTCTTCCTGCCTTATGTCCTTCCACAGCCACTGTAATCAGATGAATTAGAGGACAGGTCAACAAAGACATGCTGTTCCTCCAAGCCTTGGGAGCCCCGCTGGTGGGCCCCCATTCCGAAAGGCGAGCTTGTGCCCCGTCTGTCTGGAAGTACAACCACCGCACCCAATTCCATCAGGTCGGTACTGGATGAGCGCCCCCCACTGGGTGCAAGACACAATGGCAGCCCCAGGCGGATCTTGGGATGTGTAAGGCACGTTCCACGTTTGGGATGGACGTGCTCGCTACTAACTCCGATACAAGATGGACACGACTGATGGAAGGAGGTAAAACAAGCCGGAGAGGGACGGTTAGGTGCAGTCGGGTGGGGAGGCTGGTGCTGGGAACCTGTGACTCGGGCCTCCTGATGCAGGGAGAATCACCAGCGGTGAAGGTGGAAGTGGACACACCAGTATTTTGGGGGATCAGGTGTTAAGGGGACAATGGTTTGATCACGGAGGTAAATGCAGTCCGGGGCCTATTTGAGGAATGGCAGGTGGAGTCCGTGGGTTTACAAGGCGGAACGTGCCAGGTGGGGAACTGGGGATGGCGCTAGAAAAGGGCGCTGCGTCACCAAGTCCGGGATTGTGATCACTACAAGAAACACAGTGACACTGACTTCTTCCTTGCACTAAGAAGGGCGACATGACTGAGTGTGTTTTAGATACAAGATCACCTGGTAGGGAGCTTAGGATGAACTGAGTGAGAAGATTCATCACAGGAAGACCAAGAAAACAGCAGCATTGGCAACGGAAACAGGAGGGGGCACTGAGATACCACTGGGTGAGCTGACAAAGGAAGAGACGGGAGGGAAAGCCTTCTGAGACGCTGGTTACATCACTGCCATGCTTTTCCAAAGTGCGAGCTGTAATTAAGTGCAGGGACGCCACCGATGCACAGAGAGAAATCACGTGCACTTGAAGCTTTACTGTGTAATTCATCCGAGGCTCGTAACATTTCTGAGATGAAGATACTGAGGTATGAGGAGGGTAAGTGCTTCTGTCCAGTCATGTGGCCAGTGGGTAAAGGAGCTAGGACTTCACTGCAGATCCTTTTGGTGTCCGCTTTGGCGCTCCTGCCCTTGTGTTGGGCTGAGTGGGTTAATGGTCTGGTTATGGAGTAACTGGCTTTGCCTTCAGCCGGGCTGCTGTGTGGACCGAGGCTGCAGGGAAGGCTGCCCTCCTGGGTCAGCTCTGTGCCAACCCCTCACGTGTTCCCCACCCCATCTGTCCCTCTGAGCCCCAGCCAGGGGACAGGTGCAACGTAGGACATCACTTCCCGTAGCCCCGCCCTGCCACCTTGGGCCACTCGGTAATCTTTCCTCGGGCGTCACTGTCATCCCCAGGCCCTGTCATCTTAGCGCCCAGCTCCACCAGTGGCCGGCCAGCTCCAGTCTCTTGCATACCTTCTGCAAAAGCGAAGGGCAGGAGGCCTGAAACGTGGACCCAGCACATCGGGAAATGCTGGCAGCTCTGCGGGGGCTGAAAGGAGGACATGTGGGGTCTGCGGAGGGGCTACCCTCGGCCCAGGACTCTACATTTCAGCAAGGGTGCAGGCAACATGAGATGTGCTTTGGACTCACTACCAAAGACCCTGGGTGATGCACAGAAGACCCTGGGTTTGGGAGTCAGACTGAGCTGGGTGTAAACACTTGCTCCATCACGGACTCAGTGACCTTGGTGAACTATTTGACGTCTCTGAGCTTCAGTGCCCTAACTAATAAAAGCAGGGTAAAAACCTTCGACCTCAGGGGCTGCTGCAGGGATCAAGGATAACACGTGCATAGTGCTTGGAATGCAAACAACGCTCAGTAAATGCGCTGCTGCACGGTATGCAGGGAAAGGGTATTTCAGCACTTGATGTACAAACTGAGTTACTTTTGCAAAGGTCACTGAGTGAGATGCTGACTTTAAACTTCACCTTTACCATCAAACTCAAATTGCAAAGGTAAATTGTGGTATGCTTTAGAATAGCTTGTAAATTCTCACTTAAAAGGTACCCTATGAAGAGGATGAAGGCTTACAACCAGGCTTTAAGCCAGCGAAGAGACTGCACTCAGGAAACCCAGCAACCAGCCCCGAAAGACTAACTTAAAACACAATAGCAAACTTTAGAATTACACAGATGAGACCACTCAAGGCAATGTTTAAAGTGATGCAATTCGAAGGAGATAAATTAAGTGACATTCGCTTTGGGACAATTTTATATCACTATTAATTTCATGCAAAAAAAAATAAATCAATGTATTCCAGATGAATTTTTATAGAAAGAGGGAATATAACGTGATGTCTACCTCTATTATTTTGTCCCAGACGGGCCGGTGACCAACAGCGTCCCAGAGGGTGGCATGCCTGTCATGCCCGCAGGTCAGGAACTGAGGTTTTGAGGCATGGATGGCCAGTCCCCAGAGCTCGTCCGTGTGCCCCTACAAAGAAGCCAGACAAACGGGAGCTCTGAAATACTGCAGGAGGCGTTCGGGAGCCCTGCGGGACTAGAACCCAGGCTCCCTGCACACTCTGTAACTGCCCCCGTCCACCCTCTTCCTCCCCAACTTCACTTGTGATACCAAGTCAGACTCTGAAGCCCAGGAAGGTCAAGAGCCTACGACACAGGAGGGGCCCACTCTCTGTAATGCTTTGTTGTATTCTAACGCCCCACGAAATGAAAGTGCTTGGTGGGCGGGCTGAGTGGGCACGCACCTGAGTGATGGGGGTGAAGTCCCCTGACAGTGTGCCCTGCAGAACAAAGTTTCTGGTGGTGCCTATCAAGATCACATCGCCTTTGCCCTCGGCCACGGTCCGTATGGGACCAAACTGTTCTGGAATCTGCATCGAGAAGAAAATATTTAAAATGTCATCAACTCGGGAAGAGGGAGGGGATAGCTCAGTGGTAGAGCATGTGCTTGGCAAGCACGAGGTCCCAGGTTCAATTCCCAGTTCCTCCACTGAGATAAATAAATAAAAACCCAATCACTCCCCCCAGTAAAATAAAACGTCATTAATTTATTAGCTCCATTATTCAAATACTTGTTTAGATATCACAATGATTGCTCCCATCGTAGTCACACTTAAAAGAATCAGCCAGAGTAAGGTTGTCAAAAAAACAAAGAATAAAGCATTTTTTAAGACAAAATAAGAAAATAAGAAATACTACTGGGTAGTTTATTCTTTACTTGTTTTGATTTCTGATAGCAGAAGCAGGTAAAATTTGGAAAGAACATGTACCATGCTGTAATAAGAGTTTCTAAAAATTCACTGTAACTTAAAAAGATAAATCCTTTGGCAACTTTATTCTATTCAGTTTTGAAATCCATTGCGTATGTTGGTAAATATATGGAATTATCTAAGTGTTCATAAAAATAATTTCAAAATACACCAGCCGAGAACAATTTGCTGTGACAAAATAAACAGAGGTCCTTGCACATTATAAAAAGGACAAAAACTGCAGCGAGACCCTGGGGTTGCCTGCAGGCCCTGCGGCTGCTGGACGGTAAGGAGCATCCTGTTCTCATATAAACGCTCCACCTCCAGTGTGGTCTGTTAGCACAGATTTGAGAAAAGCTGATGACAACTGATGCTAATGAAGAGGAACTATATACATACTTAGAAACAGTGAGTATCTTCTATAAAACTAGATGAGGCTTCAGAGTATTTGTTACAGTTATAATTCAATACAGGTACATGTTCAGTCAAATGCTGGTCAAATCTTGATATAAAAAATGCAACCCCAATTAACATTTCCATGAAAGGAAAGCCATTTCCGAAGCTCTGATGAAGGCCTTCGTTTATTAAGAGCAGTGACAGACATAACCAGATTCTCATTCTGCCAAAACACAGGGCCAAGCTGCTCTCTGATGTAACTGTGTTGTGTGCTTCTGACTAAGAAGCTGGAAAAGTCCTAGAAGGTGTCCATGCTACCCTACAGATGAAGACCCTCAGCCTTCATTGATGCCGACCTTGAGATCTGTCTGCTCACAATTTCCTGGAGCCTGGGGGAGAAAACTCAGTGTGTGTGTAGAAGGAACATTGAATTTCTTGTCTCTGGCTCCCATTGGAGTCCAGGGCTGCTAACCAGGTACTAAGGAGGCGAAAGATATACCAAAAGGAGCCAGAGCTCTAGGGAAGGTGTCAGCCATGTACAAAGTAGACACTTAATAAATACTAGCTCAAAGTGATAATGTCTCCAAAGTAACATGCTGTAAATTAAAGTGAAAAGAGAAAAAATATTTTAAGGATTAATCAAAATGTGGATAACATTCCCTTGGAAAAGTGAGACTGGTTCTATGATAAAGATATTCTAGATGGCAATGTTGCAATGTCACATTTTATAAACCGAATTCCATTTTAGTGGTCATACTTAAACCGCCCCCACGATTTTAATAAAATATGACCCTACTTAGTAAAATTTTATCTAAACAATTTTCAAAACTGTAAGCTAAAGACTTCAAACTAACAAGGAAACTGGTCAGTTTAACAGGTTAAGTCTCAAAACGCATGCCAACAGCACGACCTGCTGTCTTACCTCAGTTTTATGGAGTTTCTGATAGTTTCCATTCCAAGAAATGAGCTTTCGGTCCTTCCCTCCTCCCGACACCAGCGTGCCGTCCCTTAACATACAAAGTGCAAAAATACCACCCTCGTGGGCCCCTTGAACTGCATAGCTTATTCGATTCGTACCTAAACACACCAAGAAAACCATGCTTAGGACATCATCAAAAGGCTCACCTCTGGCCACCCCATGTCACTTTTGTTTTAAGATGTGATGCTGTCAGTTAGAATATCACTGTAGTGCGAATCTAGAAAGGATCCAAATCCTAGAAGTTCCCAGAGCATCAGACAAGCATGGACTGGATTCCTCCAGAGTTAAGGAAAACACGCTCACACAAAGCGCAGTGTACCACCTGTAGCTGAGAATGGGCCCCTCGAGCTGATGTCCTCGCGAGCTGTGTGTCTCTGGACAAGTGACTTAACTGCTCTGTGTCAGCTTCCCCCTCTGCATTACAGGGCTCCTGTTCATCCCACTGGATTGTTGTAAGGGTGAAATGAAAGGATGCGCAGAGCACGAGGCACCCGCAGCAGTAGGGATACTGCAGAGGTCGCCGTGTTAGTCTGAAATTACACTGACGGGTCTGTTTCTGCCTTCACCCCCACCCAACCTCAAGATCCTTGAGGACAGGGACGGTGCATTTCCCCTTTTTTCCTGGCTCGTGGTTAGCACTCATAAATGCTCACTGAACTTGATGGAATGCATGTCTCTGAGTCACGAGTCCTCCTTACCACACTGTCTGCCCACTGACAGCGGGGGATTCAGACCTGCCTCATCTTACGCAGTGTCCAGCAGGCTGCCATTGATACAGTCAGAAATCAACCTCGTCTGCCAAGCGCTACGTGAACCAGAAAAGTGAAATACTCCAGAGCTAACTAAACCGTCACGGACAACTTCAGCATTACAGGCTGTTATCAGATCTCCTAACAAAGCTATTCATTCCTTTATAATGTCTTGGGCTTAAAATGCCTTTTAGAGTGACTGACATCAACAGCCAACTAGTCTTGTTTCCCTCTTGTCCCAGGTCACACACGCACACATGCATGTATGTACCCATGTAACCTGGAATCTAAAGTAGTGAGCCTGAGAATAACATTAACAGACAGTCCTTACGGAAGCCACATTTGGCTTCTTACTTACAGCATCACCAAAAATGTCTTTTTTGGGAGCAATCACTTGTTACCTTTTCCCCATACGAGGATGTTGCCACTTGAATCTCCAGTGATGGTGTCACCATTTTCAGAAAAGGTCACACAGAGGACAAACTTTGGCTTTTCTTGCTTCTGCAGAATGTTTAAATTAAGAATATACAAATGGTATATATATTATTAATACAAATAAAAGGATGTCTTGATTAAATGTGTTTAACATCCAGGATCGCAGTCACCCCAAGCGGGACAGGGTCATCTTCTGCCGCTGCACCGTGTACCTTCCATTCTCATCCACCGTTACATAACTTATGCCCTGAGATTGTATCTAAGACAAAGAGATTTCTGATACTTAAAAGGTTGCAGACAGTTTGAGCAGAGGAGGGTGTTGGAGGGGCTCAGGGGCTGTGTTGTCATGACTACGGTCTGAAGGTCCTGGCGCCAGGATAAAGCAGTCCTGACACTCAGCCTCTGGGCCGTGGCGGCAAAAGGCCCCACAGGGCAGCAGGTGTCACCCGCAGCTCTCACAAGGTCCCCAGATGGTGAGACTAAACAGCACAGAGAGTGTCCATCACTCCCTGCAAAGTCTCACTGTGGTCTCCTGGGCAACCAGCATGCCACCGCCATAGTGGCCCTGGCCAATGGGCATCCTCTCCTGGCACTTCTCCCTGTGTTGGTCCTTCCACCTCAGCATCACTAGTGTTATCTGCGAGACACAAGGGGCTCCCCAATCCCGCCAGGGATCTCCAGGAATAGTCTTTATCACTACACCCCCACGTTTGCAAATTAAAACAAATTCTAAGACTGGGAAGCCTCAAAGCTTCCTTAAAAGCTGGGCGATTACAAGTACCATCGGTGAAAAATAAAACAGCCAGTGCAATTTAACCATACCTCGAATAATCCCTGCTTCTTAATAAGGGAGCTTCCTTCTAGCGTCCAAAAATAGAGGTGCGATTTCCCACAGGTAACGATTATATTGGTGTCCGTGGGGTGGAAATCCGCAGCAAATACAGCTTCATTGGAACACTTTGAGCAAAAATAGGAGAACCAAATGTCTCAACTTTGTTAAGATACTTAAGAAAATAAACAGAATCTGAACCACAAATAAATAACTCATCAAGGTAAGCATGAGGCCTCTTGATATTTCCCCCCATGGATTCATGTTCTGTGAACACGAAGCTTGTGCCCACACTTCTCCCCCTCATCTGCCTCCCCTACCGCTCTGGGTCCTGAGGACAGGACCACGGAGCCTCCCTTTGGTGCGGGGCTCTCCCAGGACCTGGTGCAGGGCAGGCACGTGGGGTGCTCTGGCTTAAAGGAGCGGCTGGGGGCTTCAGAACCTCAGGCCTCACTATACATAAAAATAGGAAAACAACAAATTTCTTCTGTACAGCACAGGGAGTTGTATCCAATATCTTGTAATAACCTTTAATGAAAAAGAATATGAAAATGAACGTATGTATGTGCATGCATGACTGGGACATTATGCTGTACACCAGAAATGGACGAACTGTAGCTGACTGTACTTCAATTTAAAAAAAACAAAAACCTCAGGCCTCATCCCCATCTAGTGACTGACTGGAAGGGCCCTGGAGTCTGGATTTTATACAGCTCCATCACTCGGGCCAGCTTTGGCTGCCCTGCCTGCCCTGGGAGTCCCTCCTGGTTTTAATCCCCAAGACTCTGCCGGTGGTTCAGTGACCAAGACCGCGTCCAGCAGGGGCTGTGGTTCTCTGGGTTCACCACCCTCACCCTGTTCTCTTCACTTCCAGGACTTCACCCTGGGCTGATAAATCTGACTCTGCTTGCTCCTTCTGCTCGATGATTGCACCAGGAATAACTTGCTCTGATTACTTCCAATCTAGTGACACAGCAAGAACTTAGCGCCTGAGCAGAACATTAGAAGGCACAGCTACAGCACGAGTATAGGTGTCTTCGTGCCTGACTACAGCACAGGAACCCCCCCCCCCAGAAGACAGAAAGCTATGTAAGGCAGGTGCTGCAATGGTGGTCCCAATGCTGGGTCAGCAAGGTGATCTGATGGTCATCCCAGTGTTAGGACAATAAGGCGATCCAAGGTAAACAGAGGCCAGGATGAGAAATCTGAAGTCAATCCTACAAACGTAGCTCCGATCCTGGTTTTAGCAGGAGGAAAGCAGAAGGAAACTCAAGGGAGGTTCATCAACGTGTCGGCAAGTCCTTTCGAACTGGCATTTTTTCTGGATATAAGCCCACGAGTGGGGTTGCTGGGTCATAGGGTGAGTCTGTTTTTAGTCTTTTGAGGAATCTCCACACTGTCTTCCATAACGGCTGCACCAAACTGCATTCCCACCAGCCGTGTAGGAGGGTCCCCTTCTCCACACCCTCTCCAGCATTTATCGTTTGTGGACTTTTGAATGGTGGCCATTCTGACTGGTGTGAGGTGGTACCTCATTGTGGTTGATTCGTGTTTCTCTCATGATCAGTGCTATCGAGCATCTTCTCATGTGCCGATTGGCCTTCTGGATGTCCTCACTGGAGAATAGCCTGTTTAGGTCTTCTGCTCAGTTTTGATTGGGTTGTTTGTTTTTTCGTTGAGTTGTGTGAGCTGTTTGTGTATTCTGGAAGTTAAGCCCTTGTCAGTTGCACTGTTTGCAAATATTTTCTCCCATTCCGTAGGGTGTCGTTTTGTTGATGGTTTCCTTTGCTGTGCAAAAGCTCATAAGTTTAATTAGGTCCCATTTGTTTATTTTTGCTTTTACTTCTATTGCGTTGGTAGACTGACCTAAGAAAACATTGCTACGAATATATATATATATATATGTACATACATACACACATATATACACACGACTGAATCACTACGTTATACACCTGAAACTAACACAACGTTGTAAATTAACTACACTTCAATTAAAAAAAAACTGTTGGGAGTTCCTATGGGCACCACTGCAGGAAGAGCCCCACTGGGAGGACCGGGAACTTCCCAAGCCCACTCAGCCCGGGACGGCCCTGCGCTGACCTCTCCTGCCCCTCCCCCTCAGCCTGCTCCCTGCCCGGCCTTCCCACTGGGCAGCGGCCACATTTCACTCGTCTCCACACCTCCACTGCCTCCTCGGCAGTGCGGTGCACAGGGGACACTTGGCATTTGTGGATGACAGAAAGAAAGCAAACAAATGGACGATGGAATGAATTAAAAGGGCCGTGGAGGTGAAATGAGGAAGAAAACCTTAGAGACACTGAGACGAGAAGGAGGAATCCTGTAGGGACTTGGGAAGAGGGGAGGGGGTGGGGGCCTGGGGGCTTCTCCGTGATGGAGTCCTGCCTGAAAGCCAGGGTGGGAACAGAGCCCACCACCCGGGAGCCGGAGAAGGTTCCATGTGGGAAAGCGACAAGGCAGCCTGACATCAGGCTTGGAGAGAGACCTTGACGTCCGCCAGCCTCTCCTCCTTCTGCCAGTCCCACACGGACAGCACGTGGTCGTTGGAGTCATCCACAGCACAGAGGTTGCTGCCTCCATTCTGGAAAAAAAAAAAGTATTCACAGCAACACTGCATTTGAGAATAAAATAGGTGGAGCATGATTAAAAATGAACATCACTTTTAACATCGAGTCTGTGACATTTTCATTAAAGAATATTTACTCACTCCTTTTGAGACCTGCTTGGGCAGACAGACGGGGGAAGCAGGTGCACGTGGGGTGACGAAGGGACAGGGGAGGAGGGAAGGGTCGGGGGCTCTTCACCACTGGTTCCATTAAAACCAGCTTCCCCAGGACTGCAGAGCGCTTGCCCTGGAGGAGACACTGTGCCGCTCGCAGGGCACAGGTCTGCAGTGAGCGTGGACAGGGTTACGGAGAGGTCGTGCAAGGAGAGAAGGCAATGGGGTGAGGAGTGTGGAGTATTGATGTGAACAGGTGCATGTTCCTGAGCTAGCTGAAGAAGTGTTTAAAGGGTGGACCTGTGGAATGGGCACATCCTGGGGAGGCCTGGGAGACCATGGGGCTTAAGGACTGGCAGCGAGCCAGCCTGCCTGGGGGTGGCACAGACAGGCTGGAGCCACCTTGGGGTGGGGAGCAGGGGACACTCAAGGCCAGAGCAGGCAAGACTGCCTCCAGGAGCCTGAAGACAGTGTGGCTGCAGGGCCTCCTCTCATCACCATGGAAATGTCTGATTGAAGTGCGTGACACTGAGGGAATGTGTGTGACCTCTGAATGAGGGGACCTGGGAAGCAGGAAGGTTTCAGAGCCCAAATCTGCACACACCTGGGCAGGCATGGGCGTGCTAACTCTCTCCCTCTTCAGCCTTGAGCTGATTCTCTCCCGGCTACAGACAACCCTGCAACACCCCACACGGCTCCTACTTACACATTTTGAGAAAGCAATGCAGGTGACGGCTCGGTCAAAAAACCCGATTCCGATGACATGCAGTGTGTTCAACGTCACAGAATCCCAGATGCGCACATGTGGGGGCAATTGCTGCTTAGAAAAAAAACGTAGTCACCGATTGTGCCGGGGTACGAACTTACCTTTACCTTGAAGCTACGAGATTACTTCAATTTTGCTGAAAGAAGTTTTTTTCTCCCTTGCATTTGAAGACTCTGCCTTTTAACGTAAAGAAAACATTCCCACTGTCTTCAGGAGGTCATGGCCCCTGTGGCCAATTTAACTTTAGAAGAGGTTTACCAAGCTGTACATTTTGAATCGCCCATTCTTGACAACTGTTCGACAGGAACTGATTCTCTCATTTGTACATCTAATGCGTCTGAATCTTAGAAATGAAAAGTGACAAAGAAAATGGAATCTGATATGATTCTTTTAAAGTCTGCATTGTTATTAAGGTGGAAGCATGCTTAAATTCACCACGATGGTCACCACCAAGTGGTATTAAGAGCTTAACGTTCTTGGGCCCCATAGGAAACTGATTATACACAAATAAAAACTTAGAATTGTTATAAGTAGTTCAAACCCTCTCAGTTGTGTTCCTAGATTATTTATCCAATTTTTCTCTTCCTTAATAAAAGAAAGCACTACAGAACAACCAGCAGATTTATCAAGAAAATCCAGCACTGCACCCAGCGAACGGGTGAACAGGTTCTAGTCTGGACTTGCTTCTAAGGAACTGGGTGTCTGCAGACAGCCACTTGGCCTCTCTGGACTTCTCCACAAGTAACTGGAAAGGAACGGCTCAGAGAGCTGTAACATTTTCTCTGGCTCTGATGTTTGGATTCAGTTTTAAGGCCAGCGACTGAAATACATGATTAATCCACTAGAGGGAGGAACAAATGGTTTACTACTAATAGAATTTTTAAAGGTCATTTAACACTTAAAAATAGCTAAAGACCCAGCTCCACGTGCATTTACAGGATAGTGGTCTGATTTCCATTGTTCCTCGTACCTCTTCCCAAGCGTAGGATTTTAATGGAAAATAGCCTAAAACAGTTAAAATTTGATGTTATTAAAATATTTAAAAAAATTTTTTTAAATTTATTTTAAAATGGGGGGATTAAGTTTAATTATTTATTTATTTCAACGGAGAGACTGGGGACTGAACCCAGGACCTCGTGCGTGCAAAGTGTACACTCTATCACTGAGCTACACCCTCCCCCACATGAAAACATTTCTGAAAAAAAACAGTAGCACTCATGTTTTCTGGAAGAAACACGTGAATAAAAATGGAACTCCTTAATAATGGGTTTCAGGTCACCCACTGTGCAGTGATAAGCTGTATAAAAGCAGGTGTCAGAAGAGCTACAAGACGTCCCAGATAAGACACGACAATGACCGCAGAGTGTGGTGAGTAAGGGACTGGGAGCCAGGTCTGAACTGTGCTATTTGTCCAGTTCTACTAGCTTCTTCTCTGATTCCTTAAAATATAAAGTGAATTCTTGCTGAAGGGCTTCTAAAATGTGCACTTCTGGCAGCCCTGGTAGATTACACACAGACACAAACTCCACGGGCTGAAGTCATGATTACAGGGGAGACACAGCAGAGGGTGCCTGAGATTCACAGAGGATGCAAAATGCCTCATATTCAACTGACTATTTATGATTTTAACTTTACTTATGAAATGTACACTTAAGATTTTCATGTTTATCACGTCTACATAAGTATCTTAAGAATTAATAAGTTCTTAGGCAAGAACAATGCTATTTAAAAATGAGCTGAAATTAAGGTGACCTCAAGGGCTTTTACAGGTCACTGTAATAATTCTAATTTGCAATGAAAATTCAAACAAGAGGTTAAGAAGTGTTTAGACACCATATCGAAGCAGGCTTATTCATCAGCAAAATGTTTTAAGAAAATTATTCGGAGTTACGAGTTTGTTACAAAAATATGAAAAGATAACATAACTCACTTTTCCATCCTTAGATGTGCCTGCGACTTGTCCTGTGGCTATTGTGATCCTATCAGGATGAACTGCAAGGCTAAGAAAAAATATTGATAAAACATCTACTTAAAGGTAAGCTTTACTTTCCTCCTGATCAAATATAATCTGGTCAAAACTTTAAATGTAAGAAATATACAGTGCCTAACTTCTTACAGACTCATGACAAATTCTCTGAGCACCCCAATGACCTTGGGCATTAGCGCCTATTTCATTTTATCTTAATTCCTTTATCTTTGGAGAATTTTCAAATTCAAGGAAAAAGCATCCTCTGCTTGAGAAATGCCACTTCAATCTCAGAACCACTTAATCAGCATACAATCCTTATTAAGAAGTCATTTTGCATGTATCAGACAGCAAAGGCATTCTCTTTTCCCAACAGGAGTTTTGTAACTGACCAGGGACTGAGGACACATGAATCCACCTATTCATCCATCCATCTCTCCAAGATACATAAAATTGCTACCAAAAGTGTAAATGAACCACGAGGATAGCAGACCTGGCCACAAACATGAAAACGGAACACTTTTATTAAGAAATAACGACCCAAATTAGAAGCCATTAGCACAGGACGTACTAAGAACGTCTCCAGATTGGGGCCTGTTAGAGGTATCTGTGTAGGTAACATGGTTGGTTAGGATGATGTGTTATAAACACAGAAAACTTTCCATTGCCTTGGAGAACCAGGTAGCTCGCAGACAACCCAGAACACAGAGAAGAACTCCCAAAGGTCGGACTTTCTTCCATCCCTGTCCTCTTTAGTGGCATCCTGTTACTGAACTCTTTCTGCTAATGCTCTTTCCACACGTGGCACGGGAATCAGTTTTGAGGGCTTACCACTTCACGTCATCATTATGGCCGGCGTAATGCCTCTGCAGCTGTTCCTCCACGTTGTACAGCACGACCACCGACGCGATGAAATAGACCGTCTCGCCCGTCGGAAGCAAGTACAGGTTATTACGGCAGTCTCGACCCCTGTACCCGTAGCTTCGCGTATGTCAAGATAAAACCTTTTTTTTCTTTAAGAGTTAACAAAACATCAACTTTATACAACCGGCACAGGCAATCAAATTCTACAGGACTATTACCATCACGTCCACTAATTTAAAGACTAAACTGTAAAGGCTCAGTGCCAAATATATCCGACCCCCTAAAAGAGGCAGGCAGTGAAGTTGGAAACGGTCACTGATTTAATGTGAATACATATTTTTAACAATACAAAGGTGTGGTTTTATGTTTAGAAAGTATGTGTTATCTTATGAAAGCTGAATTTTTTGGTTAAAAACGGCCATCTGTGGTTTTATTTACTAACAGTAACTGGATCAGACATCTCTGAGCTGACCAGGAGGTGAATGAACTCTTTTCAGTTTACTCAGTCAATCATGGATCTGGGAATCAACAGCTAAGGGCCAAATTTCTCAGCTGAACTGTTGAAAGTTTACGTGGATGCCCGGTTCCCTACCTAGCCTGCCTTTAAGTATCTCCCCAGCCCGGTCTTGTGAAAGGCTGACGACCACAACACTCTGCTAAGCGGGCCTCTAGAATTAAAACCGCCTAAAGTTGTGCTTTGGCACTAGCTGCACAGGAATGCTGGGATATTCTGCTCAGCTTTTTTCTCTTTCCTATTTACTGTCTCTCTTGTGTACCATTTCTTTCTATTTTTTTCTTTTCTTTTTTCAGTGGAGGTACTGGGAATTGAACCCAAGACCTTCTGCGTGCTAAGCATGCGCCCTCCCACTGAGGCCTCCTCCACTCCGTGCCATTTCTTTCTGGCTATCACACTGGCGGCTGAGATCTCCTGAACTGCATACAGGTGGTGGTCGGTCTATCGTGTGTTCACACGCCCTCTTGAATCTCTGACCTTTCACAAGAGAGGGCTTGACTCTGGGGACTGGAATTAGACAGAGCAACAGGGCTTTACTGCCTGTCATCTTTCAGCCCCGAGACACGCCCTCACAATACAGGGCCTGGGGCTGCCATCACTGTACGGCTGCCCTCACAATACAGGGCCTGGGCTGCCATCACTGTACGGCTTAAGGAGAGAGACTCAGTCTGGTTCTAGAATCACGATCGGGAGATTAGCTGAATCCCTATTATAGCTGGTGGCTTTTGTAGCCTGTTTGGAAAACAAAATATATTTGACGACATTACATGACTATATTGTTTCAAATATTAAGCAGCCTAAGGTTATAAATCTCATTCTGAGAAAAAAACTTTGAGTCTTGATGTTCCTTATATTTTGAAGTATTTAAAAAGAAATGTAAAGATATTAATAATTGACTTTCATACATCTCAGTTATAAGTCAATTATGAGCTTGATTTATTGTAACCTTGGAGCTAAATCTTTTACTTAACATATTTTTCTACATTATAAAAATACTCATAAAAGATGCAAACTACATACACATGCACATATATATCAATAAAAGGTAAAAAAAAAATTAGGTTTTCCTTGCCCCAACCATTCCCAGCTCCTTGGGGATAATTACCTGTTAAGATTTTAGCATGTATACTTCCGAACTGTGAAAACTGTTTCAGAGCAAAACATCACTTGAATCTGGGTATGAAAAACAACCATTTATTTGGAGCAAATTCCACTGTTTACATCTTCTAAAATATGAGTAGGGGTAGGCTGAATAAGTGTGTTTTGAATAGTGTGTTCCAGATTTAATTAAACCAATTTAAACAATTATTAAAGAAATGAATCACTTCAATTACTTGTGTCAAAATAGATTCCAAAATGGATGCAGGTAAATGCTTATGACATCAGAATCTGAAAAAAAATTTTAAATGTATAAATTTGGGGGTAGAAATTTAGGTACAGAGATAATTCTAAAAAAACTTCCAAAGAATATGATTTCATAATTTCAAATAGTCATTCTTCAAACTGAAATGACAGCAGCTTCAATTTAAACCAACTTCTTATAATTTGTGCTCAGGACTCTGCATTAAACTGGCACTCAATAAATACTTGAGGGTGAAGAAAGGATTTTTGCTCTTTGTCTTAAAGTCCACATGGACTAGAAGGTGGCCTCTGCGGGCACCTAAAGTAAAATAAAACAGTAAAATAAAGTAAAAGTGAAAAACAAGTACCGTAAAATAAAACAAAAAACCAGCACTTAATTCACCCTCTTTCACAGGCTCTATTTTCTTGCCTTTCAATTTATTCTCCTCGGAAGCTCATTCACTTTCCCAAACCTCATGCCACAAAGGCTCCAGCAACCTTTTGTCAAAACTGCTAAAAAAAAAAAAAAAAAAAAAAAAAGAATGCTAGTCACAAGGTTGACTCCGATTTTTGTGGCCTTGATTTTGGGGGAGCTGCTTCTTTTTTGTTTTTTTAAAGCAGTAGTATGTCTACGCCGTATGTGCATTTAATTTAAGCCATTGTGTTCCTTTCACTCAGCACTGCGTTCATCCTCACGTCCCTCCTTCAGTGAGTGAGTGTTCATCCTGAAGTCAGGCTCCCCGGGTTGGCCAAGTCCCTGTGTGGGGGAGGGGGAAGCCTAGCCCTTCCTGCCAGGGCCTCCCTCTGTCTTCCTTTGGGTTTAAGAACGTTTTGCCAGCACGGCTGAGTTTTACGAACTTCAGCAAAGGCATTCATCGACTGACTGCTCGGTGTAAGACAATCCATGGATAAAGGATACACCCATTCCAGCTTAAGTCTCCTGGTTGGCAGTTCTACTTTTGCTTCCAAGTTGTAAGAGTCCACTTGCTCTTTGGGCATGTACATGGTAACCGGGCGTCCGCGAAGGAACATTTTTACGTATCCTTCTTCTATGAAAAGAACACAGACGTCAGTAAGACACCTCAGCGCCAGGGTACCTGGGAAAAAAGTTAGCCTCTAGCCTTTCAATACGAAAGTGAAAACTTTTGCCCTGTATAGCATTTCTGGTTAAAGTCCCAAGGAAAACTAACTAAAACACAAAGAACAGTTTGAAACAAAAATTCCATCTTGTTTGCTTTTGACATTCTGCTTATGTAAGTGCATGAAAAATGTAAGAAATAGTAAAAAGCAGGAAGAACTAGATTCCATCAATAATTTTCCAGGAGAGACTTTAGTGCTTACATTTTCTTTATCTTCAGGAGGGGGAAAAATGCCACCCCAAGAAATTACAGCTAACACAAAAAATCCACTTACATTTTTTATTGAGTTCACTGTATATACAATTTCAGTATCAAAATTCATAAAATATCTTTCAATATTTAAATTAGTTTGTTATACCACAATGTAAAATGTGTCTTTGTGTATCTTTTAAGTTGGACAATTTTTTTCAAGTGTAAAGAACACAAAATCAGCAGCAGTCCATGCTAGGATGCATGCAAAAGGGAAAATGCTCAAAGAAAAGCTAGAAACGGAAAACAAAAGAACAAAAGACCCATTAGAGAGAGAAACAGGGAAATAAACCTTTCGAGAACAAACATTTTTATAACAGAATAACTTCTGATGTTTTAGTAAATTATAGGGATAAAGGTTGAACCCAATAATATAGTGACCTGGGGCCACTCCTGGACTTTTAAAAATAAACAACTTAGGGCTTTCTGGCTACAGTTTTAGGATATAATAAGACCAAAGAAAATGTCTTCTGAGCTCTGATGAATTCTGCTCTGATTCAGAACTCACTGCATTTTGATGCTTCACTGCAGATCAAAGGACTGGGTCTTAATGGCATTTAAATTGGGCAGTTGGGACCAGGGATATCTGTACATAACTCAACAGAAAAATCATCCGTAGAGAGGAAATTGGTGAGGAAGTCATAAAATAATTACAGTACCATAAGCAGCACATTTTCAAATTAGTTTTCAAGACTCATTCCTAGGGATTTTCAAACAATGCCGCATGCAATGTTGTCTAAAAATTGAGAGGCCATCCCAGTTTTATGCTATTGTGTGCGTGCAAATCAAGTCCGAAATGCATGCACGTGATACACACTTCACTCTGCACGTTAAGTTTGACTTTTAAGTAAAAAGCAACACACACTCACTCCTGCACACAGTGTGACAGGCACTGTATTCTACGATCCCCCGTCAGAATGACTGTCACTGGGACCTGCCCCCAGCACTGAAGGTGTTCTTATTGCCCCACTAGGGCACCTCACACAGTGCTGCCAAACCCATCCTTCCTCCAGGCAGATCTTGCAGGATCCAAAGCTCTCACTGCCCTGCCCCACTTTCCCCCTGAGAGACCTTCACTGACCACTGGGAACATCCACCCACATGGCTCCTCCTCTCTCTCCGCCACCTACACAGCTACCCTGGCTCTGTGCCTCTCCCCATGCTCTTCTCCTCGCCTGACCTCTTCCTTCCTTAATCCTTCACCCAAGTCTCAGCTCATCAAATGCTGTGGCTAACCACAACTGAAACCCCTAAAAGCACCAGCAGACCAACAGAAGAGGGGCAGAGAGGGGCAGGGGTGACAGCTTGAAGTTACATGACAAGTGATTCCATGAATTCTCTTTGACTGAGGAATCACAGACGCAGATCCAGAAGAAAGAGGACATGACGCCATCCCACACCACACACAACAAGCCGAGTGCGGGTGTGTGTAACGAACGCCCGTGATCGCTCTGCTTGAGTACTGCTGTCACGTGCTGGTTAGGACGCCCTTGGGATTGAGGTTCACTGTGCGGTTCTAAAGCACAGGACTCGGCAAAAAACCAAAACCAAAACCCAAAAAACCCCAACAACAACAAAGGAACCCCAAAAGCTGGAATTAGTCTTGGCCCTATCTTGTCATTCTACATCTAAATTCTAAACTCAGCAAGGGAAAGCAACTAAAAAAAATTGTTTTTCCAGGCGTGTTAGGATAGCAGCACACAACCACCAAACCCCAAGGTGCTAGGGGGGGAGGCCAGCAGCAGTGCAGGGCGCACACAGTGGGGCATCCCGGGGCTGCCCTATAGCTCTCTTGAGGTTTATACAGATTTTAACAAGAGTTCCTGTAATCAGCCAATAAGCAATCAAGATCCAATTTACAGCTCCTTATTAAAACCCATCCAAGTAAATGCTAAGGGATGATTTTAACTTCAAATAAATCAAAGTGGGTTGCATCACATTTTCATACAAGGAGGGGATCCGCTAGCCTGTATGAAGAGTTTCTGCAGCCTGGGTCACCGCTTGGCTCAGAGAGCTATGAGGTTTCAGAAATGCCGCCTACCTTTGCAGTGTGTCACCCGGCGCTTCCCTTGAGATTTCGGAGACAGAGACAGAAGTGCTATAAAGAGATGGGGGGGTAGGCACTGCAAGAGTGACCGGCCTGCTTGCCCGGGAGCACTCATGAGCCTCCATCGGGGATGCTCCCCTGCCCCCTGGCAGAAAAACCTGGACACATTTCAGGGATTCTGATAAATGCACTCGAGACCTAGCTCTGCCGGCTAATGATGATCACATTTTCAGTAGGTACATTTCATGCTTCCTGAAAATGAAATGAATCCTCAAGTACACGCTGATCAATATGCAAGTCTGACTTTCATGTTTCAAGTCTGAATTTAAGGGGAAAAGCTTGCAAAATTAAATGGATTTATTTAGCCAATTACACACCTGTCACTGATTCTGCCTTCTACGTACGCTCTCAAATAAGGTTGCTACGCTAAAAATAGCATCCACCTGATTATAAAATGTGTTAGAAAAGATATATGGAAAGGTACCTATGAACTATTAGTGTGCAGTTTAGGAAACCAAAGGCAGAAAAAGAGAAAAAGCTACTTTTTAGACAAAGTTCTACTCTGATGCATCAGAAACTTCCCCTTTCAGAGAAAAGCAAATGTTCATAACCAGAGTCCCACCAGTAAGGAAGGAGGAACAAAGGCAAGGAGTCTTTCACCCTAGAAATTTCACTTCAGTGTAACGGCATTGCACTCTTCCTCTTTACTGATGTCGCTTAAATGGGTTCTAAAGGGGTAAGTAAAGGCTTTAGTCTCCATGACCACTTCATGGGCGGTCTCTGACGTGAGCCTCCAGACCCCCAGGCGCAGGCTGGCGGGGAGCTCTCAGCCCGCCGGCCCTGCACTGACACCCGTTCTCCCAGCCCAAGTGGCCCCTGAACAACTACTTCTTATTGTCTCTCAAGGTCGGAGGTGAGTGAAGGGCAGCAACACTCCATCAGCCTTACCTGCGCTGAAGACTGGCTCCTTGGGTTTGCTGTGGGGGCAAAACAAAAACAGTTTTTAAAAGGAGGCTGGGGGTGGGGGTTCATCTCTTTCCCAGAAGACCCCACGCCCACCAGCTGCAGTAGTTGGTCACACAGATGCCGCAGGAATGATATGTGCTAAAGAGAAAAACAAAACCACAGAACCACAAAAAGGAACAGCGTAAACAAAATATGTCCAAAACCAGGTGCCAGAGACTGCAGTCCCAGCTTTATCACCAAAGCTGGGCTTTTTTTTTTTTTTTTTAATGAGAGCAAATAAAGATTTGGAGAAAGAAAATATTTGGTTAATCAAGACGGGAGCAGCCCCGTCTAAATGTGTAAAAAAGATTTGTTTTTCTTTCCCAAGCTTTTTTGGCAGATTTTTTTTGAAGAACTTATTTGAAACTGGCAAACTCCTGTCACAGGGGCTTCTGGGTGAGAACTTCCAGAGCCCAGCTCCCAGCAGGAACGGCTACCTTGGGGATGTCGAGGGGGCGGGAGGAAGGAGGAAGGAATAAGGGCTATTGGGGTGTGGTCATATCCTGGGACGTGGTGGGGACCCCACTGTGGGCCTCAGCCAGGCTGAGTCCCTGCCTGACTGCCCCTGGGAAACCAGACCCCCACAGCACTCAAGGTCACACCACGGAGGGATGGAGGTCACCCCGGGGGCAAGCTCCCCATGTGCCTGAACGGGGTGTCCCACGTGGAGGCAAGCACAGCCCTCCCTGTGACAACCTGACAACCAACTGCCAGTGGGAAGGTTGTCACCTCTGTGCCAGGCAAGGGGAGGGACGCTCAGGCAGGGCAGGAAGTGTGTTCAAACACAGAGCCCGTGATTGAACCCTTAGACGTCCACACCATCTTCCACTGTACCCCCACTGTCCAGAACACCTCCAGCTCAAAGATACAGAACACGACACACTGAGTAAATGAAACCCACCCCAAAGAGGGCTGGGAGGGCGTCAGCCCGCAGAGGCGCCTACATTTTCGTGCGTGCATATTTAAAAATACATACCTGCAGATATCACCCTAATGTTACTTTTCGCCTTCATTTTTTTAACTTGAAATACATTAAGAAACTCTACCAGTAAAAGCTACCCTTAATCCCACGATGTAATAAATGATATTACTTATTAACGTCCTTGATTTTTGGATGATCTTATGCAGTCCGTGGCTGGAAGCTCTTTCCTGATGCTTGAAAAGTGTTTTCCCATGTTTCACAAAGGTGGGTCTGCTACGGGCTTAGACGGCTGACTGCTCACCACTGGTCACGGAAAGCAGTGCTCTAGGGGCGGGTGCAGCTCCGTGTGGAGCACATGCCCGGCAGGCATGAGGTCCTGGGCTCAGTCCCCAGTGCGCCCATCAAAATAACTAACCAAATAAATACACCTGATTACCCCCGCCAAACACAACCCCAAAAAACCAACCCAAACAAAATAAATACAATATTTTTTAAAAAGAAAAGGAAAGCAGTGCTCTCTAATCCCAGCACGCCTTCTAGCATAAACACCTGTCTTACATGGGCCCCAACGGCCCTAACCCACGTCCACGGACCTGGCTGTTTCTCTGACTTCATCTCCCTCTCTCTACCCTCAAGTTGCGGAGTTCCGGCCAGTCTGTCCCTGCGGTCCCTTGACCAGGCCGGTGGCCCGAGTCAGGCATGGGCCTTGAGGATGGCACACAGCTGGGTCTGGGCTCAGAGCCGCCCTGGGAGGCCTTCTCCGACGCTCCACTCTGCCGGCTCCCCGGGCCCTGGTCCCCATGCCCCACCTGGCTTACCTTCCTCTTTCGTTCTCTCTCTCCCCATTAGGAGGGCAGATCTTTGTTCATGGCCTGGAAGCTGGTAAGGTCTGGCACCCTTCCTGCCTCTGGCTTGGGCAGGCCCTGTGGATCTGCCTGGGCAGGTGGGCTGAGGGCCGTCTCTGCAGCCCTGCCTCCCTCTGCGGTTGATGCGGCTGCCAAGTGCTTGGGGTCTCCTCCTGTTCTCCTGGCCAGTCCTCAGCTTTTGCTGAGCATCCCAGGGCCTCTCTCAGCTTCCCAGTCCCTCCTTGGTACCCAAGCAAGGCCCGGTGTGGAGAACTCCTCCCAGTCCTTCTGCTGGGCCCTCAGCAAGTGCTGTGCTTGGGCTGCAGAGAGGTGGCTTCAGGACTCCCATCTTGCTCCCAGTCTTCGCGGAAAAAAAGGTGTGCGTGTGAAGGTTCCTGTGTGCCTGGGGCTCCCAAGAGCTCTAGACCACTGTGCCAGCCCACACGCGGCCTCTCAGGATTCCATGAGCTTCCAGCTACTTTCTTCTTCTTATTCCCACTCCTCCTCTCCCTGCAGCTCTGCCAAAGATGACAGCAGCCTCTCCTGAGGGGCTTGTCACGTTGGGGGTCTTGGTTCATCATGTTACTTGGTGACCTTGGCTTCACGGTGGGCATACCTGACTTGTTCTCACTGTTGGGGGAGTGACACTTGTGGGTTTTTTTTTTTTTTGAGAGCGGAGGCACAAGTCTTAACTCCAAATTTTGTCTCCTTATTAGATTCACAGGCAGGTCAAGGACACAAGAGGAAAGAGCTGAAATAGAAGACTACGGAGCAAATCCACCAGTTAGGGAAGCCAGGCAGGAAATTAACTAGAGGACAGGAAAGCTACTTTTTCCATCACGACTTTGATCACAAAAAGCAGAAAGATGCCAAATCCATGAGCACAGAAATAAGCAATCCAGAACCTTCCCTGGAGACAGAAAAGGCCAATTATGGATCGTGTTCCTCTTAGAAAGAGGACACCCGCACGGGAATGTGAACTCCAAATACAGGGAGGCCAGTGGAATTTCGGTGCTAAAGTACCACCGGAGGACAGACGACGATTTCTGTTAAAAGATCAGAGAGCGGCAGTCTGAGTGTCAGCAGCCGAAGGTCACTGAGCGGTACCCGGTACTGAAGCACTCATCGTTCCTTAAACCTTGCTCTGAACTATGCGTTACTTTTTGAGTATATTGTAATTAGAAAACATACTCCCCCTATGTTTCATTATTTTAGACAGTTACATTTTTATAGAAAAATATACTGTGTTTACTTTAGAATCCATGATCCCAGCCAAAGCACCGCCATCCTGAAAGGTGAGAGGCGTGCCTGGAAAGGATATTATTCCAGGCACACGAGCATGTGTCATAAATACAAACCTATAAAATGGTAATGAACCTTCCCAACTACTGATAGGAGGAGAAACCCACAGAACATGTGATGACAATGATCCGACGGTAAAGACGCTGCAGCCCCAGGTCAGAACCAGTTAACGGGAGCAACACGCCAGTCACCTGTCTGTTCTTGAACTCACCTGTCAACAGGGCTACGAGTGGGTCCTTCAGACCCAGCACATGGGAACCATGCTCTGGCTGTGGAGTCACTTGGAATGAGACATGATAGCCTCTCAAGGTATTGTGTAATTTGTCTGTGATCATCCATTCCTTCATGTGAGCTAAATGGAAAACTTAAGCGGGTGACTTCACACTGTCTCCACCGCCAGGGTGTGGAGGAAGGGAGGTGGGGGTGGATAAACACTGGAACTAGAACGGGGCTTCATTCACCCCTATCCGAGGATGGAGTCAGTGCAAATGTCCCCCACCATCCCCTAAAGCCCAGGACGGAAGTCAGGCCAGAGGACAGAAAGGATTTCCCTTCTGGCAAGCAAACCCTCACCTCTTGGCTATTCCGACACCAGGCTGCTGTGGCCAACATCTCCGAAAGGAACAGTGCTGCAATCCGGTGTGGTTTTTTACTGCTCTGTTTTGGCAGAAAGGAGATTTGCTGAAAGAGCTTGGTTGCACATGCCCTTGAGCTGGGTGGTTCGGGAGACTATGCGAAGGGCTCTGACTATGAGCAGTGCCTGGGGGCTCACGGAGGAGGCAAGGCAGCCTGGAGCCTTCACCAGACTGGCAGCTGGATCTGGAGGCCGTGGGAGAAAACCCGGCAGTTGGCCCAGGGAAGATCCCCCACCCGGCGCTGTGAGCTCACACCCACAAAGCAGCTATAATCGCCCAAGTCGCGTGCTAGCAAATCCTCGAAAATGTTCACTGTGCACTTTGGGTGTGGGGGCTGTCACAAGTGGCTGTTTCCATTCCTCTGATATAACTCGTGGTGGCTGCACTGCAAACGGTGTTTATAAGCAGGAGAGTCCAGCCAAGACCTCATTCAGACTTGGATGCAACGAGTAATCACTGCCCGCCTCTGTGGTGGGGTCCTCGCCTAGAACAATCGTATCTGTTACTAAATGACCCCGAGGTCCTGAAAGCAGGTCTCTGACACGTGGGTGACCCATGTAACAGGGAGCTGGGAGAGACAAGGATGAAGGCAGACTGATGGGGCCAAAGGCTTCTGAGCAGAGATGCTTGCTTTGGAAAATGATGAATAAAACTGGAGCAAGGAGGAGGCTGTTTCAAACACATATTTTCCCCCTGCAACTTACTCATCTATAAAATCCACGCCCCTCGGCACACATACCATGACTCTTCCGAAAATGACATCACTTCATGAAATATAATCCCTGCTGGAAGCCAAAATACTCTGCTATGTAAATAATGATTCTTTTTATAAATTGTCCTTAAGTAAGCAGCTTTTAACTAGAAGTAGGGTCATTTAAAATCCATCCATTTAAAATGTTTAGAAGTCACTGGAGACTACTGGGGACAAAAACTACTGTTTCATAGACATTTCCAGCTGACACTTGCAGCTTAACACAGCAGAAGGAGCACAGGTTTTGAAGTCAGCCGGATCTGCATTCCTGTGGAGCAAATCACTTCACCTCCATGAACCTCAGTTTTCTTCATCTACAAAATGGGAATAACACTGCTGAGGCACAGGGTACCGGCAGGATTAAATATAATGTGTAACAAAGTGCCCAAGACATGGTTATTAATTAAAGTGATTTCCCTCTTGCTCCTAATTTCACTGACAAAAACCTACATACATTTCTAGGCTCCTCACCTAACAGCCTCAAAACTAAAACAACACAAAGACTATCAGCACTTATTATTTTAACATTTGTTAAAAACTAAATGACCCCTTGGCTTAAAGAGTGAAACAATCTTTTAGTTAAAAAAAAAAAAAACTTAATTTAAGTCACTTAATTTCCACTGCAAATGTTTCAGAATCTAAAATGCAGTGTTAAAACCATCTACCAATAGGTGGTGCTATTTGCACAGTTCTTCAATGACTATGGTTTTTTTTTTTTTAATTAAGTATATACGTAATATCATTGTCATCCACTCAACGGATATTTATTGAGCAGTTACTGTGTGCCAGGCCAGTGCAAAGTTCTAGGAATGCAAAGAAGGAAAACTGACACAGCTCCGTCCTCCCAAAGCTTAAGTGGGGTGGGGTGGGGGGTGCGATGAGTGGGCCCCCAGAGGGTGGGGAGGGAGTTGCAGTTCCAGATAAAGTTAATGGGTGTGTACAAAGCAATCTGAAAAGCAGCTAACTCAGACCAGGGGGCTAGGGCAGGCTTCCCAGAGAAAGGGGCATCCCAGGCTGAGTCTTGAAGGATGAGCTGGAGCTCTCCTCCTGCTGCCAAGTTTCCAGACACATACACATGTCACTTAGGACCAGGGAAAACCCTCCACTTCCTAGGTGCTAGAAGGCGTAATTCATCAGCTGTATGTTTGTTTGTTTGTTTGGGGTATCTGTTTCATGTTGTAATATAATAAAAAGATTTTTCTACATATGCTGTCTTCTTTCTTAGATTTGTGTTTCTTTAATGGAGACTGAGTTTGCACATCTTTTTCTTAGTTGTGTTTCTCTCCCCGTGAACTGCCTCTGCTCAAGCCGTTCACGAACTTTCTGATTGAGCTGGCTCTTTTCCCTCACAGGTGGGTTGTGTTCTTAGGAAATGAAAGACACTGGCCCTTTTCAGTTGTATGTGTCACTCGTGTTTGTTGAGAGAATGAGTCTTTGTGGGCTGCTCCTTTCCACGTCCCACCATGCCTTATGCCGTGTCCTGCACAGAGTAGGTGCTCAGTGAGTCACACCGTGCTGGGAAAGTGAATGAGTAAGGAGACAGAAATGTCTAGAATTTCTGATTCCTCCCTATTCAAGTTGGGGTGAGGTCAGAAACAGGGGTTGGGGAGCTCTGAAATGTCCCGAAGAAGAAGGGCACTCAAGATTGGGGGGTGGGGTGAGCAAAGGTGCGCAAACACCCCCACGTCAGCTCCAGCGCCAGGACAGCGTAGGCATGACTGTAGGAGCTACCATTTACAGAGCCTGATACAGGCGAGCTCAATGAGAAGGGGTCTCTGGATACGATCTCATTTAATCCTCACAAGGACCCTGGGCGGTGGGTACTAATTTTTACTGGTGTTGAGGAAAACCCCAAAGAGATTAAGTAATTGCTTCAGAGTCATACAAAAAAAGTGGCAGAGCTGGGATTAGAACTTGGCTACGGCTATAATGCCCCATCGGTCCAACCTCTTTTTGTTATATTGACTGGGGTAAAAAGATTCATTCAATAAATGTTTATTTATTTTTATTTTTTTGCAGGGGGCAGTAATTAGGTTTACTTATTTATTTAATTTTTAAATGGAGGCACTGGGGATTGAACCTGGGACCTCGTGCATGCTGAGCATGCACTCTAGTACTGAGCTATACTCTCCCTCTGATAACAAATGTTCATTGAGTCTACTGCATGCTGGGCATTGTTCTAGATGTTGGACTGGTCTAATTGGACTAGAAAAGTCTTGCTGGTACCTGAACAGCCAACTAAAGCACATTTGCCTAGATAAATGATAACTCACATCTGAGGTAACGTTGTAAGAGTTTATTTCCTGACACAAAGACATGCTCAAATAGCAAGTGAAAAAGAAGGTTACAAAACACACAGAGAAAATATGATTTATGTGAAAATTATACACTACACACACAACACTCTAGAAATAAAGTCTGGATGGAAATACAATAAAATGTTAGCTGTGAGTTCTCTGAGTGCTGAGATTATAGGGGATTTTCATTTCCTCCTTTTTTGTACATTTGGAGATCCTAAAACATATATTACTTGTGTAATAAATAAATTACTTCAGAAAAGAGAAGAAATCGTGCTGGGGGAAAGCGAGAGCCAGTGTTGGAAGGTGTGGGTATCAGGGTACAGGAGAGTGTGAGGAGGAACCCACAGATGACGAAGGACCTGGCGCCCCAGGCTGACTGGATTCTGCCATCAGTGACGCTAAAGGAAAAGCAAAGCAAAGCTGAGGCTTGAGGACCTGGAGGTATTATTCCCAAGACCATCCCACTGAAAGCTAGAGCTTTAAGGAGGATGGAGTGAGGGTCCTGCTCGGGGCTCTGGACCTTACAGCCTCAATGAAACAGTCAGCTGCACAACACAAAAGGCACCTAAGGGGCCACCTGCACATGGCGGACAGCGTCATTATCTGCACCCTTGTTCCTGTCGTTAACTCCAAAGACAGGGAGCGCATCTGTGTGTTACATACAGCAAGGTTTCAGGCAGAGGGCTAACACATTCCTAGTTCTAACAAAATTAGCCCGTATTGCAACAACTTTTTGAAGGAAACAAAGTGTCCTGCTTACAAAGCTGATAACTCTTATTCCAGTCAGAATTACACACGGGAAGCAGTTCGATAATTGAAACATTTTATCAGTCTAGCAACGTCTAACAGAAACTGTCCATTCTAAATAGTGGCTGTTTTTCTGCCTGACATAAAACACTTTTATTTTTAAACTTAAAAAAAAAGTTCCTATTGGGTTTTTCTGCTGGCTACATTAGACACTACGGGTCATTTATCAGAATGTTACTGTTGGTTCCCACTTTAAATTTAATAAGTACTTTATTATGACACAAATCACTATATAATTGATAATATTCATTTACCATCAATAATACATAAAGTAAATATTATATTGCCATATTCTGCTTTTGTTCTTATGAAAGTTTTGTCAGTGCCAAGATTAATAAGTGCTGTTAAAAATTGGTGGCTCATTACAAGCAAAGTGTTTTAAAATGTTAAATATTCTAGAAGTCAAGAATGTCACAAGAAAGACTATTGAATCTGGTGATCATTTCCAAAGGAAATGAGATACAGGAGCAAGAAGATTGAAACTATCATGAAGAACAGTTTCTAAGAACACAACACGCGGAATTATTACTATACAAATTAATGAATCTTGGAAAATGTGAACGTTTAGGACCTCAAAAACACTATTATTTCACGTTCAACAGTGAGATCTGTGCAGCTATAGGTAAGCCGTCTTCTATCTGCTGTAATGATTATTATTGAGAAATATAAACTCTGATACGAAATGGTTTTCCTTGAGTAGGAGGTGCCTCTTCCTAATTTTTGTAAATGTATCACATGCACCAAAGACAGCATTGTGTATGGTGTGTGGTGACTGGGGACTTTATAGCAAATAATCTGTGATTGACACAAGTTAAAGTGCTGCCCTGTGGGAATGACTTGCTGCTTCTGCAAACCAGGACAGACCCAAAGTTACCCCTTCAGTACCACCTTCACTCCCTCACATTCTGACAAGCTTTCCTGGGCATCTCCGGGCCTGCAGACCTGCTCGTTCTGATGTGACATTAACCACCGTGAGGCTATACGGTTGGTCCTCTGTACCCACGGGGTCCCCATACATGGAATCAACCACCGCAATGCAGTTGGTTGACTCTGAGGATACAGAACCCACTGACCAAAGGACTAGATCATCCATGGATTTGGGGATCCAAGGGGGTGGGGGTGAGGTCCTGGAACCAATCCCCCTCGGACACGCTGGGATGCCCGTACAATACTTTATTTCTCCCCAGCCAATTCTAGATTTTGCCAAAATCCAGGTTGCACTCACAGGACTGCATCCTGTGAGTGTAAGTTAACATGTATCAGACAAAAAAAGACTAATAACTTCATCTTACGAAGGAGGAAAATGAAGCTCAGAATTTTGGAATGCCTCATGACGCATTTTCTTTGGCTCTGCACAGGTCTCACTTGACAACAGTCACCAGGACAACAATGCCCATAACGAGTGCCAAGTGCCATGCTGGGTGTTTTCCAACCAGTTAGCTTTGGTAAGATTCAAGGGAATTAGGTATAAAAGCCCTAATTCACAGACAGGGGGAAACTGCGGCTCGGGGGAGTGAAGAGGTGGAGCTGGCTTACACACCCAGATCTGTCCTTTACTCCAGAGCCCGTGCTTCTTCCATTATGTCTTGCTGCTTCCAGTAACCAAACAAGGATAATCTCCTTAAATGTAAGTCAGCATTCTGGACCCATGGGCAAATGTGTGCGATGCGGAAGGGGTCATGATATTTGAGACCACCGAGGACCATAATGTTTAAAAAAGGAATTGCATTGGGGCCACCTCTCCATCCCTCTCTTTGCGGGCTTTAAAAGCCCTGGAGCCTGGGCACTGGTCCGTTAGACTCTAGCTCTAACTGGGGGCAGGGTCAAGGCAGCGCGAGAGTGGGGCTCTTCACACAGGCACGGAGAGGGAGAATGAAAGGAAGAGGACAGGCAGCAACGAGAACACCAGCTCAGCTCGACCTTCACCTCCGCAGCGTCTTAGCTGCTTCCTCCTCTGTCTGACTTACTGCTGCCATTCCTCCTACCGGCCCCAAAAGGTGTCCTGGTACCAGCACTGACCTAAGGGAAGGCAGGAACTTTCTCTCTGAAACTCCTCCAGTGCAATTCAACCAGTTTGGCACTTTGTGGGCTTCCACTATTCCTGGGTTCTAATGTGACAAAGAATTTGTGTTTAAATGGACGTATGTAGTTGCCTGAATTATTTCTGGAAAATGATTAGTAAATTTTCCCAGTCCCTCATTTCCAAATCAAAATTTCCTACAGTGGCATTACAAAAAAAATCTTTGTAATTATCTTTCATGGAAATATTTACCCAGTATGTTTAGCAAAGCCATAGGATTTAAAAGATAAAATAGTTCTGGGGTTTGCACAATGCAGATTCTTCTGGAAATTCTTAATACAAATCAGATGTGCTGAGAAGGAGCCAAGTTTTTAAAAACTGCCAAGAGCCAGACCTTTCAGGTCAACGTCCAAGCATCCCCTGAATTCACAGAAGCCTAAATGCATGCTGCATTTCCCGCTTACTTACGCTCTGCTGCCGTTGTAACCACTTGGCCTTATTTCCAAGGTCTTACCACCCAATTAGCATAATCTTCTGATAAGATGTACTAATGGTCTACATCAGAGGACAGAACCCCTTGTCAGTGGTTTTGAGATTGTTAATTGACTGTGGACTTGACCTGCTAGAGATGTGACAGGCGCCTGCATCTTTTTTTTTTTTTTAACAAAACACATCTTTTAGGAATAAAACTGGAAAAGAGTTTAAGCTTCCTTTATAGGACTGAATCAGAATGGACTTACGAACTTGGAATTTTTACAGCCTGTGGCTTGGAGTCGACTGCTTTATGACTAAGCCTTCTCCTTACATGAACATTTGGAAAAAACCAAAAAACAAAACATACTCAGCCTGTGAAGCTGAAGTTCCTTCCTAAGCCTTGCTCAATAGAAAATAAAATTGAAGCACAGTATTTAAAAAGAGAGAATAACTTATGGTGAGTAGACATATATACAGAGAAACTGATCTCACATGCACAATACATTCTTACCCATAAAACAAGCTATTAAAATGAGCTTTCACTCATAAAACATTACTATTTAATTGTAATAGTTTAATAGGGAGTTACCATAATCCATTATAAACTAACCTCAAAGAAATATTCAAAGCATGTTTCATGAAACCAGAAAGAAAATGGTTCCTATTTCTGATGTTAGCTCAATATTAAGAAGAGTTTCTGACAAATCACAGAATTACAGCTTTTCATCCGGTCTGTGGCAGACAACACTCTTGACAAACTTAAATAATCCACCATCATTAATTCTGAAATGGCAGCTGGAGTCCTAGAAATAGCGAACGCTCTGTGGATATTCAGAACGACTCCCCAAGTCCCCTAGAGCTGGTACTAAGCAAATTCTCAGGAATTACTTCTGTCTTCATTAGAGCTGGGAGTTCAAGGCGTCATGGTCCACCTGGACAATGACTGGTGAGAGCAGCGACCAGAGGCTGCCTGGCCAGGGCCGAGGCTCACCTCAGGGGGTCTGTGCGCCACGGAGGGCGCCCAGCTTGCGTGCTTACTGGGGTCTTCTGACTCACCTCTGGGGAGAGGACAGCCCACAGCACCTGATCAGCAGCAAGCAGCGGGCAAGACGCCCCTTACCTTTCACTGTTCTTTTTGCCGCTGGAAGAACTGCTGGTGGATCCTGTGCGGTTCCGGTTTCCTTTGGAATCCCCGTAGCTTTCCCTTCGGCCGCCAGGAGAGACCCGCTCGGAAGAGCTGGTCCTCTTGATGGTACTAGAAGTGCAATGAAAAGGACCATGAAGTCCTTCACCGAGCGAGCTTATTCTGTTGCTGAGTGTAGAAATATACACAGAGGACATCAGATTTCCATGTGGATATTTAAAAGGTAGGCTGGTTCTAAATTCCTAACTACAGAGATAAAAAAAAAAAAAACTTTTCAGAATTGTCACCCGACATCCATGCCTCTACTCACTGCCTTCGTGCCTGCGGCAATGAATGCAGATCAGCCACAGAGGAAGCTGAAAGGTAAGATCCCCAACAGCACCGTGCGCGCTCTCCAGGGCTTGGCGGGAGGTGACCCCACCCTCGTGCAGGCTTCAGTCTAGACAAAGGGTGCTCAACCCACGGTGACCCCGCCCCCCAGGACACCTGGCACCGTCTGGGACCATTTTTGCTTGTCACAGCGGGGTCGGGGGAGAGGATGGCTACTGGCGTCTAATGGGTAGAGGCCAGAGTGCTGCTAAATGCCCAGTAGTGCACAGGACAGCCCCACGCTGAAGCCTGATCCAGCCCCAAACGTCAACAGTGCTGATACCGAAGAACTCTGGTCTAAAGGCACACATGGGACAGACACAGTAAGATGCCACAGGTAGTGACAGACTCATTCCACCCTCTGCAGGATGCCTTTGTTTGGAGCTGCCGCCCCTACAAGTGCTGACTTCCTTCTGTATAACCCAAGGGACTAGACTGGTGGGAAGCCTAGTGAGGGACATCTGGGGAAGGCTTCCTGAAGGTTGTGAATTTCTGGGAGGGAGAGAACAAACGGCTTGAATGTGTTGTAATTACACAGCAGGGAAGAGCCTGTCCTAGGACAAGGGATACCACGCACAGGTAATCCACAGGCATGAGGGGACAAGGAGCCAGGGCAGGGGCTGCAGGTTGGTGGCTTGCTCTCAGAGCACGCAACTGTATTATGGGTATCCCTGTGCAGTGTTTTTGTTTTGTTTTGTTTTAAATCTTCATCATTAAGGCCATAAGTTTCTTGAGGTTCTAATCATTCTTGTATACTTTGCAGAGCCTAGTATAGACGATGGATAAATATTTACTAAATGAAAGGATGAAATAAATGAAACAAGAAATAGGAGGGTCACACTGACCCTGGTGGCAGGAAGAGGCATGAGATGCTATCGTTTGGCATCTGCTCTGTGAGAAAGAAAGGAGGGGGTGAGTGGGGGGTGCCTCTCCAGGGCAGGGGCTGCGGGGGGAGGTCTGGTCCAGGTGCACAGAGTCAAGGTGCGGGTGGGAGGTGATGCAATTCTGCAACCTGGGAGGTGGCTGGGGACCAGTACAGTCAGCTGGGGATGGGGGGGTGGGTCACTGAACCTCAGACATGGAGGAAATCTCCACCTGAGGAAGGAGTAGATGAGAGTAAAGAGAACCCTCAGGGAGAGAGTCACTTGGTAAGATGTGAGTTGAGGAACTGCAGCCAGAATCTGAGGGGACAGAGAAACCTGGGGAGGCTGGGGAGAGATGAACCCGGGGAGGACTGCAGGCTGTTAGGGCTGCAGGGACGGGGGGCTGGCGTGGGCGATGGTGTAGCCTCAGGGGCTCCAGTGAGCACAGCACCAGGGGACAGTGGAGACAGAACCGAATTTCAATCAGGGGGACACAGGAGCTGAGGACTCCGGACAGCAAGACTACTGCCCCTGGGCTGAATTCCAAAGCCCTCCTTTCTCACAATTAAGTAACTGAACTTGCGAGAGCCTCGCCCCTGGGAGCCTCTGCTGTCTTCCCTCCCGTCTCTTTCTTCTCCTCATCTCTGCCTTCCTTTGGGCCAACTTTCAGTCCTTTTTCCTCCATAACTGCCAACCTTCAGTAAATAATATCTTAGCATGTTTTTAAAAACTGTACAGTGTATCAATTTTTGAAAACCACCTCGCTCCCTGAGCGAGCAAACCTAAATAAAATGACCACGCTCATCACGGTGTGAAGACACTGTCCGCAGAGCCTTTCTGGTAACCGAGGAAGCTCTGAATTGACAGCACCCGCATCTCACAGCTGGGATCTGCACGGGCGTGCCGTCAGGTCAAAATGTGAATTTTTAGAACTCTTAATTTGAGGACAAGGAAATTATAGATCTTTGGAGAGCAATACATTTCTGAAATTTAGGAGTAAAGTCTAAACATTACAGAATCCTTTGTGCTTGAAGTTCGAGATCTTCCAGTGATGAGAAACACCAAGCTAATTTCATGTAGCGGGATCTCCCTCTGCCAAGCATCTGGTACAAAGCTCTGAGGAGCACTGTCCCAGCAGCTGGCAGCCCAGAGCGTCACCTCCACGGTGTCCCTGTGGGAGTTCAGGGCAAGTTCACAGCTGTTTAAAGCTTGTATAAAACACCCTTAAAGAACTGAAAAGCCATGACTATTAATCAATGATGGCAAACGTTCACCAATTTCCTAATAAAACACTCACCCTGGCGGCTGGAAGGGTGAAGAGGGGACATTCACGACGGAAGCGTGGGCAGCGACAGGTCACATGTGTTCAGAGCTCTGCATGTTACACGGATCATTTCATTTGAACCTCAAATCCCCTGCAAAAGCATCACCATCCCCCCATTTTACAGATGAGGTAACAACTACAGGGGTAGAAAGCAACGTGCCTGAACTTACTGCACCCCTTGTACTTTCTACTGGACCTCCCAGTTAAGATCACCAGCAATTTGTGAAACACCGAAGTGTATGCATTTTGGGGACCGATTGAACAGAGATGCTGAACATCTAAAAATCCAATGAAGGTCAATAATTAATACGGTTATCAGATTTAAGACTTGATCAATGGCAGGCATCAGATAAGACCCGTCCCCACCTCAGCTGCTGTACTAAAAGGGAGGTAAAACTACTGAAGCAGCAGCGAGGGTGGCATAGCAAATCCAAGTACCCTCACCGGGGCGTTGACTTGATCGGTCTGCATGCACTGAGAAGACTCACAGACCTGTTTAATATACACATAGCAGCACAGAAACAAAGCAGAATAGACGTGAGGGTGATAATAAAGGCGTGGGAAATACCTGGGTATGCGTCAGCACACTGCAGAACCCCCGACACATTAACACTGGGAAACATCTTGGTTTGCATATACAGACCTGGATATAATCCATCACAGCTCTTTCAAGAAATTTACCATTCGCATACTTGCATTAAAACAGTAGGCTGTTTTTAAAAAAATAATCTACTATTGTCTACGCAGAAAAAACAAGACATGTCCTTTGGAGAGCCGAGAGCACGCGTGAATTAAAGAGGATTTACCAGGACTCAGAGGAAAGGACAGAAAAGAGAGCTTGGAGACAAGACATTGGAAGGAACGAGAGCAGCCGGAAGGAGCGATACTGCACACTCACTGCGAGACGCCTCCTTACACAGCCAGTGGGGAATAGTATCAAAGAAGTTACATTCCCTCTGGACAGCAAGTAAAAAATCATGCTCTTTATTTTGAAACTGGTAGGAGCACTAGCTTGTGAGAGACTGCATAATAACACAGCACATTTTTTAGTGCTTAAGGCAAGCCAAGTATTTTTGGTGTAGAAATGCATCAATGCCATCATTTCCTCTCTCTTCTGTTCCCCAACTCCTAAACCAAAAACCTTCTAAGTTCTGAAAACAATGGTCCTTGACATTACACAACATTTGCATTCAATGGTTTTTGCCACTTTGAACTAAATTTTAGACATAACAACATCTCTCAGCAGAGAAAAACAAAGGTGGCCACCTCTTTTCTGATGGCTAGGTAACTCTAAGCGTACGAGCTACAAGGACTCTTTCTTTCATCGTGTGATTTGGAGTCAAGAATTGGTTTTCCAAAAATTTGCAAAAAAGATCCCAAACTTTCACAATTAAAAGAAAATACTAATCTGGCAGGCAGCTCGTGCATGTGGCCAGAGATTTTTTTGGATGATGTCATCTGTCATGATGGCAGGAGTGATTAATGCTAGATTAAAACAATAATCTACTCTACAAGTTTTTCTTCGGAATCAGCCTACACTGGGCGGTATGCTGAGCGCTGGCAAATCAACACGGACCAGGACTAACTTGGCTTTTGTCCTGCAAGGTGTGAGCTGATTGTGATGGACTGAGATCATGCACTTCAGTAATTTAGAAATGCTCTTATCTTTTACTGTCTGACGACATCTTTGTGGCAAAAACCACGGCACGTCCTAAGAAGGCTGGTGGTCTAAGAGAACTTGACAAATAAAAGTAAGATGTTTCTATCATACGAAGCCAACTACCTGAGCCCAGAGTGGGGGGACTGCATCTCTCTGACCAAGGCACAGGTGCCAGCTCCTCTTCCTTTGTTCAACAGCAGAATACTCCCATGGCTACCTTGCTACAGAGAACAGACTCAAAACATGAATTCAACACAGACATTTCAATGGATCTCAGTGAGAGAAATACATTAGAAATAATTCAAAAAACAACAGCCCAAAGCAGATTTAAATCACATAAGCACCCGGCACTGACTTCGGTGCTTTAACAAATGCTGGATTTCTAATGAGTGCAACTATTTTTCCAAAGGACTGTCAGCTGTTTGTCAGCCACAGATATTTACTGTCCCATCTTGCAATTGGAACAGGGCATTTTTAAATTAATGCTCTTTTGGTACCAGTTTTGTTCTTTTGATCTCTCTTCTCACAGCTCTACCCTGTTGTAAAGCTCTACTTAGGGGTGGAAAGAATGAGTGATTGTCTCTGTTCTGAGCCAGTGGAAATGTTATTCTATTGTCAGCTTTAGCCTCCCCATTGAGCAAGGTATGACCTACAATGTCTTCCCCGGATTTTCTGCCTCTTCTCCTTTGACTAATGGAAACAAAGCTTTTCCCAAGGATTCCAAATCAAGCCTCCAATCGAAAATCTTAATTGGCAACACAAAACACAACCCCTGGGTGCTGGACAGTTTCCAAAGGGGATTTTGTTCTTAAGCACTAGGCTGAAAAAACCCTGGAAAAAAGAAAACAAACATATACCCATCTACACAGCACAGATGCCCCAGCTCAGTTAATTTGGGGCTCTGATTACAGAAAAATCCCTACATGATTGTAAGCATATTTGAAATGGCCTGGAGGTTGTTTTAATCCCAATATTCAGAATGCCCAGCTGGCTTCTCCTTTCAAAATTCTCTCCTCACGAGAGACCCGTAGGAACTTCCTCACAGAGTAAGTCTTCCATGCTACTGTCTGGGTTTCCAACTTCCAGATGGATGAGAATTCACATCCAAGTAAGCCCACAAAAGGCAGAGAAATAAAATAAATGCATCACTAAGCTCTATGCCAAAAATCAAGAGCCTTGGACACTCAATCTAGGAAATCTAGTTAGTTGCAAGACAATAGCTTATCAGCAGAATAAAACTGATTATTTTTTAAATCAAAAAGAAAAGTCTACAGAGGCCTGAGAATATTTCTGGAAAGAAGGTTACTCTTTCAGTGCTAACACACACACACACACACACACACACACACACACACACACACACAAAATATGATGGCTACTAGTGAACCTCTCTCCCTCCTTCCCCCTTTCCTTCCAAGATGATACAGCTGAGAGCAATCACTGTCCACGGGCTCTTTCATACGTGGCTGAAATGGGAGGCAGGAGGCCCAGGCCTCTGTTCACAGCTCAGGGCCTGATGCTGTGCTGGGAGTTCAGCCCCCACAGCCCCTGTTTCATGGGCAGTTCTGTCTCTCAGAGCTGCGACCTGCCAGAGATCTCTGCTCAGAGTCACCTTGGCTCCTGCCTGCTGCTCCTGTCCCTCTCAGTGGCATCTCGGAGAGTCACTGTTTCTAACAAGCGGCAAACAGACAGGATGGGACACACAAGAGGGATGGTTTCCAAGGAGTAATTATATCAAGCGTTTTTTATGAGGAGATGTAAGCCCTGACCTGGAAATCTTTGCAAGCAGCAGCCTGTCATTGTGAAAAGAGTGTGAGCTCCGGACCCAAACAAATCTGGGTTTGAGCCCAGGCTCTCCACTTACTTGACCCGGGGCAAGCTACTTTAGCCCTTTGAGCCTCAGTTTTCCAATGGGCAAAAACAGGGATAATAATATCTACCTTGAAAGGTTGTTTTGAGGATGAGTGATCATGGTATTAAAAATCTGGCATGGAGTAGGCTTTTATTATCATCAAACAAGGATTTCTACCACCATCACTGATTTAAAGAGGGGCTGAAGCACCACTGTGTCTCTTTGTCTGTTTCACACCCTGTGGGAAAGCATCAGCTGGACTCCCAGCACAGCCGCATCCCTGCAGTCGTCCTCATGAATCTCACCCCCAGCCTGATCCTATCCTGAATACATGTTCCCAATACTAGAACTCAAAACTCAGTTTGCCAAGGATTCTAACAATTGTGTCAATTAATCCTGCAAGGTTGAAGAAAACCATAAACAGTCTATGAAGTGAAGGGCATTACTGTACTACATCAAAGTTACTTTGGATCAAACACAGAGCCTTCTACAAAATCAAAGTGCTAGAATGCTTGACATAAGCTCTCATGAAATGAAATGAAAGTCAGAAATTGTATCTACCTTTCAAAATTTACTTTTGTTATTTATGCTCTGAAAAATTTTTTCTTTTACTTGAATTCCAAGTATATAAAGATATGAATTCTAAAGTTCTATTTTTTTCAAGAATAAAGTAAAAGAAGCTCATTTTTTCATTACCTATTTACTACTTTAAAAAGTCAGCCTTGAAATTAACTCACTCTTAAACAGCAAATGAGCTAAAGAGGAAATCACAAGAGAATTTAGAAAATATCTGGAGGCAAGAGAAAACAAAAACAAAATGTGCTAAAACTTATGGGATGCAGAGAAAGCATTACTAAGAGAGAGGTTTATAGCTGTAAACACATTAAAAAAAGAAGAAAGATCTCAGATCAACAACTTAACTTTATGCCTCAAGGAAGTAGAAAAACAAGAACAAATGAAGCCAAAAGTTAGCAGAAGGAAGGAAATAATAAAGATTACAGCAGAAATAAACAAAATAGAAAAAGAACAATAGAAAATAAATTCAATGAAACCAAGAGTTGATTTTTGAAAAGATCAACAAAATTGACAAATTCTCCATTAAACTAAGAGAAAGAGACAAGGCTCAAATAACTAAAATCAGAAACAAAAGAGGGTTTATTACAACTGATATCACAGAAATAAAAAGGGTTATAAGACACTACTATGAAATTAAATAAAAAATTGGATAACCTAGAAGAAATGTATAAATTTCTAGAAACATGCAACCTACCAAGCTTGAATCATGAAGTATTAAAAACTCTGAACAGACCTGTAACTAGTAAGGACATCGAAGCAGTAATCAACAATCTCCCAACGAAGAAAGGCCCAGGACCACATGGCATGACTCTGGAATGCTACCAAACATTTAAAGAACTAATAGCAACCCTCCTCAAACTCTTCTAAAGAAATAAAAGGAGGGGGCATCCAACTTCATTCTTTGAGACCATTATTCTGATACCAAACATAGACAAAGATACAACAAGAAAAACTACAGGCCAATATCCCTGATAAATACTGATGTGAAAATTAACAAAATACTACCAGACTGAATTTAATAGCACATTAAAAGGATTATACACCATAACTAAATTGGATTCACACCTGGAATGCAAGGATGGTTCAACTTAGGAAAATCAATAAAATACACCTCATTAACAGAATGAAAGACAGAAACCACATGACGATCTTAATTGATGCAGAAAAAGCACTTGATAAAATTCAACACCCATCATGATAAAAACACTCTACAAACTAGGAATGGAAGAAAATTACCTCAACAGAGTAGAAACCATACAAGAAAAGCCCACAGTAAACATCAGACTCAGTGGTGAAAGACTGAAAGCCTCTGCTCTCAGGTCAGGAACAGGACAAGGAGACCTACTCTCACCACTGCTACTGAACGTAGTACTGCAAGTCCCAGCCAGAGCAATTAGACAAGAAAAAAATAAAAGGCACCCAAGCTGGAAAGGAGGAAGTAAAATCACCTCTGTTTGCAGATGACATAATCTTATATGTAGAAAATCCTACAGATTCCCTCCTAAAAGCCGTCAGAACTAATACATGATTTCATCCAAGTTACAGGATACAAAACTAAAACACGAAAGTCAGTTGCATTTCTATCCACTACCAATGACCAATCTGAAAAGGAAATTAATAACAAATCCCATTTATAATAGCATCAAAGAGGACAAAATACTTAGGAATAAACTTAACCAAGGAGGTGAAGCACTTGTAGACAGAAAACCACAAAACACTGCTGAAAGGAATCAAAAAGACACAAAGAAGGGAAAGACATCCTATGTTTGTGAGATTGGGAGACTTCACACGTTAAAATGTCCATGTTACCCAAGGTGATTCACAGATTCAACACAATCCCTATCAAAATACCAATGGCATTTTTTTGTAAAAATAGAAAAAAATCCTAGGATTCATATGGAATCTCAAGGGACCCCAAATAGCCAGAACAGTTCTTGAAAAAGAAGAACAAAGCTGGAGGAATCACACTTCCTGATTACAGAACATACTACAAAGCAAAGTCATCAAGAGTGTGTGGTACTAGAATAAAGACAGGTAACACAGACCAATGGAACGGAATAGAGAGCCCAGAAATAATCCCTTGTCTATAGGGGCAAATGATTTTCAACAAGGGCACCAATACTACACATGGGGACAAGTCAGTTTCTTCAACAAATGGTGCAGGGAAAACTGGACATTCATGTGCAAAAGAATGAAACTGGACCCTTATTCTGTATGAAAAATTAACTCAAAATGGATTGAAGACCTAGAACTATGAATCTCCTAGAAGAAGACATAGGGGGAAAGCTTCAAGACATTGGATTTGGGAATGATTTCTTGGATATGACGCCAAAAGCAAAAATAGACAAATCGGACTACACCAAATTTAAAAAGCTTCTGTGCAAAGGAAACTATCAATGTGGTGAAAAAGCAACCTACAGAATTGGAGAAAATATTGTAAATCATGTATCTGGTAAGAGATTAATATTTAGGATGTAAAAGGAACTACCACAATTCAACAACAAAAAGATGAATAACAACTAAAATGGGCAAAGGACTTGAATAGAAAATTTTCCAAAAAAATATATAGAAATGGCTTACAAGCATGTGAAAAGATGCTCACCACAATAATAACAGATACACAAATGAAAACACTAGTATCACATCATACCCATTAGAAGGGCCACTATCAAGAATAGAAAATAACAAATGTTGGCAAAGATGAGGAGACATTGGAAACTTTGTGTACAGTTAGTGGGAACGTAAAATGGTGCAGCCATTATGGAAAACATTACGGCAGTTCCTCAAAAAGTTACAAACAGAATTACCATATGACTCGGCAATCCCACTTCTGGGTAGATACCCCAAAGAATTCAAAGCAGGGACTCAAGGAGACATCCGCACACCTATGTTTATGGTAGCACTATGCACAATAGCCAAGAGGCGGAAGCAACCCAAATGCCCACTGACAGATGGATGGGCAAACACAATGTGGTACACGTGTACAGTGGAATGTGACACAGCCTTAAAACAGAAGGAAGTCCTGTCACACGCTACAGGATGAATGAACCTTGAGGAAATTTTGCGAAGTGAAATAAGTCCAAAAGGGCAAGCACGGTGCGATTCCACTCATAGGAAGTATCGATGTGGTCAGCTCACAGAAACAGAAGGGAACAGCCGGTCAGCAGGGCTCTGGGAGGAATTACTGTGTATTAATAGGTGCAGTTTCAGTTCTGCCAGATGAAACAGCTCTGGAGATCTGCTGCACAAAAATGAGAATATATTTAATGTTACTGAACTGTGCACTTAACATGGTGAAGACGGTAAATTTAATGCCATGTGTTTTCTGCCACAATTTTAAAAGACAAGGAAAGAAATGGTAACAGATGGCAACCTAAAACTTAAAAAAAAAGTCAGTCTTGTCAATCTTACAACATCTAGATGAATAAAAGACAGCCCGTATCAACTGCTGCCAAGTAGACTCCAGAAGGTCATTTTGTGTTGATCATAAGTAAATAACTCAAACATGTATTAAGTAGGTAAGAAATGAAGCTAAGAATCTCATTTTAGAGTTCTAAAAAGCCCTGCAAAGCCAATTTTCTTAAAATTCACAAACAATAAGTACCTGAAACTCTATCTGATGAAGCACAATGAAAATCTGCTTGGTGAAGGAATGGCCTTTACCTACAAACACTATGTATTTAAAAGATAAGATGGTGGGGGAGGGTAGAGCTCAGTGGTAGAGCGCGTGCTTCACGTGCACAAGGTCCAATCCCCAGCCCCTGCATTAAAAATAAATAAAAATAAATAAATAAATAAATAAATAAATAAATCCAACTACCTCCCTCCCCCCAGAATAAAAAATAAAAATATAAGATGGGATTGCTACATTTTCACTCCGAGTCAAGACGCGGCGTCCAGCCTACCCTCACCAGCCGGGTGGGCACCCCGGTGCGCTGCAGAGCACACCCACGCCCCGAGCCCCCAGCGCACATGAGGCTAGCTAGCACTGCAGTGAACTCTGCGAGCTCTTACACCAAGTCCACGAGGGAGACTGCCCAAGAATTTATATTATATTATTTATATATTATCATCAGATGTTTCATTTTTCAGAGCGTAAAAATTTAGAATGGTGACCTGGCATATAAAATATACAATTTTAATATGACAGTTATGAAACGACAGGAAAGCTAAGAGCAACCTATGCTCTGCCTGACGGGCGAAAGCAACACCTGCATCTCCGCTGTTACGCGTCACTTTAAAGTATGAGTTTACCCAAATTTTACTGATAAAAATCCACACTCGGTACGGCAACCTGAATTTTCCTAACTTCCAAGACTTGGAAGCAGCATATTCATTTTTTATATAGGTTATACTTCCGTTAGTTTTTTCAAGAGAGAAGTTTTAAGTAACAATACAAAATGGCCCGCCATGGCTTTAGCGAATGAGATTTCAAAGACAAAACGATTAAATCTAAAAGAAGAAGCAATTGATATGGTTCTTGTTTTGGCAACATACCAAGTATCGCACTTTTGCAAGCTTTAACTCAAATGAGAAATTCTGAAGTGCCATATAAAAGAGTAATACTTATTTTAACATGGAGCTGGACCTGCTCCCAGAACTTACCACTTAAGGTGCTTCTCGCCTACCTTTTGTTTGCGGCAGGTACAGCGGCTTCTTTCCTGGCCCCCGAGGGGGACGGCAGGGAGCCACTGGGCTTCTTTGGTAACACAGTGCCGTTGTTGACGGTGGTTCTTAAAGGCAAGGTCTGCACCAGCGGTCTTGCTGTAAGACAAGCAGAAAAGGAAATCAGAACTTCCCCTTTTTCAAGAGAACTTTTTACAGGACTGAAGCTATGTAGAGTGGAAAGGGACGTCCATTTAAAATCTTTAGCAGAATCATCGAAAGTGCAAAGATAACTCAATGGAGACTTTCAACAATAGCTTGGAGCAATGAACTCAGGCACCATCCTCAGATCTGATACAAAAAAATAACTCCAAAGGGACCACAGAATGAAGTGTGAAATGTAAAAGTATAAACCTTCCAGAGGAAAACACAGGAGAAAAATCTGTGTGACCTGGGGTTTGGTGATGAATTTTTAGGTACAACACCAAAAGCACATCCATGGAAGAAAAAATTGCTAGCTTGGACCTCATTACAATGAACAAAACAAAACAAAACACAACAAAAAAACCTTTGCTTTGCTCTGTGAAAGACACTGTTAGGAGGATGAAAAGATAATTCGTATACCCGGGGAAAATGTTTGCAAGTCCCATATCTGGTAAAGGACTTGAACACAGAACATAAAAGGAACTCTAAGAATTCAACAGTAAGAAAACGAACAGCCCAATTAAAAAAACGGGCAAAAGATGTGAACAGATACCTCACCAAAGAGTGTATACAGATGGCAGCTGAGCACAGGAAAAGATGCTCAACATCTTCCATCATTAGGGAAATGCAACTTAAAAGAATAATGAGGTAACTCTGTACACCTATTGGGATAACTAAAAGCCAAGAAACAGACAACACGCCAGTTGCTGGCCGGGACACTGAGCAACAGGGACCCCCTTCATTGCCGGTGGGAATGCAAAAATGCTACAGCCACTCTGGCAGTTTCCTACAAAGCTAAAGCTTCTAAGTTTTACATAGGAGGCAGTAATTGTGCTGCCACTAAGTATTTACCCAACTGATTTGAAAATTTATGTCTACACAAAACCTGAGTTTAATATTTACAGCAGCTTTATTTATAACTGTCAAAAAACTGGAAGCAACCAAGATGTCCTTCAGTTGGTGATGGATAAACAAACTGTGGTTCATCCATACAGTGGAACAGGATTCAGTGGTAACAGGAATGGACCGATCCACGCAACCACGGGTGAGTCTTAAATCCACACTGCCAAGTGAAAGGAGCCAGTCGGAGAGGCTCCATTCTGTCTGAGTCCATTCGAAATGGCATTCTATAAAAGGTTAAACCACAGAGGCAGAAAGCAGATCAGCGGGTGCCAGAGGCTGGGGGCGGCGTGGCTAGGTGGAGCACGAGAGCTTTTTTAGGATGCTAACGTTACTGTGCGATACTGTAAGCGGTGGATGTGTGACTCTATGCATTTCTCAAAGCCTACCGACCCTTACAGCACAAAAAGTGAATCTTAATACATGCAAATAAAAATCCATCAGGAGATGGGGGAACCCCACAGTGGGCTGCAGACTGTGACAAAAGAACGTAACTGTATTACAAATATACAACATAACATCAAGGAACAGGGTGGAGGAATTTTGGAAATGAGTAGAGACTATCAGACTAGGAAAGGAACAGCATACAAGCTCTGTATTCTAGTTGGTAAAGTTGTTTCCCGCGGGACCGTGGGTGAACAATTCTGAAACCACGATGTGTGAACACTAGTGTTGAACAATTAGTAAATGTGTAGAGGCTGGTAGAAGCTGGGCTTCTGTTGGAGACGGAGGTTACAGACGAGCGGCGGGGTTTGGGGGGTTTGAGTGAACGAGGTGGTGATGGAGTAGAGGGGAGACACTGGTGTGAACTCACGTCTGGCTTAATAGAAACACAGATACATGGACGTGCCGGTGAAGACCAGTATGTATACATGGATTGTATAAATGCTTCTATTTCCTAGCTCTGTCTGCTGAGAGACCCGAAACCCATGATACCCAGGGCCCAAACCCTGGTTTCTAATGCCATTCTACAACAAAAGGGACCAGGACTCCCTGGGGAAATGCCTGAATCTAGGGCTGGGACAGGGAATAGACAAGGTGAGCCTGGAGTCTCTGATCATGCCAGAAAGTAAGGAAGTGCTCACAAAACCCACACTGACGGGGGCACAGCAAAGGGACGCCGAGGCCAGAGGAAAGAGCCAAAGCTGGAACAATCTAGGCAACAAAACAGTATGACACTGGGTATTAACCTAGAGCATAAAATAAACACCCACAGGTTCATACTGACACAAACACACGAGGGAAGCCGTCAGCGAGGAGGACGAGCCCCCAGGCAGAAGCACGCCAGGCAGTTCATGCAGGCATTGGGTCCCTGAGAGGCAGAGCACAGTTCTCCACTCCTCGCGTGGGCTGTGCAGGGCGACTTCCCCTAAACAGAGCCGTGCAGAGGGGAGGGAGAAGTAACCTGACCTGCTGGACCTCAGCCAGGAGGTCAAGGTCAACATCCACAGTGGCAGGTCATGTTGACAGCGCACACCCTTGTAGCATGCGATGAGACTGGCACTTCAGCTCTTCAGTCTTTCTCCCTGAACCCAATCCAAGTCTGATCATGAGAAAAACATCAGACAAACAGAAGCTGAAGGACAGTCAATAAACTACCTAACCAGTACCCTTCAAAAGGGTCAAGGTTACCAAGAACAAGGAAAATTTGAGAAACTGTTAGTATTAGGGGGGCCAAAGGAGACATGATGATGAAGTATAATCCTGGATGAGATCCTAGGACAGAAAAAGGACATAGGGAGAAACCAAGGACTTCTGAATAAAGCATACCTTTAATGGATAATAGTGTATCAGTATTGCTCCACTGGCTGTGACAAACATGCCACATGAACATACAATGTTAATAATCGGGCATATGGGAACTGTCTGGGCTCCCCTTGCAACCTTCCTGTAAATCTAAAACAACCCTAAAATGAAAACTTTACTAACAAATGCTAGCAGAATTTTTTTTTCATTCCAGAATTAAATCTGCCTCAGTGTAGGCTCTTAATAATATTATTGATGACAAAACTGCCTAGAATGCCAGCATTTTAATACACTGAACCTTTTCAGTCCCTAAAGCTGAGGACCAGGCTACCTCCTCTCTCTCTCTTTTTTATTGTGAAAGAAAGTTTAAATAAGCCACAGTCAGGACCCTCCAAATTCATGTCCACCCAGAACTTCAGAATGTGACCTTATTGGGAAATGGGGTCTTTGAAGACGTAATTGGTTGAGATGAGGTCATACTGGATTTGGGCGGGCCCTAAAGCCAATGGCTGGGGTCCGTATAAAAAGCCCACGTGAAGCCGCACGGGAGGAGCTCGCCGGAGGCAGAGCCTAGAGTGATGCGGCCTCTAGCCCAGGACGGCCAGCAGCCGTGGAGGCTGGGCGACATGCGACACGCATGGGACGATTTCTCCCTCGGAGTCTCCAGGAGGAACCAGCCCCGTCAGCACCCTGATTTCAGCCCCAGGAGACTGATTCCAGACTTCCAGGTTTTCAGGAGTGCGAGGGATTCAGGTTCTGTGGTTTGTGCTACTCTGTCGAGGTGGCCCCAGGCAGTAGACACAGTGCACAGTGCACACATCAGCTTGCCGGGCGTCTGTCTTTCATTCCACTGTTACTCTTGTCAGCATCTCCAGCAGAAGGTTTTTGGTTCTATTCATTCATTCTCTGACCTGTTCATTAATGGAAACCTCTGGTCCTGACGTCCTTCACTGATGGTCTCCAATGGTCCCACCGAGTACAGGCCACCAGAACCAACCGGAGTGCCTGGCGGAGCGCAGAGTGCTAACGACTTGAAATGCACCATCTCGTCCAGTTGGGACAACACGTCTGGTCTGGCTCCCACTTCACACTCGGCCTAGAGGCGCGGGGAGAGGACCACGTCCCGACTCCCAGGCCACCGCGCCTCCAGGCCACTCGCTGTCATCTTGCTCTTTTACAACCTCAGTGATGGGAGCTCATTCTCTCCCAGTTGTCTTTCTCCCACCACCCACCCAGGCTCTTCAACATCCAGGCCCCCCACCCCAGACACAAACCACAAACAAACAGATCCTGCCTCATTCCACCTCCTTGGCTTGTTTCCGTGCAGCAGAATCCCCTGGAAGATGGGTTAAAACACAGATTGCTGGGCCTCACCCTGATTCAGGAGGTCTGGGGCGGAACCTGGGACCTTTGTAAGCAGTCCCCAGGTTGGAGCTGCTGCTGCTCCGGGGACCTTGAGAACCACTGGTCTGTGCCGTCCTCCGGCTTCAAAGGGCCTCGCGCCATGAGTCCCGCCCCGCCGACTGGCGGTCTCTGAGCCTCCAACACGTGCAGCCTGTGCCGCGCCATTTAGTGCCTGTTCACTTGCTGTTGTTTCAGGCGGGCCAGTCTTGTCTTCCCAGTCAGAGCCGCGGCAGACACTGCTGAGGGGGGCGTCACCACTGTCACTCTCACGGTGCCTGGAGTGGACTGGACTCCACACGTAGCCCCAGGCTTACTGCTCCATCTCTTGGGCTGATGGCAGCACAGCGTGGAAGGAGTCAGGCAGTGGGTATTCTGGCCTCACTCTCGCCTCCTTCCAGACCCCGGCTGGGGCTCCCCCCATCACTGGAGCAGAGGGCGATGTGTGGTGGGTACCATCCATACAGGTCAGCCTCCGGGCCAGAGAGCTGGCTGGAGGAGGGTAAAGAATTACATGGAGGGGCCAATGGAAGACACCTGGCCTCCACTCCTGTCCTGCTCCTGGGCCAGGACCTGCCTCCCCAACCCCCCCCTACATACGTGCCCAACAAACCAGGCTGGGTAAGCCTCCTGTGCCCACAGAGTCCTCAGTCTGCCGCTGTCACCACACTATCTATTCCCGTCCACTCCATCACCTGGAGGCCCCGTGAAGGCAGCACCTGCTCCGATGCCAACACAGAAGGCATTCGAGACGCATGTGGTGATCAGACAGCACTAAATTTTGAGAACAAAATCCCCGCTTCCAAAAAAGGCACTGTGTCGTCACTTCCGAGACACTTAAGTTCATTCTTCCTTGGGTCATAATTTCAAAATTCTGTCTCATAATAATCTAGTATCATCCTTCTCCCTCAAAAGGAAACGGGATGTTTAGAGCCCATGAAAGGAACATCACTGTTTGCTGCATGGCTTCTTAGAGGGCCTCGTAAACCTTACACACTCAACTCTAATAGACTAGCAGCAAAAACCAATGGAATCATTAAAGTTGTGATGAGAAATCATGAAAAAAAAAATAGAGGACATGGAGAGGAGGACGGGGAGGAGGCAAGGGGACATGGCAGCCACTCGGGTGACAAGGAAGTTGGAAAGCTTCCCTACCTGCAAGATCCAGTCCCTGCTACATCTGTTTTGACAATAGTCTTAGCTTTTTGTCACCACTGGCTTCTTAAATTGCATCACAACCACGCCAATGTGCTTGCTAAATCCCTATTTTGACAGGACATCATATCAAGTTTCTTCCATGTTTCCATACCTAAACATAGTAAGCCATTCCAGGAAAAATGCTGTCACCATGAAGAAAAGTTTTGCAAGAAAAAAAAAAAACCTCCTAATGTCCAGTCTCAACAGGTACCAGCCTAGGTCAGGAGGACAGCAGGACACAAGAGCAGCTCTGATGAGTCACTGCAGACAAGTGATCTTGAAAACTGCAGAGGAGAAATTGCACCAGAGAAGGTTCAGACACCATTTCCTGCTCATTGGTTGCTAAGATAAATGAATCCCTGGCTTCAAGATACGACACTGAGATATGAGACGTTCTCTGGTTCATAAAAGCTTTTTTTTTAAAAAACAACATTTTAATTGTTCCTAGGGGCAACACACAGAGACATAGCACTAAAAGAATTTCTCAACTAAAAGGGGAATGAGTGATAGATGGTGTGTGTTTAGGACGCATTCATTGGAAGGGGTATCAGGATGGCTGGGACCCCAAATCTCAGGGGAGACCAAGAAGCACAGAGGGATAATAGGGCAAAGAGTCTGCAGTCTGACAGGACTGGCTCCCTCCCAACCTGGCCTTCCTACGTAGCATCGGAGAAGTCACCTTTCTAAGCCACGGCTTCTTTGTAAAACAGGATAACGGTGCCCACCTTGCAGGGCTGCTGTGAGGGTCAGGAAGGAGGAGAGGCACGTTGCTGGCACAAGCCCGCACACAGCAGCCCAGCGGAGGTGGCAGCTGTTAGCCCACGGCTACAGCCAGATGATGAAATGTCTTGTTTTGGATACCTGGGTGCAGTCCAGTATCCTAACTGCAACATGAGAAGAATTCAGTGCAGGATTTCAGTTACAGTCAAAGGTGCCTGCGGCAGACTCGGGTCTAGTGAGCGCCCACGCTGCATCCTGCGTGACAGGGAGGGGTGGAGGGAGGCCCCAGACAGTTCTCACCCGAAACACAGTGGCTTTGGTACTAGAGCCCAGGCACAGTGAGGGGGCAGGAGAGTGTGGAAGGGGCTCAGGTCCGGGAGTGGGGACCAGGCACTAGGGCCAGGGTAGCTCCAACAGGCAGTGTGACCGCAGGCAAGACCCTCTGGGCCCCACTTTCCTAACCCTAAGGAAAAGGCTTTGGTCCACAAATGCCCGAAGGATGGCTCTTCCTGCTCTGAAATCAAGGATCCTGATTCATGGCGAAGGGTGGTGGGAAAAGCACCGTCCAAGATTCTCTGCGCCTTCTCCACTTTCCTCTGAAAGTCTCTAACAAAGCTATTCCGACTCTCGGGTCTAAAACATTTGTAACTACGCCTGAAATGAAAAAGTTTTAATCTTTCTAAACAGGAGAAGGGAACGCCCAGGTTGCCATGAAGTACCATCCACGATAATATATTTTCAGAGCTGTGTTGACGTAAATGTAGACCTTTAACTGCAGGTAGTCACATCTACCAACGCTTATTACTCCGATGGTTCCAATCTAAAGACCAAGATACCCTTTCAACCCACACCACATTCATAACTCAATGTACAATATCTGAGCAGCAAAACGTTCCATTAGGTTTCAAAATAAATTTAACTCTGCAAAGCATGACTAAGTATGCGACTGTGTGTAGGAATCCCAAGTTTAATTTCAGCGTATCTGACCATCACAAACTTAAAACTCCTAGCAACCTACTTCAGAATTAAAAAGATGCCCGTATTGGGAATTGGAGAAGGCAACCTGCTTTTGCTAAATTGTAAGACAAAGTAGGTAACTACCTAAGTGCTGGGGAAGACTCCTGCCACTAACAGCCAGCAACATTCCAGATGCATTTATCCTTTGATCCAGCAATTCCACTTCCAAGAATCTACCCTAAAAATATATGGGCAAAAATTGAAAATGCCATATGCACAGGGCCAATTATTTGTAAAAGAAAAGGCCACCAGCAGGGCGCGGCATATGCCCACACCGGGGCGCCGTGCCACTGTGGAAGGAACCAGAAAGATCTCTGGACGCTGCAGCGAGAAGAGCAAAGTGCGAACGGCGTGTAGATAGGCTTGTATCTCCTGGGCCAGAAATCTGAAGACCCACGGCAGATTTAAAACCCTAACTCATTATACAATTTTTAAAAGATTTTGAAATTATCTGAATACACAGGAATCAAGTTTTAATATACTGTTTGACAGGTACATAAGGCTGTCCATGGTACCATTTTTTTTTTAAATTCTCAGCCATGGGTGTAGTGGTGCAAGAATCCTGTATCACTTAAAATTCAATGTATTGGAAATACATACGAGCAGAAAAGATATTAATGAACTGATCGCAAAAAGTCATTTATTAACAACCCAAATGTCTTTAACTGATGAACAGATAAACAAGATGCTGCATTTCCATACAACAGAATATTATTCAGCCACAAAAAGGAATGAAGTACTGACACCTGCTACGATTTGGATGAACCCTGAAGACGTTATGCTGAGTGGAAGAAGACAGTGGCAAACGGCCACAGACGGCGTGGTTCCGTGTACGAAATGTGCACACCAGTCAAACCCACAGACACATGTAGACCGACGGTCACCAGAGTGGGGGAGGGGCAAGGCGGAACCAAGGCTAATGGGAACGCAGTATCTTCCTGGGTGGTAAAAATGTTCTAAAATTAGACTGCGGGACTGGCTGTACCACTTTGTGAACATGCTAAAAACCAATGAACTTAACGTTATATGAATTATATTTCAACAAGGCTGCTGTACAAAAAGGCATTTATGAGCCAACTGGGAAAATCTGAATGCTGACTTGATATTACTGTACTGTTCATTTTTAAGCATAATGGTATTTATCAGGATTTTAAAAAGAGAATCATTGTATCTCAAAAAGACATATTAACATAGTTATAGGTAAAATGATACGATGTCTTAGATTAGCTTAAAAATAATCCTAATGGGGTGAGGAGAAGTCTCGGGGCAGGCAAGTGGAATAAATAAAACAAAATTGACCACATGTTGATAAATAGTAAAGCTACGTTAAAAAGGAGGTATTTTTCTTTCTACTTTCATATACATTACATTTTCATACTATGAAGTTTAAAAACAATCTTTCCTAGCCTCTGAAAAACTGAACGTATCTACTAAACCTTTTCTACAAATCACTAACAAATATCTATCTAAACTGGGGAAGGCAATTAAAAAGGAAAATGGAGAAACTGTAGCACCATTCTGTCTAAAAGCACAAGTTACTTTCTGAAATTAACCAACTTGTAAGTAGAAAGATAAGGAGAAAGCACAGTAGATGAGACAGAGAGGAAAATTGCTAATTTTGGCTAACCAGGATAAAGAACCAAGTTAAATATCCATGCATTTCACTCACTGCAAAGAGCTTAAAAATTTTTAATTTGTTAGTTGCACCTACCTAATAAAATTTGTGAAGGGCTGTATAACACAATCTTTCACACAATTAGATGCTGAATATGACTTATTGTATTTGGGACATTTTGCAAATCAAATTAAACCTTGAAAAAAGAATTCTCATTTCAAGTCATACAGTTATTCATTTCTTAAATAATTTGAATAATGGTAATTTAAATAATACTGCCAAGAGGCATGCCCAGCAAAGCAATACAGAACAGCAGAAAGGACATGCTCAGCCAGGACTTGGGGTCCAGTCCCAGATTTTCTCTAACTAGCTGTGTAAGCTGGGACAAATTATTCAATCTCCCAGAGGCTACCTTCTTATCTGTAAAATGGGCAAAATAATACCTACCTCAGAGGAAGATGGAGAGCTGAAATGAACTAATAAAGCCAAAATATCTATTGCAAAAGCCAGCACCTACCCAATAAAACAATGGTGGCTACAAGTATTATTTTGACCATCAGGGGTAAGTGTTGATGCAGCAGAGCCTACGAAAGACCATCTGCAGTCTGCTTTCTTTTTTTTTTAATTGAAGTACCGTTAGTTACAATGTATCAATTTCTGCTGTACAGCACAATGTGCCAGTCATGCATATACATACATATATTTATTTTCATATTTTTTCCATTAAAGGTTATTACAAGATACTGAACATAGTTCCCTATGCTATACAAAAGAAGCTTTTGAAAAGTCCATTTTTATATATAGAGGCTAAATTTGCAAATTTCAAATTCCCAAATTTAGCCCTTCCCACCCTCTTTCCCTGGTAACCATAAGATTGTTTACTAAGTCTGTGAGTCTGTTTCTGCTTTGTAGATGAGTTCATAGTGTCCCTTTTTGGTTTTTTAGATTCCACATGTAAGTGATATCATATGGTATTTTTCCTTCTCTTTCTGACTTACTTCCCTTAGAACGACAATCTCTAGGTCCATCCATGTTGCTGCAAATGGCATTATTTTATTCTTTTTAATGGCTGAGTAGTATTCCATTGTATAAATACCACAAATATGCACCCCAACGTTCACAGCAGCACTATATACAATAGCCAAGACATGGAAGCAACCTGAATGTCTATCAACAGATGACTGGATAAAGAATCTGTGGTGTATTTATACAATGGAATACTACTCTGCAGTCTGCTTTCAACAGCACGTGTCAAGACTAGATTCAGAGACCAGGTTTTGATGTTCTGAAACAAAAGGACTGTCTCGCTTGTCAGAATCTCCAGCAGAAGGTTTTGGTTCTATTTATTTGCTCTCTGATCTGTTCATTAATGAGGCTGTTAATACAAACACTAGAAAAGTCTGCAAAAGGTGTATTAAAGTTTTTAAAAACACAAACTGCCACGTTACCATAAGAACTCCCAAGTCAAATTTAAAACGAGAAGTAGGAACTGCTGCTGGTTAATGTATAACAAAGCAGACAATCCCCACATACTTGGGAGGATGACTATATTTTTACCTACATTTACATTAAAATCCCATAACAGGCCCCTAGCACTGAAATGGAAATCAGCAGTGCACATGTACAATGGCTCTACTGTGACTTCAACTCCAAACCGTAATTCCTTGTCTCGTTGAGAACACACGTGAGGCAGCTCCAGACTCCGGACGTTCGCTCTGAGCCCTGCTGGTGACCTCAGTGCAGCAAAGATCAGCTTCGGTGGTTAAAAAAAAAAAAAAGTCATCTTTAAAACATAAATTTCTTCTGCTTATTAAGGAGTACACACCAAAGAACATTTAGAAACCAAGTAAAAGTATAAAAAAGAAAAAAAATCATCATCCTACCACTCAGAAAAAAAAACCAAACTTTGGTGTCCTTTCCATTCCTCTTTGCATAGGTTTTTGTCTATTTAGTTGAAACTAGACAACATATCCAGTTTTATATCCGCTTCTGCCTTTTAACATCATACATCAGCATTCTCCCCATTGTTACCAATAACACAAACATTTAAAAAGATGACCTGGCATTCAGTGATACAAGGTGCCACTGTTTCTGACCATGTCCCTATTGCCTGCTCTTCCTCTACTGTTTCCTACACAATTTGTCTCCAATGTGCGTAATTCTGCAATGAACTCCTTTATCTATCAAGCATTTTTCTGTATTTACACTCACAACAGCAACACACAAGGGGGTCTGTTCACTGCATTCTGTGCCCCCACTCTAACCACGACATTGAAAAAACTTTAACATTAGCAAGAATTTTAAGAATGTATGCCTCCATAAACTATTTTAAACTCTTCTCTGCTATATGGTAGCCCAAGCCCAGCGTAATTAAAACATTCTAAATTTTCCTATTTAAAAGTGAACCCCACATGAAAAAAGCAAACTCTGCAGGCTGAGGTTCTCCGGGTAAGATGCCTGACCCGGTGACCAGCTTTTACTGTTTTTAAGAAACGACAGGAGCAAAAGGAAAGGAGGACAGCAAAGTTTGGGGAGCTTGGGTGGAGACTGAGTGAATCCTAAGACCCAGGGCTGTGCCACTGGGTTAACAAGAGTTCGGTAATTAGTACAAAAGGCCAACCCTGGGGACAGGAGAATGTTGCCAAGGAAAACTGGAACCTGAGATGTCACTCCCTCTATATAAACCGTTATGTTCACAGGCCCAGCATTTTCTGGGGTTGGCCACAATCTTTCCTCTGTCTTGGGAAGCCTTGAACTTGGTCTCTTAGTGAATTTTCACAAGACTGCAGTTCTCATTGGTGTCACATGAAGAACGAGAAAGTCAAAGCTTACAGGTAACGATACTTCTCTTCAAATAAGTGAAGTACCGTCATGGAAAGGAATGAGAATTATTATCCACGGTCTCACAGGCAACACTGAGGCTAATGAGCAGAAGCTGAGCTCTAACAGGTCAGGACAGCTACGGCGCAGGTGTGCCACACGCCACATACTTAGTTCGAGCTGCACACCAAACACTCGCTCCTTCCAAGTCGGCCTGTTTCTTTGCAGCACAGCCATGCCTGTCACTGGGCAAACAGCACAAAGATGTGCACTGGAATCTCAAAACACTGAGCCCTAGGCTTCTGACAACATTTGGGGAAAAAAAATCACTTAAAATATTTAAAAATTAGAATGCCATGTGTCCAGGTTACTTCAAGTCTGTATTAGGATAGCAAGCCAAAAGAATGTAAAATGACCATAATAATGTGGCCTTCAAAAAACCAAAATAAAGAAGATGTGGTGTGTATATACATATACAATGGAATACTACTCAGCCATAAAAAAGAATGAAATACTTCCATTTGCAGCAACACAGATGGACCAGAGATTATCATACTGTGTGAAGTCAGTCAGAAGGAGGAAGTCAAATATTGTATGATATCACTTATATGTGGAATCTAAAGAATAAAATGACACAAATGAGCTTATTTACAAAACAGAAAGAGACTCACTGACATAGAACACAAACTTATGGTGACCAAAAGGGAAAGGGGGTGGGAGGGATAAATTCAAACTTCTATATACAGAATGGATAAACAACAAGGTCCTACAGTCTAGCACAGGGAACTACATTCAACAGCTTGTAATGGCCTACAATGACAAAGAGTAAGAAAAAGAATATATATATATGTACAACTGAATCACGATGCTGTACACCAGAAATCAATACAACATGTAAACCAACTAGACTTCAATTTAAAATAAAACAAAGGAGGTTTGTTTAAAATCCGCTTTGTCTAAATATCCCCCAACTGAACTCTGGCTGCGGAGTGCCGGCTGTCCAGGTAGAGGTGTGAACACCAGTGCCAACACAGCTCCGTCTGAAAGGGAAGCAGCCCCTCCGGAGCTGCTGATGGCACCCCCCCCCCCGCTGCTCCTCTCTGCCCCCTCATCCTCTAAGGCCCTGCACACGGAATGGGGAAAACCGGAGCCCCCCTCCAGGGCTGGCCACTCACCAGCCTTCTCATGAGCTTTTTCTACTTCTTGGTGTGACTCTGGCTGTCACGCTTTGGTTTGTTTTCACTTTGGAAAAGAACGTTACAAAGAAACATCAGACTTACCTATGAAAGACATCAGAAGTTCTGAAAAAGCAAACTTCACTCTTCATCAAGAAAATAAAACTCCCGGGCAGGCTCCTTGTATTACTTTTTGCCCTGATTTTCTAAAAATAGAAGTTTTCAAAGTCTGAAGTTTCACATAAAGCAACGACTTCAAACGTACCCTTTAGGATACAGCAGTCATCGGGTTTATTTTTGGAAAGCTGAGTAGCTCAAGAATACCTAGAATAACCTGGTTTCTATTTAAACTACCCTCATTGCTTTGTAACTTAGGAGAAAAAAGATTATTTAAAAGGATTATTCCAAATGCAGACATGACCCAGCATATACATCTCGCAGGAGCTGGTGGTAATTACCCTGAAGGACAAAGAAACAGATTTCTTTCCAAAGACATGTGAAAATGGGTCCAAGTATTGGAGAAAAAACTGACACATGCAACATCATTCAGGACCTTCTCCTGACTCCAAGGGAACTACAATAACTGTGAAATAACTTGTTAAATCCAAACAAAACAAGAAAGTTAACTTTAAAGGGACATTTGCATGCTGCAGACTCAAAATGTTTTAACCAAAGGGACATTACAGCCAAGAGAAACTGCGTTTTCTAGAGAGAGCCAGGAGGAGAAGTGATTCTGGCAAAAGCTGAACAATGCATGTCGGTGGAGAGTAGACGGCGGGGTTCTAACCAGCAGGACAGAAGCTTTTACGAGGTGTTTTATTTCCAAAACTGTGAGAAGAAGGTCACTACAAAGTTACTGAAAACACAAATACTGCTTTTTGTTTTGTTCCCAGGCACCACTGGGAAATGAAATGGTGACTTAAATTTGCTAGAAATCCACTATTTACAGGTATAGAATTCTGTCACAGGCTAGGTGCTCCTGTTCAGAAGAGAAAGGGTTTTTTTTTAGAGGAGGCTTTGCCCTGGAGGAGCTTACTAGCTAGAAGTGGGTGGGGGAGGGGAGGAGAAATAGGAATAAGCTTCAGGGTCCTGAGCAAATCAGGGAAGGGCTTGCCCCCTCAGTGCCTCAGTCCTTGGCTCAGAGCTTCATTCGTGGCACGTGATCAAGTACGTGTCTGCTGTGCGGAAATGGATGACAGTGTAAACTGAGGACAGAGAGAGAGATGAGCTGTCAAAGTTTCAAGGCAGAACAGCCTCCAAAGGGGCCCAAAGAATTGTGTTTATTTTTGGAGTTTCGTTTTGCAAGCTCTCTCTATCCCAGAGAGTCTGGATAGACACGTGTCCTCGGTCCATTGTGGACGTTCCTTCCTTGGCTCACCTACCGCTGAGCAACCCCTGGGCCACACAATTCACCAGCGTCCCACAGAAAAATACTGTCTCACTATGTGCAATGATTTTGACACTCCTAAGACCGCTTCCCTGTTTTTCTAAACTTGAGTTCTCCGCAAATATTAAGCGTGCAACGTGTCCGCTAGAGCAAGAATCCACAACAAGCCCCGCTCCACTGCTGTTCCTGCCCTTCTCGAGCGCTCACCTTTGGTAGGTCCTTTCCTGTTGAGCACGGCCTGCTGCTCCTCGGTGATGTTCAGCCGCCGGACCACGTCGGCCAGGGCCGACTTGAGCAGCTGGATGTCATCTTCCTGCATCTGGACTCGCTGCTCCAGGGAGGCAATGCGGTCTGTGACCTCCATGCTACTGGCAGCAGAAGCGCTGTCATCTAGACCGGGGGAGAGGAACAGGTGAGTCTCAAACACTCCCCGGAGAAATCAGAGTAAGAAACATAGGGCACTGCTATAACATGATAACAATGCTCGTAGGCAGAAATCACATGCGATCTTTTATTAGGCACAACTGCAGTGCTTCATTCTGCTATTGTCTTTTCATTCTCTATGTTTGTGCTTTTTTTTTTTTAAACTGTGGTTTTAATTGCCGTATTTTGCTAGATGCAGGCCAACTCCTTTTCTATGACACCAGAGAACCTCAGAAGTAGAGAGGATATTAGCATACATCTATTCAACTTCCCACACGTTGCAGAAATCCACTGCATGGTCTTCTAACGTTTGTTTCAACAAAGCTAACTGGCAGGTCGGTCAGATAAGTGCAAGGCCATACTACTCACCAGTCAGGACTTTTAAGGATTGGCTACTAGGCAATAGTAGAGGTCAAACCTGTTTGGCAAGCACACCCTTAGAGCTAGAATCATCCTAGGTCCTTGCACAGAATCACTAACTCCAGGTCCGTATCAAGGTCCACTGGGGCCCTCCATGAGCTTCCTGGCTTCTCCAACCTCATTCTACCTCCTTCTTCCTTTCCCTTCCTTCCCTTCCCGTGCCCCAGCCACACTGTCCTTTCTCTCCTACCGTAGGGATTTGCCATCTGCTGTTGCCTTTGCTTGAAGAATTTCTCAACCAACTTTTTGCATAACCAAGTCCTTCTTTTGGTCTCAACTCAGGCAGAAGTTTTTTTCAGAAAACCTTGCTATAACCTTCCCTAAAGTTGTTCCTTTCAATCACATCCACCTTATTTCTTTCTTTCATAGCTTTACCCTGAACTGTAACCATCTTGCTTGTTTGCTTTTGTCTGTGTCTCTCAACTAAAATGTAAGCATCACGCACATGCAGCCCAGTGTTCACAGCAGCGCTATTTACAACAGCCAACGTGGACGCAGCCTATGTGTCCACTGACAGATGACTGCACAGGGAAGTTGTGTTTTTCATACACACACACACACACATACACATATACACCATGGAACACCACTCAGCCATAAAAAAAGAATAAAATAATGTCATTTACAGCAATATGGATGGACCTGGAGATTGTCATGCTAAGTGACGTAAGTCAGACAGAGAAAGAAAAATACCATATATCACTTATATGTGAAATCTAAAAAAATGAGACAAATGAACTTATTTACAAAATAGAAACTGACTCACAGACATAGAAAATAAACTTATGGTGACTGGAGGGAAAGAAGGGGTGGAGGGATAAACTGGAGTTTGGGATTTGCAGATACTATATATAAAACAAAGAACAAGGTCCTACTGTAGAGCACAGGGAAGTACGTTCAATACCTTATAATAGCCTATAATGAAAAAGAATATGAAAAGGAATATATATGTCTATGTATAATTGAATCACTGTGCTGTACACTAGAAATTAACACATTATAAACCCACCACACTTTAATTAAGAAAAAATGCAAGCGTCATGGAATCACTTCTGCTTCTGGGTATGACGGACCCCTACTGGACAACACTCCTCTGCAGAAAGTAACTGTTAGACCTGGAAATTACACAGACAACAGCAGAAGGTACTAGAGAGTGGACACAGGCATATACACCCTGGCAGGGGCTTACACCCCCTTGGGGGGGCACAGATGGGGAACTGTACAAGGAAACTCCCCTTTTCATGGCTTTCAGCCCAGGGCTAAGCAGTGCACATGATGGGGGTAAGGACATGTGGAAACCCTGCAGTCTTCTCATCCTTGAAAAAACACAAAGTGAAGTCTGAAAACTGTGAACACTGAAGACAGTGGGGAAATCACAGAAGGAGAAAAGCTAGAGAGGGGGTCCCCTAACTCTGTCTCTTTATATCTCTGGCTGACCAGTAAATCACACATACACAGAACAGGCTCAGAACAGAGTTTGCAGTTTAAGCCTAACCAAGAAAAGTACCCACTGAGACAAAGAAACAAGATTCATCAGAGAAAAATAACAGACTACAAAATCTCCACAACTTAACATTCATAATGTCCAGGATACAATTCAAAATTACTAACATACTAAGGATCAAGAAATGGAAGACAGTCCCAAGAGAAAAGACAGTCTGTCCAACTCCAAAATGAACGAAGCGCTGGAACCAATGGAGAAGGAATTTAAAATGGATATCATGACTATCTTTTATATGTAAAAGAGGGGTTTTTTTTCAGTGAATGAAAATTCCAGAGAGGAATGGGAAGTACTGGCAAAAAAATAGAAATAAAAAATGAACTGAATGGAAATTGTACAACTGAAAATTCTGACATAAAAAAATTCACTAAATGGAATTAACAGACATGACGAAGGGAAAACTAAGTAAATCTGAAGACAGATCAATAGGAACACAGAGGAAAAAATGAGCAGAGTCTTGGGGACTTGTTAAGACAGTCTTAAACAGTCCAACATACATTTAAGTAGAATATAAAAAGAGAGAGAGAATAGGACAGAAGAGATATCTGAAAAATAATGGCCTCAAATATCACAAGTTCAGTAAAGGACAGAAATGTAAAAATGCTAAACAAAAACCAATCAAAATAAACACAAAGAAGACCACTCCAAGTATATCATAATCAAACTGTTAAAAACCAAAGATAAAGTACACATATTGAAAACAGCAAGAGAAAAATGACATATTATATACAAGAAACAATAATCTGATTAATAGCTGGTCATCATAAACCATGGAGACCACAAGAAAATGAAGTGACATCTTTAAAGTACTGAATGAAAAAAAAATCAATCCAGAATTCTATATCCTGCAAAAGTATCCTCCAAGAATGAAGGCAAAGTAAAGCATTTTTCAGATAAATAAAAACTGACTTTATCACCAGCAGATCTGCATTACAAGAACCTAAAAGAAGTTCTTCAGAGTAAAGGGACATTACATAAGATGAAAACTCAGACCCTCAGAAAAGAATGAAGACCACTGGAATTGATTAATATCTGAATGAGCAAGACTTTCTTCTTTCTGCATTTTCCTTTTAGTGTTCTTTTAAACCTATAAACTTTTAAGACAAAAATTATAACACGGTCTTATAGTACTTAAGGTACATGTTTGGAACACATATAACAACCATAACATGGAGGATGGGGAGGATATGGATCTATAAGGTTGCAAGACTTTAATATTGTACATGAAGGATACACTGTTAACTGGAAGTGTTCTATGAAAAGGTAAAGACATACATCGTACCCCTTCAGGAACTACTAGGGAATAATGCAGAGAAGTAGAGCCAAAACAACCAGGAGAAAAATTAAACTGAAATTCTGTATTCAAATAATCCAAAAGAGGAAAGGAAAAGATGAACAGAAGAGCAACAACAAAAAAGAGAAAAGTAGAAAACAAAAATTAAATAGTAAATCCAAACCTAACATAGACATAATTATATTAAACGTTACATGAAAGCAATAATTGCATTAGCCACATCAATTAAAAGGCAGAAAATGTCAGGAAAAAAAGTAAGGTTCAACTATATGCTGACTGTAGGACACACACTTTAAATACAAAGACACAGTTTGAGAGTAAATGAATGGAAAAAAAGATACCGCATGCAAACAGTAAGCATAAGGAGGCTGCAGTGGCAATATTAATGTCAGATAAAATAGATGTCAAGTAAAATGTATTACCAGCTATAAAGAAGGACATTTCATAATGAAAAATGTGTTAACTTATCAGAAAGACAATCATAAATAGAGCTTTAAAATGTATGAAACAAAAATTGATAGAATTAAAGTGAGAAATAGACAATTCTACAATTATTCTTGAATATTTTAACACCCCTCTCTCAGCAACTGATGGGACAATTAATAAAAAGAAATCTGTAAAGATGGAAGATCTGAACAACATTATAAACCACTTTGACTTAACTGGTACATATAGGAAACTACAGCCAACAATAGCAGTGTACACGGAATATTTACCAAGACATATCATATTCTGGGCCATAAAAAAGACCTGAATAAACCTAAAGATTGAAAGAATATGTTCTCTGACCAGAGTAGTAATAAATTAGAAGTCAAAAACAACAAAGTGAACAAGAAAACCCCCCAAATATTTAGAAATTAGGCAACATACTTCTAAATAATTATGAGATCAAAGAAGACATCACAGGAGACACTAGAAGACATTTTTACTTGAATGACAATGAAAATATAAGTATCAAAATGTATGGGCTGCAGATAATGCAGGTCTTTGAGGAAAATTAATAGCTTTTAAATCTCTTTATTAGAGAGAGGATTCTCAAATCAATGATTCTCAACTGTCATACTAAGTAACTAGAAAAAGAGTATATTAAACCCAAATCAACAAAAGGAAGAGAAAGAACAAAGAGCAGAAAGCAACGGAATAAAACATGAACAAACAATGAAGAAAATCAATGAAATCAGAAGTTACTTCTTTAAACCATCAATAAAGTGTATGCTCCATGAAAGCCAGGATTTTTTTTCTGCTGGTTCACTTGTCTGTTTCCAATATGTAATACACAGTAAGAACTCCATAAATATTTGGTAAGTGAATGAATAAATCAGTAAATGGGAGCATCATCAAATTAGTTGCTGAGAATATAAAAATGCTTGATTCACACAGTTATCCTTAAGAACTTCTCTTTGTAGTGGAAGAGACACATGTCCACAAATTTCTAAAACAATTTGATAAGTTATATATTTAAGAAATAAAGTGATAAATGAACATAGAGAGAAATATTAACTGTATTTGGAAAAACAGAAGAAAGTAGGGGTTGACCTTGAAGGTTAAAAAATTTACAAGGTGAAAAAGCAAGAAGGATGGTATTCCAGGAAAAGGAAACAATTTAAACAAAACATGAGAACATGAAAGCATAAGGAATATGCAGATAATTGTGGTCTTTGAAACTAAAATCTATCATCTTGTAACTTCTTACTGGATGGAATTCTGTCTTTCCCTTAAATTCAAACTCTGCCAACTTTCTATGTAACATAATTGTGTCATACATAAACATGTTTCTCAAATGTGTCAATGGAACTTCTGAGGAAGAGTAACAGGTATTAAATATCTGATAACTCAGAGCTTACGAAGTACTCACATACATTTAAAATTGTTAAGCTCTTATGAAGGTATTATTATGTATGTATTATATATATATATGCACACACACACACATACACAGAGAGAGAGACAGAGACAGACAGACAGACAGACAGAGAGATTAAGCCTTTAAAAAATGTATCATAGACATATCTCCTTAAAAAATCTAACTGTGAGGCAAGAACTTGCCAATACCCTTGTCTCACACTCCTCCCCTTCCTAGACAGGACACTCTACTCTTCACACTACTAACGTAGGATTTTTACCGTTTCAGCTAGGAATACTGGTGGGTATGTGGGTGTGTCCTTTTTCTCTGTCTCTCCCTTATATGACTGAGACATAAAAAGAACTTAACAAACCCAGCAAAGAGAAAATAAATAACCTGATTAAAAAGTAGGGAAACGTGGCGGGGAGCGTATAGCTTAGCATGCATGCTTAGCAGGCACAAGGTCCTGGGGTCAATCCCCAGTGCCTTCATTAGATAAATAAATAAACTGAATTACTGCCCCCCCTTTTGGGGGTGGGGAGGCAAAAGACTCAAATAGACACTTCACTAAAGAGGATATACAGACGACAAACAGGCATATTCTCGAAAAGATGTCAACATCATTAGCCATGAGGGAAATGCAAACTAAACTCACAATGAGATACTGCTAGACACCGATGAGAGTGGTTTAAATACAAAATAATGACAAAACTCTCCCGCACTGCTGATGGGCACGGAAAACAGTACAGTCACTCTGGAAAACAAATGCAGTTACCAAGTGCTCTAGCAATCCCTAGGCACATACGCTGGAGAGATGCACTCACATTTGTACAAAGCCTGTACGCCAGCGTTTATAGTGGCTCAACTCACACTTGCTGAAAACTGGAAACAGCTCAAACGTGCTTCAATGGTGAGTAGACGACCTGGTCCACCCAGAGAGTGGAATCCTTCTCAGTAATAAAAGGGAACAAACTATTGAGACACGCAACAGTTTGATGGATCTCAAGGGCATCACACTGAGTGAAGAGAGCCAGTCTCAGAAGGTTACACACTGCGCAATCCCATTTACATAATATTCTCTAAAGACAAAACCAGAGTAAAGGAGAACAGATCGGTGGTCGCCAAGGGCTGGGGAAGGGGCCCAGCACAGGGGAGTTCTGGAGGGTGATGGAAATGTCCTGTCCTGATGGTGGTGGTAGTTACGTGAATCTATCTGTGTTAAAATACATAGAATTGTCTCCAAAAAAGCAGTTTTGCTGAACGTTAACATAAATAAAACGACTTTCAGAGAGTTCAAGAGAGATACAGTCTTCCCACTGGCTTTGTCAGTTAGAGGTTATTATTTTTGCCTGTTGAAGTTGGTTGCTTTTATACCATGAGATCTCAGCAAAGAAATATTTCAATGCAAACTGCATACTTGCTGCTCATTGGAAAGAGACCATCCTTAAGTTCTATGTAATTTCTTGTGGATTCTGTGGGGTTTCTCCATTTGTCATTTGACCTGGAAGGGAAAGTGTGAAGGTCCCAGTTCACGATGTCAAGCCAACTGGAAGGGAGAAGTGGGGAGGATAAAAAGGCGTTTTATAACTGTCTTCCCTTCGAGGAGCAATTAAAGAGCTGACTAGAAACTTCAGTCTGTGTAACAACGGTCGAGGGGAGCCCGGGTCACTGCAGACCTAACTGGGAAGGTCTCCCAGCCCAGGCAGAAGGCAAGAGGTTGGCAGGGGTTCACCTGAGCTGGGAGAAGGAACAGCAGAGCTAAGTCAGCGTGGCAGGGAGCTCACAGAACCAGCATATACTCCAGTCATTAAAAGCATGAACTGTGAAGTCAAGCTTCCCGGGTTCAAACCGCAGCCCTACTGCTTGCTACCCGTGTGACGCAGGACACTATTCAACCGCTTCATGTCTGTCTCCCCGTCTGTAAAATATGGACAACAGTGGTTACGGACCTCGCAGGGCTGCTGTCATATCGGAGTTATCCTAGACAGCACTTGGGATATATTTCTGCATGTAGTAAATGTTCTATAAATGTAGCTATAAGTAAACTGTTGTCATCATTATTATTACTGATAAAAATTACCAAAGTAAATTTAACTTCAGTATTTCCCTCAAAATTCCTATGTGTTGTTCAAACACTGTTACACAAAATGGCACTGAAAAGGTAATTAGAAATTAGTGCTTTATTAATAATATGTTTTCTAAGTCATAAAATAATCTGGCATAGAGAATCTTGCATTCCTTTGTACCTCAGACAGCAGCTTTGAGAGCAGGCGCACGCCCTCGTCGTGAGGACCGGAGCGCACTGACTGTGGCGGCCGGCGCAGCACTGAAACAGAGGAGGTGGGCCCCTATTGTCCAGCCTTGCACGTTCAGATCAAGATTATCTAACCTACCAAGTAAGACAAGGCAGGCCTGCTCTTCGTTATAAAAACTTATGATGCAAAACAGCATCCCTGTGGCCTCGGTTTGCTCTATAGATAGCTTTAATAAAACTGCATAAATCAGATTCTGTTTTAATTCCGTTGCCAAGTTTGTATAGGAAAAAGTCTGATTTTAGTATTTTACCAAAAAAGCCCTTTCAAAACCCAAAAAACAAAACTTCAACCACCTCAATTATCTGCCTTCAAATACAAGTGATTAAAAACTGGACTGTCTGAATAACGCCATTTGCAGCAACATGGATGGACCCGGAGATTCTCATACTCAGTGAAGCCAGAAAGAGAAGGAAAAATGCCATATGATATCACTTATATATGGAATCTTAAAAAAAAAAAAAAGACACAAATGAACATATTTACAAAACAGAAACAGACTCACAGACACAGAAAACAAACTTATGGTTACCGGGGCGGGGGGGAAGCGAGGGGAGGGATACGTTGAGAGTTTGGGATTTGCAGATACTAACTAATATATACAAAACAGATAAACAACAAGGTCCTGTTGTACAGCACAGGGAACTATATTCAATATTTTGTAATAACCTATAATGAAAAGGAATATGCAAAGGAATATGTGTATGTATAACTGAAACACCATGCTGTACACCAGAAATTAACACATTGTAATACTATAATGTGTAATTGCTCTACTTCAATTAAAAAAAATTTTTTTTAAACCCTGAAATGTCTGACCTGCTTAGGACAACCTCCATTTTGAGATTAGCTGAAGTTTTCCCTGTGACATAATCCTACTGCTTATCAAATCCTGCCAGAACCACTCCTTTAACCTGTAACGGGTTGTCTTACTTCTGTTCCTGCAGGTAATTACTCCCGAGCATAGACCGGAGGCTTCTTGGCAGCAGTGTGAGCTGTCTGACATTCTTCACCTTCTTATGCACAGAAAAGGCCAGGGTTGTTCAAATGACTTTACATTCCAATTCAGCTGGGAAAGAAACCTGATTAGCATAATGAAAAACACAACCCGAAGCGTGGTTTAACCGACACAAACCATTCCCAGCCTCCAAGCGCTGCACAGGATTCCACGGCCCAGGATGGGAGAGTTTATCCGAATTCTACCAGAGGAAACCTCACTAGTCCGGGAACCCAGCCCAAGTAGAACCTTCACAAGTTATTTATTTCAAAGTAGTTTTCATTCCAGCACCTCTAAAACTTATCTGTGGAGGTCATTTAACACAGCGTTAACAAGAGAGCTGCTTGATCTTTTTTTCAAAGTTTTCACAGTGTTTGAAGCATCACTGCACTTTGTAGTGTTATGAGAGGTTTGAACAAGATATTCTCTATATTTTTACCTCTTGAGTTTTTTAAACTCCTGTAAGAGCTAGAACTCCTGGCCAGGGCTGCGGCACCTGCTCATTTCCTCGGGAAGACATGGGGCTCTGTTGACACATGGCAGGTTGGGTGTCTCTTTATCTCAGTGTCAGGTAACTGTCTCTCAGATGAGATCGCAGTATGGGCAGGGGGGCAGACAAGAGTTAAGCTGAGGCAGAACCAGACCCACAGTGCACAGGTGCGAGGTCTCAGCTGGCCACCTGCTCTAGAAGACAGTCTGCACCCTCTGCCAGCAGCAGATCTCCCTGGGGCTACAATTTCCAGCCTCATGGCATTTTGTCAAGATCCAAACAGGGCTGAGAAAACCAGTTTTCGGAAAGGCTAATCATTCATGTTACCTGCACTGGACCATCTGGGTCCTGGGGCTTTACAGAGAACAATGTCCTGGGATTCAAATTGGTCTGACCCTTATGAGCTGTGTGACCTTGGCAAATGACTTGACCACTCCAGGGACAGTGCCATAGCCTGTCTCCGAAGGATAAATGTTGATGTATGTGAATACCCAATACGATGTTGGCAAACAGGTGCTCAACACAAAAGGTAGTTTAGTATCTCTATAGTTCATTGTTGTTAATATCATGTATAATAGCAAAGAGCAAACACGGACGTCAGTGAAATCAACGTTAACATCGAGTTATAGGACAAATTCTGCAAGGACTGTGCACTGCTTGCCCCATGAGAGAGGCCCAGACTGGAGTATAAGGTACCATTTCTGCCTCTGGAGCACCTCTGGTCAAGTTGAAGATATGTGACATTAAACTTAAGATGAAGAACAGTTCCCCAAAAGCCCTCTCATGTGACAGCACGTGATCAGTGGCCAAAGGGTGGACCGCAAGTTACCTCCAAGGCTCCATCCTGACTTGACTCTCATGAGGACCTGGCCAAATGCAGGTTTCTTTCTGAGCGATGACATGGGTCCAGGTAGGTACTACATCACCTCTGGTTCCACAGGTAAAAAGATGACCTTGTAGCTCTGCCCCTTCCCTAGATCTTTGTGTAGTTCTTTGTGGCTACAACTTTTAAGTTTAAGTACTGCTTTACAGTAAAAAGTGGCACAAAAAGATCTTCAGATAACTTGTCTGTTTTAGCCTATTTAGAAAGGCAAGGAAAGTAAGCTTTTTCTTCCATTCATATGATTATCTCATTATCTAGAGATAAAAACAGGTTTTTTTTGGGAGGGGGTGGTAATTAGGCTTGTTTATTTATTTATTTTTAGAGGAGGTGCTGGGACCCAGGACCTCGTGCATGCTAACCATGCGCTCTACCACTGAGCTACCTCCTCCCCCAAAACACAGGCTTTAAAAATTTTTGTCTTTTCTTTTTTAAATGGAGGTATAGTCAGTTTACAATGTCATGTCAATTTCTGGTGTGCAGCACAATGTTTCAATCATACATGTACACACACATATTCCTTTTCATGTTCTTTTTCATTACAGATCACTACAAGATACTGAATATAGGTCCCTGTGCTCTACAGTAGAACCTTGTTTATCTATTTTATATATAGTAGTTAGTATCTGCGAATCTCCCAATTTATCCCTTCCCACCCCCTTCCCCTCTGGTAGCCATCAGTTTGAAAAACAGGCTCTGGACTCTAAATCTTCTGGTGATATAAAGATACTGCTATTATCTGAGTAATGTTCCTGGAGATCAAAGGGGGTCTGTTCATTTTAAAAGGTTAACTTAGAATCTGTCCCCTTTATCTTGAGGTGTTCTCACTTCTTAACTTAATTAGCACCAAAACAGTGACAGCCACACTTAATTCCCACCCACCGTGCGTCAGGCCCCGGGTCTTGCAGTGCGTTCTCTCCAAGCCACACGACAGCCTCTATTTAGATGTCGTCCCCATTTCTGAGACGAGGTTGAAGAAGTTGGGTTTCTCATCCAACTCATCTAAAGTTGTGCTGTAGAAATTGGCAAGCCAAGGGCCAGCCTCCCCCCGTATCCTGTGGTCCATCCAAACAAGAAGTATTAATTCCACTGGGACTTGTGTGGTACTACATAGAATTTTTGCGTCGTTTTACTGTTTCCAAAATATTAGACAACTGCTATATTTTTAAAAATCCTATGATAAGGTTCTGGTATTTTAGGAACCAATCACATAAGCAATGAGCACCGACAACCTTTCACTCAATCATTTGTAGACAGACACCCCATGGACAAGCCGGCTTTCTGAATTATGCATTGTTTGCAGAAGTGTTACATCACGTTGTCATGGTCTGAGCCACTGCGTCCACTAACAAAAGACACCTGGAAACAGGTAGCGTGGGGAAGCAACAGCTCCCCTGCCCTTTTCGGTCTGGAGCCCTGCCCTCCTGTCATTCTGCAGGCCTGAACACCACTCCTAGCTGAAGGGCTCCAGCTTTATTTTGCTTCTAAGACTCCTGCTTCTCCTTTGATCATCTGGGTCAAGCAGGAACTTCACATCTTGCTTATCCAGGCTGGACCTGCCACTTGAGCTCTGGCTCTGAAATTGTTGACTTCATAGAAAATTACAAGAACTGACTCTCTCCATCAGTAAACCTGTCTCAGCTGACCCTCATGAGCTAACGTTCGCATACTTGACTGTGAAAGACAACAGCCCTTCACTGACACAGAAATGCCACCACTGTCTCCTGAGTAAAGAAGCTTCAGCAGAGCCTCCTGAATCTGGAAGGAAATTGTATCAAGATCCTTTATGAGTCTTGGGCTGTGAAACAGTGGTGCTGGAGACCAGGGAAAACACGTAAGATCACCCAAGAGGTGACACATGACTCGGTTGAACTTAGATGACACAGAGTTTAAAGCTAACAAACTTTCCTTTCAATTCAGTGAAACATTACTAAGCATCCTTCTGGGCCAGACCTGCAGCTAACACAACAACCTTCCTAATCACAGGACGCTCCATCTAGCAGAGGAGAGACCAACAAACAACCATCCCAGAAATGCAGGGACACAGATGTGAGAGCAATCAGCTCGCACTGCCTCCACCCCGCCCCCGTTACATGCTGGGAAACAAGCCGCAGGTGATGTGTTATGAGGACCAGACAAACCTAGAACAACACAGTGAAGGAGGGAGACCAGGATTTGGGGTGAGCTACTGGGTTTCAATTAGCGCAGAAGAGGAAGAATAAAAACAATCAGTTACAGAAAGAACAGCCTTGAAATCCTCTAGCTGCATATTAGGAAATGTGTTGATTACTTTACTTTGAAATATGTTCTAATTTCATTTTGCCTAACTGTGGTTACCAAGCCGACAAAGACTTCCCATGGAGCCTTGAGATTTCTTGAGATCCTCAGAATGTTTACTTAATACTTTAATTATTTTTAATATTATACATGCTTACTCCCACACATACACACAAAGCCACGTGTGATGCATGCACACACACACACACACACGTGCAAGCACACACCCTCCTACTTTTGCAGAAGTAATTCTGTTTCTTGTTTCTGTCGGAAACTAAAAGACCTAGGTACTGTAACATTGTTCATACCTTCTCCCCTCACTTCAGTAACTCAAACAAGAGATGCTACAGCTGAGCAGAGGAGAAACTCCCCAAACTGTGTCAAGTGATCTGCTCTAAAACTTGACCTTTGCTCTGAAGTTCAGAAGCACCAGGGGCCCTGAGGCAGGAGAGGCACATCCAGTCTCTGGGATAGCTGGGATGAGGGAGAGGGGAGGGGAAGAGGAGGGAAAGAGGACAGGGGAGGGAGAGGGAAGAGGGAGGGGAGGGGAGAGGAGAGGAGAGGAGAAGAAAAAAAGACTGAAGCTTTGTAATAACACTCCCAGCCAGTCATGCAGGATCACCAAATCCTCACCATAAAAGGAGAGATTAAAATTACGGAGGTGGGGAAGGGGAGAGCACACAGAATAATGAGCATAAGGGTGCAACTTGATAAAGATCTAAAACCGTAGTCTAAATTTCTATTCCACGTGGAGAGGACTGCAATAGACACACGTCACACTGCCTGCACACTTCTCAACAAGACGTCCTCAGTCCATAAGCGACTTAACCAAAAGTATCTACAAAGGTAGCGTTAATACATTTTTATTTGCTACAATGGTTTTAAACCCTTTCAGCAAAAAGAATAAAGTATAAGCTATTCTTATCTTATTTTTTCTATTAATTTCCATTAATGTAAAAATACTTCTGTTTAAAGCACTGTACGATGGTGACATTACCCATAACACCGATTGTCTTCTAGAGTGAATACCTTTGCTTAGTTTTAGACAATATTCGCTTGCATGAGAGCCTGTGCTTTAATAGTTGAGATTAAAATCAGAAAAACACAGTTTAAATGGTTTGAAATCCACCACTGAGGCTAAAGCTAGGCCACTGGTTCTCCAAGATAAAACTTTCTAAAGCATACGGAAACTAGTGGTCCGTCTTCAGGGTAGTACAGCAGATATGACTGGTTCATGGAAGACATTAAAACTGAAAATACCTAGGTTCTCATTGGAGAACTTACCTTTTAGGTTTCTACCCAAAAAGTGGAGCTACGACATTCTAAGGTTAGAATCTAAAGGGAGGTCTGAATCCTGACCTCCCCAACCCACATTTCTTCTTTGTGATTAACTGCTGTTACTGTAAAACCTTTTCTTTGCTCTTTCTCATTGACATCGTGGAGCTACTTTTTTTCAACTGCCATCACCTTCTGCTTCCAGCCAAGATGGAGTAACAGCGACTGGACTTGCCATGCTGGGAGGAACAGACAAAATATATGACGCAATGGTTTTCAAGACACTGGGCACTGGACACAGAGGGACAGTGGCTGCTCAGAGATGACAGCCTGAAGAGCTTCCAGGAAGTGATGCCAGGGGGGGAACCAGGTGGAGCCCAAGGTCTCCCCAGGTTGAGGGGACAGAGCTGGAAGTCCAGAAAAGCCATGATGACTAGAGTTCGGAGGGGAGAGAATTGAAGAGGAGAGAGCGGCCAAGAGAGGAAGCTTCAGAAATTGTGGAGAAGACCCCCTAGGTCTTCAGCTGAGCACCGATCATTTACGTGTGAGGAAATCGCCCGGGTCTGGGGAGGGAGCCATCCCACAAGAAAACAGAGAGCAGCCACCGGAGCTCACACAGGGCTGGGAGTAGCTCCTGTCACCCTTGGCTCGAGTGGCGAGCCACATGATCCACAAGGCACTGGGCAGAGAACTCAAGAGGATTTTACCCTAGACTAAATGCTACTCTGGTTCCCCTAACAAAGCTGAACAGCAGGACTTGAAAGGACCAAACTATTTCCAAGTAATTTAACCACACCCCAGAACAAAGCTCAAAAATTTTTATGGGAATCTAAAAATATCCATCTCCCAACACCATAATGTCTGATGTCCAATAAGAAGCACCAGGCACTCAAAGCAGCAGAAACAAACAAAAAACACGAGCCATGATGAGGAAAAGAATCCGCTGAGTAAAGCGAACACAGAAATGATAGAATTAGTAGACAAGGAAAATTAACGCTGTTATAACTATATCGCCTACGTTCAAGAAGCCAGAAGAAAGACGGAATATGTCAGTAGGGGCATGGAAGTTACATAGCTCAAAAATAAGGCAAATTTCTAGAGATGGAAATGATAATACGCTGGGCGAGAATAACTGAAAAGATTGGTGAACATGAAGAAACAGTAACAGAAACTACCCCAAATGAAATTCAGAGGAAAAAAAGACTCAAGGGAGGGGAGGAGGGAGCAGAAGGCAAGGGGGGAGGGGAAGAGACTGGGGTGGGGAAGGGGAGAGAGACAATGAGAATGAAGCAGCAGGGAGTTTGTAAGACAAAAGACCTCAGAGTCCTCATATTCGTTAGCTCAAGGCCCTAATGGAGAGGAGAGGGGGGGAACAAAAAACAATCCGAGAAGTAGTGGCTGAAATTCTTCCATTTGATGAAAATTATAAACCACAAATCAAGCAGCTCAATGAATCCCAAGCACAAGAAACCTGAAGAGAAGTTCACCAAGGCAGGTCAGAATCACACTGCTTGAGACCAGAGATAAAAGAGAAGATCTGGCAAACTGGGAATCCAGGTGAACTTCCTCAACCTGATAAAGAACAGCTACAAAAAGCCTGCAGCCAACACCAAACTTCACAGTGAGAAACGGCAAGCTTCCCTCTGAGACTGGGAACAAAGCCAGGATATCCCTTACCCCTCCTGCCAGCGCCACACCGGCAGTCCTAGCTAGTGCAAGGGGACAAGGAGAGGAAGCAAACGGTATGCAAACTGGGAAGGAAGAAATAAAACTGTTTTGTCTGCAGATGACATGACTGTTTATGGAGAAGACTCCAAACAACTGACCAACAAAAAAAAAAACCCTCCCAGAATTAATAAGTGATTGTAACAAGGTTGCACGATACAAGATTAATATACAAAAGTCAACAACTTTCCTACTGCCAGCAATGAACAGTTGGCACTTGAAATTAAAAACATACTACTACTTACAATGGCACCCCAAAAAAAGAAAGAAATACTTAGGTATAAATCTAACAAAATATGTACAGGATCTATATGCAGAAAATGATAAAATCATGATGAAAGAAATAATACAAGAACTAAAGAAATGGAGAGATGTTCTGTGTTCATGTATTAGAAATCCTGATATTGTTATAATGTTAGTTCTTCCCAACTTGATTGACAGGTTCCACGTAATTCCAGTCATGATCCCAGCAATTATTTTGTGAAAACGGACAAAAACTGATTTACATGCAAGGCAAGAGACACAGAATAGCCAACAAAATACTGAAGAAGGGCAACAAAGTTAGGGAATTGATACTACCTGGACTTTGAGACTTACTGTAAAGCTGCAATAGTCAAGACATCATGCTATTGGTCAAACAACGGATGGACACAAAGATCAACAGAACAGAACAGAGAGTCCAGAAACAGACCTACTTAGATACAGTCAACACATCTTTGACAACGAAGCAAAGGCAATTCAATGGAGAGAGGACAGTATTTTCACCAAAGGATGCTGCAACGATTGGGTGTTCGTATTGGGGGATAAAGAAAGAATCTAGACAGACATTACAACTTTCAGAAAAATTAACTCAAGTTGGACAGAAAGGAAAATTAGAAAATATTTTGAACTGAATGAACATGAAAACACAGCATATAAAAATTTGTGCAATGCTGCTAAAATAGTTCTTGAAGAGAATTTTATAGCTCGAAACACCTGTTAGGAAAAAACAGAAGGAAGAGGAGGAGCTGAAGGAGAATGACTTCAGCTTCTGCCTTAAGAAACACAAAGTTGGCAGAAGAAAGTAAGTAATACACAGCAGAGCAAAAATCAGCGAAATAAGGGACATCCATGAAACCAAAAGCTAGTTCTTTGAGAAATTAAAATTGACAAATTTGTAGCCAAATTTATCAGGAAAAAGAGAAAGGACACAAAATATCAACATAAGGAACAAGAAATGACATCACTGCAGATCCACAGAAGGATAACAGGAAATATTAAGGGCAACTTTATACCAATAAAGTCAATAGCTTAGATGAAATACACAAATTTTTTGAGAGACAAAACTACCAAAGCTCATGCAAGAATACACGGGTTATCTAAAGAGTACTATTAAAGGAACTGAATTTTTGGTTGAAAATCTTTCAAAAAAAAACAAAAACAAAACAAAACAGACTGAAATAACTTCGCTGTTGTTGGATTCTACCAAACGTCTCAGGAAGAAAGAACACCAGTCCTACACAAACTCTCCCAAATTATTGAAAAGGAGGGAATATTTCTCAACTCATCTATTAGGCCAGCATTAGTTAATGTCAAAATCAAAAAAAAGTGTCGGTTAGCATGTGGAGCAACTGCATCTGACAGGCTGCTGGGGGAGTGGGAAATGGTGCCACCACTCTGGGAATCAGTTAAACCTACGTCCACTGTCTGATCCAATCATTCCACTGCTCAGTGCTCACCCAAGAGAAACGAAAGCATACGTGCCTATAAAGACCGGGAAGAGCCCACGTGTCCATTAACACGCGATGCGTAAACACACTGTGGTACATCCACACAACAAAATACTACTCAGTAATAAAAATATACTAACACTAAGCAAGCAACAACATAGAAGAACCTCAAAATAATTATGCTGAGTGAAAGAAGCCAGACATAGAGTACATGCTGTATGATTCCATTTATATAAAATTACACAAGATGCAAACTAATCTCTGTGACAGAAGATCAGTGGTTGGAGAGGGGGAGAGGCAGAGGGTGGTAAAGGGGCACAGACACTTCAGGGGATGACGAGCATCTTCATTACCTTGATTGTGGGCATGGTTTCATGGATACACGCATATGTCAAAACTTATCAGATTGTTCATTTAAGTATGTTCAGATTATTGTGTGCCAATGATACTTCCAGAAAGCTTTTTCTAAGGAGAGGAAAGAAGCAGCAAAAAAGGAAAAAAATATATTTTACTGATTTCAGAAAAACATACTGAAGTGTACAAGATATCAAAAATCCTTTGTGAAATGAGGCAATATATAAAAAATTAGAAAATATTTGGTTTGGATAAAGAAAGGAAAAAGATAACTTACTTGTTTCTGGACATAAAGGTTTTATAGCAGATTTTTGATCAAGTTTAGTGCTATATATCCCAGCGGTCATAGCAAAACTATATTTCCCCCATCTCCCATCCCCCAATTTTACTCTCTTGGAACAGCTTTTAAATCCCACTAGACATTCCTCATTCTAAATTCCATAAAAGATACAAACTCCCTGGCTCACAGCTGCTGATGGTCCAGCAGGAGCAGTGCCAAGAAGCCAAAGGCTCAGGTCCAAGAGCCTACGAGATGCACGTCCACAGTACCTGTCCCTGAGGGCTGCCGCCCTCCCCACCTGGCTCCCTTTCCACTTAAGAGTTCAGAGAGTGAGACTGAGATTAAACCACCAATGGAACCATTCAGCAGAACTTTCAGATCTATCCACAAAGACTTCTGCCTCTCCATATCCAAAACCCTGCTTCCAACTCCTGGAAACAGGAAAACATTGGAAAACATTGCTCAGAGTATGTTTCTACAACATCACTTTTAAGAGCATTCAAATAATACAAATTGACTGCCTAATTCTCTAATTTCTTGAATGCACTTGAAAAGGATATTTGTACACTTGAGTTGCAGCATTTTCCAAAGTGAAATTCTGCAGTTTGAATCCTCATTTGAGTACCATTTGAAGTTTAATCTGAAAGATCAAGGCTAGAAAAAAAAAAATGGGAGGAGAAAGCCAAGAAAGTGGGAGTAGGGAGAAACAGGAGATGATTCAAATAACCTTGTCAATCTAGGACCCTCAGGACCCTCAGAGAATAAGGTTCCTGGAAAGTCAAGTAGTGGGAGGGGTTATCCTTGCAAGGAGAACATTTTAAGTTTTAAACATTTTGTTCAATAACAGAATGATAAACCAATCAATAAAACAATGGTCAAAGGACGTGGATAGACATTTCTCCAAAGAAAATATATAAGTGTGCACTAAGTGCATTAAAAAATGGTCAACATCATTAGCCACTAGGGAATTGTACACCAAAACCACAATGGGACACCCTCTCACATATACTAGGATGGGTATAATCAACGTAACTGAAAATGACAAGTGTTGGTGAGGACGTGGAGAAATCGAACCTTGTGCACTGCTGGTAGGAATGGAAAATGGTGCAGCCACTGTGGAAAACAGTATGGTGGTTCCTCAAAGAGTTAAAGAGAATTATGACAGAATTACCATTCCCCTCTTAGGGTAAACACCCAAAAGATGTGAAAACAGGGACTGCGAAGGGTATCTGTACATTCGTGTTGATGGCAGCGTTAGTCACGACAGTAAAAGTTAGAAACAACCCGGGTGTTCATTAGCTGATGAATGCCTCAACAAAATGTGGTCTTTCCACAAAATGGAATATTACTTGGGCATAAAAAGAAGTGAAGTTCTGATACACGTTACAACATGGATGGAACTTGAAAACACATGCCAAGTGAAAAAAGCCCAGTTATAAAAAGACAAATACTGTATGAGTCCACTTACATGAAATATCTAGAATAGGCAAATTCACAGAGGCAGAAAGTAGATTACAGGCGATTAAGGGCTGAGGGGTTTAGGAGAGGAAGAATGGCGGTTATTGTCTAATGGGTACAGTTTCTGTTTGGAGTGATGAAAAATCTTGGAAATAGATGGTGATGATGGTTGCATAACACTTCGGATGGAATTAATGTCACTGAATTTGTGCGCTTAAAAATGGTGAAAATCTCAACTTTCATTATATGCATTTTACCACAGTAAAAAAAAAGTACCTGAAAAGACCTCAACCGCTTTGAATGACTGGCTCTCGAGGGAGTGACATGTCCATCCTTTGCTCGTCTGCTCACCCGCGGAGGCTGTGCTGGGAGAGAGAGCCATGGAGGCTGTAGACACAGCACTAATGACAGTGCAGTGGCAGAGAAACAGACCCGGACAGGGGTCCTCAGACAGACTGGAGGGTCTGGGAGGCTTCTAGGTACTGGTGACAGTGGTGGCTGAGTTTTTGAGGACTGACGGAGCAAATGGAGCAGACCCAACTGAAAGAAAGGCATCCCAAGAAGGGCTGGTCTGTGTAAGAACAGCTAACAGGGCGTGCCAAAGAAGAGCTAACAGATACGCACCTGGTTTTTGAAAGTCAAGAACATGAAGGATGTGGAGAAAAGGGAACCCTCAGACAGTGCTGGGAGGAATGTAACTGGTGCAGGCACTGTGCGAAACAGCACGGAGGTTTCTCAAAACACCAGTTACCATGTGGCCCAGCAATCCTACTCCTGGCTGTATATCTGAAAAAACACACAAACACTAATTTGAAAAGACACATGCACCCTGATATTCACAGCAGCATTCTTTACAATTACCAAGAAACAGAAGTAACCCAAGTGTCCATCAACAGTGAATGGATGAAGATGTGATGTGCATATACAATGGAATACTACTCAGCCATAAAAACGAATGCAGTTTTGCCATTTGCAGCAACATGGATGGACCTGGAGGGCATTAGTCTAAGTGAAATAAGCCAGACAGAATAAGACAAATACTGCATGATATCACGTATATGTGGAATCTAAAAAATACAACAAACTAGTGAACATAATAAAAAAGATGCAGACTCACAAAGGACAGACCAGTGGTGACCAGCGGAGAGAGGGAAGAGGGAGGGGACACAAACTATTAAGTACAAGCTACAGAGCCGTATTGTGCCACACGGGGAATGCAGCCAACATTCCATAACAACTATACACGGAGTATAACCTTTAAAAAGTGTGAACGACTATATGTTCCCCCATAGCATATAATACTGTACATCAATTACACTTGAATTAAAAAATTTTAATTAAAAAAAAGAAAATGAAATACTGGTGGACAATGAACATCAGTGATTTGGAGCCATAAAGGAAAAGAATCGTAACTACCAGACATCTACGAAATAAACCTAGAGACAGACGCCCAGGCGGCAAGCACACCAACAACTTTGATTCCTTCCTTTTTCTTCACAGGTGAAGGCTCTGCAGAGGGCGGGAGGCTGTCGTTTGTGTTCCTCCCCGGCACACGCGCTGTGGGCCTACTGGGTGCAGATGCTCTGCCGGGCATTCGGAAACTACGGGGGTGGATGTGTGCGCTGGGGCTGCCATAACCCAGCACCGCAGCCCGGGGGCTTAGACAGCAAAACGCATTTCCCCGCAGGCCTGGAGGCTGGAAGTCCGAGGTCAAGGTGTGAGCAGGGCTGGGGTCTCCTGAGGCCTCTCTCTAGCTTGGAGACGGCCGTCTTCTCCGCGTGTCCTCATGTGGTCCTCCCTCCGGACGTGTCAGTGTCCTCATCTCCTCTTCTTACAAGGACACAGGGTAGACTGGATTAGGGCCCACCCTGATGACTTCATTTTAACCTAATTACCTCTTCCAGGACCCTATCTCTAAATAAGGTCACCTTCTGAGGTTCTGAGAGTTAGGACGTCACCGTATGAATCTGGGAGAGGACACCAAAACAGACGGTGTTTACGGTGCCCGTGCCCCCCAGGTCTGCACGCTCTGCGGGGACACTCACACAGGGCTAGTACCTGCTCGGTCCAGCTGCCCTGCCAGGGTGTTCACTGGCTGCTAAACGGCTCTCTGGGAGCAGGACTGTGGCCGCCTTCATCACTGTGGTATTTATTTTGCACCTACTGTGTGTACAATGCCTGGCTTTGAATGAATAACAAAAATAAATGGATGAATTTCTGGCCACTCTAACTCGTTGAAATCGGTATCTGGAGCTCCCTAGAAGAGTCTTCTCCAGTGCCCCGAGCCACAGTCATGTTCTGTCCCCAGTCAGTACAAAAGGCTTTGTTTTGTAGAGCATTCCTGGTCACAAGAAAGTTCTAAACGCATTCTGTTCCGGGCGCATTTCCTCCCTTTGGCATCCACGTGGCCTTCAGCTTTCCTCCCTCTAAAATGGAACCACATTCATAACACTACTCTTGTATAGTCCTGAATAGTCATGTTTTGCCCTAAGATGTTTTTCAAGAAGCAGGCGATGCTAAACTTGGACACTGCTACTGTCTGACCTGGTGGCGCTCTCAGTGAACAAAGCAGACCGTCCATTAGTGATGGGATCCGAGGGATGGCTCCTTTTCACAAGCCTGATGGGAGCTGCGGGGGCTGAGGTATGTTGCTTAAAGTCACGGTGCTCTGAGGAGGGAGGGTATAGCTCAGTGGTAAAGTGCGTGATCAGCATGCACAAGGTCCTGGGTTCAACCCCCAGTACCTCCAATAAAATAAATAAACAAACAATTACCTCCCCCCAGCCAACAAAAGAAAAGAAAGAAAGAAAGAACACTATGATACAAAAAAAAAAGTCACTTTGCTCTGAGCGGTTGGACTGCAGTCCTGTGGTGGAGGGAGTGGTCAAGATTGGAACTCTGGCCCTCCTTGACGGTTGCCCAAGGCATCCACATAACCTAGCTGTATCCCTTTCCTGCTCAGAATCATTGCATGGAGGCATACTTTAAACACTACAGACTGTCCAGATGTCACATGTCACCCCTCACAAGAGCGAACACTCACAGTAAGCCAGCACATTGCCCATTATGTCCAACTGTGCGCCAGGGTCAGTGCTGTGGGTACAGGTCTCTGATTGCTCACGGTAAAGTCGAGAGACTTCCAAAAAAGTCACCGTTCCTGTGAACAGAGATGCCTAATGTCTAAAGCAATTTTTTTTAACATGAAAGAAACTTCATGTTCCCTTATTTTCTCTCCAAACACATCCAACTTGACCTTTCACTGCAGTCTAGAGAGCAGAATCTGGGGAACCTGTTCATAGAAATCCATGGTATCTGTACCCACGGCAGGGGCTGTTGTGACTGGACCTAGTTATGGAGTCAGTGAACTTGGGAGAAGCTCCCAGGAAGCGCCAGAAACTGCTCCAGGTGCCAAGAACAACAGTTTCCATCTCAGAGGCTAACAGGGAAAAACACAGGAAAACATAAATGTCCACTGGCCACAGTGAGTGCAGGAACAGAGGTGAACACACGGTCCTGAGGGAACAGAGGGGATGGGAGATGTGGCAGGTCAGGTAGAGATGACAGTCAAGACACTCAGTTCGGCCACTTTCCAGCTCTGAGATAACAGGCACCTGCTCGATCTCTCTGAGCCTGGGTCTCCTTATTACAAAGTGTTCTACACACTGCAAGTGTTACAGAGGACAGTGAAGATTAGAAATCATGCATAGTAAAGTCTTTGGCTCCTAACGGTTGCTCAGAAAAAAAAAAAAAAACCCATAGCAATTCTTGTTTTAATGGGGCAATCAGGGAAGGCTTCCTGTAGGAAATGGTATCGAACCCCGAATGACACTAAGCAGTACCTGGACAACTCAATCCATGTCATTTCAGTCATGAGTTCATCTTCTTCAAAGTACTTAACACACCAGGAAATCACCGTGTTCACTTATCTGCTTACTTGTTCACTGTCCTCTCCCACTCGGATACAAGGACACTTTCTGGTTTGTTGTCTTCACTGCTCTTTCCCCAGAGCCTTTTAGAAGTGGGCTTGGCGTGCTGGAGAACTCAATAAACACGCATTGGAAGGTTAAGCAAACTAACACTCCTCCAGTGCTTGTGGGGTCCACAGGCTTTCCACACATGCTGCTTTGTTTATCTCTGCAAGGAACGAGGCATTGGAATAGATACTATTCGGTCACTTAATCCAATTATAGATGACAGAAATTCAGCCTCAGAGAGGAGACATCACGTGTGGTCCCAGGGTCTCCTGTGATGCCAGGCCCTGAGACCCTCTGCCCCACCCCCCACCAGGAAGGGTCCCAGCTCTGACGCCTACTCAGGGACACGGCTCTGCGAGGCCAGGGCAAGATCATCACTCACTGCAGCCTACGAGGCCCGCATACGGGGAAGATGCTCTGGAAGCTCTTCTGCTGGCAGCGGGGTCTCCTAAAGGGCAATTTTATAAAAAGAAATGGAGGGAGGGAGGGAGGGAGGGAGGGAGGAAGGAAGGAAGGAAGGAAGGAAGGAAGGAAGGAAGGAAAAGAAAAGGAGCTGGTTACACATCCTAAGCCAGCCTCCCCACCACGCCCTGGAACTGATGGGCCTGGCAGGATTGGGGGTCTCAGAGATGGGGGGAATGTGTGGAGGAGGGGTTGGTCCTCTTCCCGGAGGAGGTGGCTTCTGGAAGGCCTGGGCCTTCGGTGTGCGGGGACCCAGCTTGTCAGGGCTTCGGCACTTGTGTGAATCCAGAAATCACAGATGGATTGGACGGGTGACAACCAGCATGTCTGGTGGGGCAAAGCAGGCCAAAAAGAGAGACTGCTAAAATACGAAAAGGCTCGAGAGAGGTTCCAGCAGCCTGGAATGGGGACCAAAGGAATGGAAATAAACAATTGGAGAAAAGAAGAGAGTAAGGTGCTGGCCAGCGGATCCACTCCAAGGGGCGTCCCTGACCGCTCACCTGTGCGAGCAAATTCAAGTCCAGAGGCCTCTCACGTGGGACTCGTGATCACAGAAGGAAAATTCAGGGCATTTTAAAACAAAGCGAACAAAGGTGCTCGCCACAATCACTGGTTCTGGGAGACCCAGGGCAAGAGGCGTTCCTAGAGGACAGGCTGAGAAAGGAACCGGGGCAGCAGGGGTGGGGGGTTGTGGAGAAATGATATGAATGTGAATAAAAGAAATCAAAGCAAGAAAGGGAAGGGGTTGCGGGGGACAGATCTCTGGAGCTGGGGCTCCACTTCCTCAGGGCACCGGTGGGAACAGTAATGATCTATAACCGTAACAGAATGATCGAATTACCATTCAAACGATACGTGCACTTTGGAGATGTTAATGTAAATAAATAAAAATACAAGGGATTTACTAGTGTTATTCAAACAACTGAATGTTGTGAAATCAGGGTCCCCGACACACACACTCTCCTATTTAGTTCCTGCACCTGATATTCAAACACCATTCAGGACAGCGCTATGGTCTATAAAGGTAGAATTTTTTTTTTAAGAACCTGAGTTCTTTTAGACAAGTAGTCCTAACTGTGCTGAAAATACACGTAGTCTGCTCTCCAGCTAGATGCCAGAGCTTCTATTTGCAACCATTTGTAACCACCTCACAGGCTGCAAAATGCCTTTGTTCAACAAAAAGAGCAACCCAGCCTTTCATTTCTGCACACCAGGCTGTCTGTCTGCTCCTGGTACTCAGTGTTCCACAGCGACGTGCATGGTTGAAGCTGTGCTCCAACCTGCCTTCCTGATTTACTGCCCCCGACCGGGAGCAAATATCCAACCACAGACCCACCGACTGGGAACAGTCTGCAGTTAGTCACAGAAGTACATTACAGAATCGACACATGAGCAAAGAGAAACGCAACTGTAGATCCTAATCTACACGCTTTTTAAGATCTGCTCCTGTTTCATTTCATCATTGGCTGCCACGTGGTACAGAACCTCTCAAATGAGAAGAGATGAGGGTCCCCTTCCTCCTGGTGCAATAAATAAAGCCCTTAAAAGACTCAGGTGAGGGGTATGTTACCACAGGCAAGTCCTTTAATCCTAGATTCAATGTCCTCATCCGTATAATAAGGATAATGACCCCGATTTCCCGAGGTCACATTGCTGAGTCTCAAATTTAAAGAGCTTTATACAAAAGCAGGACAAATTTTGAAGTTAGTGCAAGCATCCCTTCTGCAGTCATCGTGTCAGTTATCAGCCTCTGCTTCCACCTGCACATAACGTCAGAGGAGGGTACTTTCTCAGGCAGTGACTCCACGGTTAGGAAGTGTGTAGGCTTTCTAAAACTCTCAGCCTAAATCTGCTCCTGGGCCTCTGTGAACCTCCCCTCACCCCCAGCGGCTGCCTCCTCTCATGCTTTTCCCCATCTCCTTGCAATCAATGCACTTCAGCTCACTTTACAGCAACTGCTGAGATTTTATAATTTAACACAATTGTTAATGGGGTTGAACTAAAGCAAACACAGCTTCAGTTCTGAACCTACTCCTGGATCCTTATCTGACGCCAGGACACAGTTGGAATGAGTTTGCTCACAGACAGTGGGATAGGTTAAAGGAAAACAATGGCTCTGCATCTTGGTCTGATAAGTGTTGCCTATTAAATTTTGAATTATACATAGGACTTTTCTCTGTACAGAATTTGCTTCAAACCAAACAGTAAAACACTGATGTAGAAACCAGACTGGGAAGGTGCTGGGATGCCAAAGTTCTCCCTCTTCATCCTCGATAATCCTCTCCCTGCAAGCTGCTGTGTGCTGAGCCCCCAGAGCTGATAGCAAGGACTGAGGTGGGAAGCTCCCCCCCGCAGGTCTGCTCCATGCCAGGCAACGTGGTTGAGCCTGGATTTCTCAGGACACATCGACACTGTCTATGAGCAAGAGCAAGACACCATAGGGTTCTTTTTCAGTAACATAAGAATATATCAAAAAATATATATCAAAAATATCAAAATATATCAAAAAATATGCTCCCTCCACAAAAGACAGTCTATTAAGTAGGGCTAAAAAGATTTAAATACACATATTTAAAGACAGATCAACTTTCACTGCCACCTAGCAGGCTGATAAAACCTCTAAAACCCCTGCTGTCAAGCTGCCTGATGATCAGATGGGAACAGCCTCACATGTAAGCCCAGCCCTCTCGACACAGCCACCCCCCAGGACCCTGAGTTATGGGGGAGTCCCCTTAGTAGGCAGTCTGGGTTATAAGCAAATGGTCTGCATGTTCCAAGTTTAAAATTAAGAGACATTTTTAACTGGTTACTCTTCTTTTATTTAAACCTTGATTTTTAAAGTCCAGAAACATATTAGAAAAGATTTGAAAATATAAAGAGAAATAGAAAATAACAGCACCCTAGCGTTCACAGCAGCGCCGTTTACAGCAGCCATGGAAGCAACCCAGGTGTCCACCCACAGGCGACTGGATAAAGAAGATGTGGTGTATTTATACAATGGAATACTACTCAGCCATAAAAAAGAATGAAATAATGCCATTTGCAGCAACACGGAAGGTCCTGGAGACGGTCAAACTAAGTGAGGTAAGCCAGAAAGAGAAAGAAAAATGCCATATGACATCACTCATGTGGAATCTAAAAAAATGACACAAATGAACTTATTTACAAAACAGAAAGAGACCCACAAACATAGAAAACAAACTTGTGGTTACTAGGAGTGAAAGGGGGGCATGGAAGGATAAATTGGGAATTTAGGACTTGCAGATACACACTACTATATATAAAATAGATAAATAACAATGTCCTACTGTACAGCACAGGGAACTATATTCAGTATCGTGTAATAGCCTATAATGAAAAACAATATGAAAAGGAATACATGTATGTGTGTAACTAAATCACTATGCTGTGCACCAGAAATTAACACAACATTGTAGACCAACTATACTTCAATTTAAAAGAAGTGAAAATAAAAGGAAACAAAATAAAATAGAACAAGCCCTCAAGAACACGCTTCTTCCCTCTGTATGAGGAGCAGAAAGCACTCTTGGCTGCCTGAGGCGCACTGACCCGCTCGGGACTAAGTACCACGCAGCTGCCTTGAGCGCTGATTCAGGGAGCATCATTTTCATCTGAAAGAATGACTGAGCGACAAACTGTGGTTATTTGGACAGGAGTGTCTATAATCATTTTCTCAGAAATGAATGAAAGTGAGCCTGTCCCATCAAGAAAAGCAATTGACAATGTTTGCTGCCAATGATAAAATTTGAGCTTTCAAGGAAAAAGAAAAAACCCAATGGAAAACTTGTATCAGCCTCCGTGGCTTGACAGCTTCCCACACTTACAGGCTTTTCCGATGACACTGGTGGTAAAATCACTGCATCTGTATTGTATAATGAACTGTGTCAACATTTGGAAGATATGCATAATCAGCAAATCAATACTTTTCAAGTAACTGAAGCGGGACGTCAGAAAATCAAAGACGGTTTGAAGAGCTGTTCAAATGCAGGATGGACCGAAAGGTTTGAGGCCCTCTGACTACCAGGGGCAAACCGAAGGACTCAGAGGAGAAAGACACGCATGCAAATCTCCATCAAGACGGACCCCGTCCTCCTCTCGGGAGCCGGCTGTGCGCCCTAGCGGTTGCATCCGGCCTGCACTTGCACCTGACCGTTGCACACTTCACCTTGGGCTTTCTTCATTTCAAAGGAAACGCTCCTCTCAGAGCTGGGGCAAACTGAGAGGTGATGTGGATCAGGAGGAAGCCCCTGGACCAGAATCACAGGAACTGTGCTCCAGTTGTCACCAGGGGCAGCAGGTGCCGCTGAGCGAGCTGAGCAGAGCGTCCAGCCTCCGGGTCAGTGGTGCTTTCTCTGCAGCAGGGGGAGCCCCGTGTGCTTACAGGCAGGGGGTGGGGGAAGCCCCTGCACCAAGCTCCTTGACCACAGGTGTCCCCAGCCCACACGACAGGTTTCACCCCAAAGCACTGGGTATCAGTACTAATCCTCAAAAGGAAGGGGTATCGAGGTATCAAAAGTCAATGGGATGAACGTGCTACTGAGAAATAAAGTGGAAAAGGCTAGAACGAGGGAAAAGTAAAACAGTGTTGAAACAGCTGCACTCTGAAGGACCAGCAGGCATCACTGGAAGTTCTTGCTTTGCAGGAACCCCCACATTCTTAATCCTGCCAGATTCTTATCTTGTGGGAGCCTCTACAACAGAAGCAATGCCAGTGTCACCAACGTGGTTCACCCTTTAAATCACAAAGGTAAAGAAGAGACTTCGCAAACACCCTGAAGGTCCTCCCAGGTTACAAAAACCCAGCCAGAGCAACTCGGAAACGCTCCTCCGCGGACCACCTCCGAGCTGCTCCACCAGCTCCAGCTCTGCTACCCAAAGCCGCTCTTCTCAAGTACAGGAAGTATTACAAAGGGATGCTGCAGTTTGGCTAAGATAAATACCTATTCATCCCCATTTCAACACAGACAAACAAAAAGAAACCACTGTAGGGGGTGAAAACAGATCATTTTAGATTTTGCACAAATAAATCAACGTTCATTGGGACACAATAAGGGGGCATTTCATTACCTTAGTAGAAGGTGTACAGTTTGTTTTTAAAACAGAGCTTCACAGATCTCCATTTAAGCACCAGAGATGCACGCTCACCAATACGAACACGACAGACAACGCTCAAACCATGAAATGTGGGGCATTCAGGAATCAAACGAACCAGAGGCTGAATACGGGCTCTGCCCCTCCCTAGCTGTGTGACTCTGCCTCTCTAAGGCTCAGCGATGCCATCTCTAAACTGGGGGTAACCCAACCTGCCCCCATAGGATGGCTGTGAAGAGTAAAGAGCACGGAGACCTAGCGTGGTGTATGGCGCAAACTCACTCACTCAGAGGCTGACTTTGCTAGAACGAAGACCACCGAGACACACCTGCATGACAGCTGCCCTCACTAGAGGTGCAGTCCTGGCCTGGGGGAGCAGGAAAGGGCAGGTGTCTACTTGGCTCTGAGCTAACCATCCACTGGGGTGGGATTCACCACAGGGGAGGGGGCGGGGAGCCTCTGCCTTCTGTGAAAGAGCTTTAACTCTGTTACCACAATCCTTTATATAATCCATTCTTTCTTTCATAGTTTTATGACCTACTAATTTTTTAAAATGCTTTATAATAAAATTGGTTCATCTGACCTTCTTTTGGGATTCTTTTTTAAAAAGATGAACTTCCACCCTGAATCCCTTTTAGGTCCTTCCCATCTCCAGGTCTTCATGAAAACAACAGCTCTGCATCATCAGTGTCAACTCCTAAGGGTGACAGTAACACAAAACACAGCTGAAGGCTATGAGTGTGTCAAGCACAGGGAACTTCCCCATCTGGCGTAGATCCTGGCTCACAGCTTGCAGGCCCTTGAAGCCCTGGGCTCCTGAGAAGGGTCTCGGCAGCAGCTTCAGTGCCGGGGCAGCTGATCGGGCATCAGCAACCTCCCAGGAGGTTAGAAAGGGATTCTGGGTTGCATCTTCCAGCGCCTGAACAGAACTATTCAATTTGCCTAGATTTTCACTAATTTTAGTTGGTGATTAGTTTTTAGTTTGGGTTGTATATGCATAATTTACTGTGTTTACATCTCTGTATTTTGTAACAGATAAAGGTAGTTATTTTTGTTGGCCCTGATAATCTACCAGGTTATCTTTTCTATAACCAACCAACCAACCAAACAAACAAACCCATATAAATGTGTAAGCTAGGGCATTTGAATTTTTGCCTTGAAGATTGGAAAAAAAAACAGGTAATCGCCTGTTTTATTTGTTTCCCCTCAAATCGGAAGCCAGTATTTCTCTTGTAAGAGACTGACATTTGTTGTCACCCATCGAGAAACACGACATTGACAGGGTTGGTATTTCAAAGCACACAGAACTGGTTCAGCCACACCCACAATTGGTTTGCTCAGCATAACCAGGTTAATCATCTTCCCCCAGAAAGGTAACTAATGAAGATTCCTGAGCCAAACGGGGCCCTTCTTTTCCAACAGTGGCAACTAATTCATTCAGCCTTCAGGGGTAAGATGTGGAGCTGCCAGGGTGTGCAACCAACATTTTGGCGGAGTAAATTAGAGCTCCTCTGGCTCATGGCCCTTCTGCCTACTCCCCACTCCTGGGAGCAGGAGAGAGAATTATTACACTTAGAAACACTTCATCCTTCATCCCTTCACTTGCTTTAAAAAAAACCACGTAAGAATGTTTCACCCAAGAAAAGCAAATTGTAACAAAGCAGTTGGTAACTGAGACGCCAGTCACTGGGAACTCCACACAAACTATTCAGGAGAAAGGTTTTTATTTCCATGACCCTTGAAACAGCAACCCTGCAGGGATGTCTGTGTCCCCTTCCCACCTCCTCCCACTTCAAACCAGCCCTAAATCTTGACACTTAGAGTCTCTTCCATATGGAGGAAACCCCTGAACTAGACAAATGGCAGCGCCCATTGTACAGGGAGGGAAGAGCACGCAGACCCTGGAAGCGCAGAATGCAAGGAAAAAGGCTCCCTGAGAAGGTCCCTGCAGGAAAGACAGCCCCACAGCCACCTGCATGCCGTGTGGTCCCTCCAAAGGGCCGCATGGTTTGTAGACCAGCCCAGCTTCACAGTTCCTGTTTCTAGTTACTCTGTGTCAAAGGAGAACCTACAGCTGGATGGTGCCTGAAATCTACACTGTTAGATTTCAGTTAGAAGGGACTCAGTGACTGACTGCTTTCTCAGCCTCTACCCAGCTGTTTTGGTGTCATGAGGACAGAGCTCTGTCCATGCCCCCAGGCACAGGTGACTGAGGGGCCGGGCTGCCACACCTGCCAAGGAGCACTGACAATGCCAGTCAGCCCAAACTGCCCCCATGACCAACCATACGGCCCTCCGTTGTACAAACTCCAACAGCCATTTACTGTCCACCGAGTGAGCGGGGCAACACTTGTTCTCAAAGACAACAGAGGCTGTGGTCTTGAGCATGTCAGGAAGGAGCATGTGGAAAGAAGGTTAGGAGGTGATCCCCAAGACATGGGAAGAAGCTCTGTGGGGGGACCCCTGACAGGCGTCTGGAGGTGGGAATGGAGAAGAATGAGAAATACTTCACCATGTGGTCAGGAGTCCTGCTGTGCACAAGGCACAAACACATGGATCATGTTTTTAATATACATACAATTTAAAGCTTTATCTTCGTAAAATCTGAGTATATGTGAGAAATCAGCATTGGCATAATTTATCCTCAGCTGATATTCAAGGCTTTAGAAGTCATTATTTCTGGGTTTAGTAAATGAATTCATGAGCTCCCCTGCTCTAGAGTGAAAGTGGCCAAAGGGCCATTTAGTCTCGTTTCCTGGCTCCTAGTCTAGTGCTGCTGTGCATGCTAAAAGACTCCATTCTTTCTGTTACAAACTATTTTAACGGTAGATCAAGTAATTTAAAAAAGATGAAATAATTTTTAAAAATTAGTTTACTAGTTTTTTTAACCATAAGTTTGTTTTCTCTATGAGTCTGTTTCTGTTTTGTAAACAAGTTCATTTGTGTAATTTTTTTAGATTCCACAAATAAGTGATATTATATGATACATATAAATTTTGCTTGCAAGGATCAGGAGGCCCTATCAGGGCATAGAAACCAGAGGTGCGTGAAGATTGAATGATTCATCCCAGGAACGTGGAAAAGAGCCACCACGTCACTTGATTGGGTTTTGGAGAGGTGAGACCTAGAAGGTAGAAACTGGGTTTGAGCCAACACATAACATTGAGGCCGCTGAAGGCGGCAGAGAAGGAAAAGCACGAGGCCGGGCTCTGCCAGTTGACAGCTGTGCGGCCCCGGGAAGCTGCTACGGTCCCAGTCGCCTGGCTGTGACAGAGGCCAGTCCTCCTGGTGCCAGAGCTGCTGGGGGCGCGGGATGAGAAACCACAGCAAACGAGCCTGTGGATACTACGCAGATGTGAGGCATCACCGTTCCTCTTCACAAGCCAAGAGCCAGGCCTGTTAACAGTCGACACAGATTCCTGTGGAAGGAAGAGGGGGAGGGACGGAGGGGCGATGAATTTAGTCAAGTCAGTGGACTGTCCCTGAACTTTGCTTTCCCGGGACAAACCTCGGCACATCTGGCCACCTGGCTTTGCAGGCAGCTGGCTGGCCCGAGTGGCGCTCTGACAGATGACTGCCATACAAGGGTCGTATGGCTCCCCCAGGGGCACCATCCACTACAAGCCAGGCTTTCCACTGAAAAAGTCAGTCAAGCATCGGACCAGTGTGCACGGACACAGTCCCAACAGGAACCGCCCTGGGCACGGGCCACCTTGGCCATCAGGTCCCACTGGCCCACAAACCGTTCCCCCAAACCCCTGGGGCCTGGCAGGCTTCTGAATTCAGGTTCTGATCTTAGAACCAAAGCAGGGGGCATGTGCCATATATTACCCAACACCCCCAGAAGGGGCTGGGGCAGGGCCCTAATCACACTCAAAAATAGCCCTATGGAAAAGTGAAAGAACTTTCATCTGAAAATACATATAAACCATTAAAAGCCACATGTTTCAATTTAGGGGAGGTCTTTTCCTCCCCTTCAAACGATGTCAGATCAGGCCAAGCCTAAGAATGGAGTTACCAAAAAACATTTGGTTTGCAGAGCCTTCTGGATTTTAAAATCACAGATAAGGGATTAGGGGCTGAGCTGGAAGCTAGCTCTCCCTCAGGCCATGGGATCCGAAGGCATCTGAGACAAACACGATGCTTGAGACAAACAGGCAGAGCCCAGCCTAGGGCTGGCCAGGGCACCTGTCAGACCACTGGACACAACTTCTGGGCACGTTTCAGCCCACCCTTCAGCCAGAATGGAAAGCCACACAAGCAAGAGGTTCCGCTGCAAAGTCAGCAGCTTCCCCACCTCTTTAAGATAACTTGAGGGAGAAAAGGAATTTAAAAAAGAAAAAGAAAAAAAGCAAGGCACTTTAGCCAGGGTATGACCCTGGAGAACAAGGACAACATTTGGTAAATAGGATATTTAAGTTGATAAGGAAGTTCACAGCTTTAAGAAAACGCCACAGAATCCTGTAAACAATCTGCAGCGGCTAATTTTTTTTTTTTTTGGTAGTGGCTTACTTTTTAACCACCTAGATTTTTGAATGCTCTAAAAGCAAGGCATATGTATAAAGAATTTTTTCAATGGCCAGGAAAACAACAGCAATGACTGCAAAATTTGCAGAATAAAAGACGCAATTATCTATATTGCATTTTCTTGTTAAAGAGGGTTAAGTGCTCTTATGAAAGTAAGCTACCAGGTCAATGCAGATACTACATACAAAAGGTGACGTGGGACCACTCAAAGGAACATGAAAGCAAGTATATGTATGTGTGTGCATGGCTGGGACACTGTGCTGTACACCAGAAACTGACACACTTTAACTGACTGTACTGCAATTTAAAAAAAAAATTTATTTAAGTTAAAAAAAAGATAAGAAAAGAAAAACAGAGAACCCTGGGTTTTGTCAGGAGACCCGGGTTTGGGATCTGTCACTCCCTGAACCATGTGGCCCTGGTGAGGGAACTTAACACCCGTGAGGCATCTAATGGCTCTCATCCCTCTAGCATGAACGTGATAAAATAAACAGTATTTATCCAACCTATGTTAGAGTTTGGGTGTAAGAATTAAGTGAGAAACAGATCTGAAGGCGCTTTTAAAACTATGAAAAAAACTAGAGCAGAGATCGTTTTACATTGGGTTATGTTTTAAGGCCAGTAAATGAGATGAAAACAGTGTGTAAAAGTCACTCCTGAAGAACCCCTTAGCCTACAGCGTCCCGCACATGTGGTTTTGTGTAAACTATAGTGTCTCTCAGTAAATCCCTCCAACGTGAGAACAAACTACAGTGCTTGGCCTGTGCTGAGAGGCCATTTCAAACAAACAAACAAAAAGAATAGGTACATAAACAAGACAAAAGTGTGTGTGTGTATACATTGTTTTTCGCCAAGTATGGACACAAAGATGCATAATCCATGAATGCTGGAAGCTCCTACGCTGATTCCACTCTACAGTAACTCAGGGACTTTGCTACATGTGACTGAGTTATTTCACTGCTGTCAACAATGAAGAAGTGTTTCTGGTAATACTGAAACGCTTTTCAGAATCAGGAGTCCTCCCTTTGACTTTCATGATACTTTAAAGATAGCACGGCCCTCTGTCTAATTTTAGTATTTGATTTTTCATTCGACAAGCATCTATTAGACACACGCTATAACCGAGGCGCTGTGCAGAGCAACGGAAGGAAGCAAAACAAAAACACAATACGGGGTCCCCACCCTCAAGGAGTGTGCTAGCTGGGGGTGGAAACAAAGGCTTCAACAGATAACCATAACGCAAGATGGAATGGCCAAGCACCAGCTAGCAGTGGAAGTATCAACATTTGGAAACGGAAAAAAAAGAAAGAAAGAAAAAGAAAAAAAAAATTGGAAATGAAGAGGAAAGACCAAGGACCCTGGACAGACCAGGGAACATCTCACCCAGGAGACAGGCCCCCAGGATGAACTGTACTTCAATGTGGAAACAGGAGGCGATAAGGATTGATAAGGGCTGACCACAGAGCCGCAGGGATTCCTGGCATACTGGAAAAGCGACGCACCCAGCAGACAGAGGGGTGTGGTGAGACCCCAAATCCAGCACGTACTGGATGCCTACGTGGCATCAGGACCTAGGTGACACCTTAATAAATACTGACATCTTGAGTCTAGACAACACCACTGGACCTCTCGTGCTTGTCTTCCAGACCCTCCCCTGTCCTCCCTGGGAGGGGAGAGGGGTGTAACGTGGTCCCCTGCTCCCTGGCTCCTTTGGGTTTGCCCAGTGGGACACAGGGCAGCAGGTGGCAGGGAGGCAGGGAGGAAAGTGGGGTCAGGGTGTTTATTCTTCATAACTGGCAGACTCAAGATTTGAACCCAGATACCAACTACTACATATAAAACAGATAAACAACAAGGTCCTGCTGTACAGCACAGGGAACTATACTGAATACCTTGTAATAGCCCATAATGAAGAATATGAAAAGGAATATATGTACGTACAACTGAGTCACCATGTTCTAACCAGAAACTAACACAACATTGTAAATCGACTACACTGCAATAAAAAATTTTAAAAAATCCAAACCCAGAGCTATCTGTCTCAAAAGCCCATGCTTTGAACCTGGGGGGGTGTAATCTGGTGGTAGACTACAGAGGATCTTGAGAGAAATGCACAGAATCTCTTGTGCTAATTCTCAGGAGTTAGTGATTCACTGTGGACATGTGTAGCCTACGCCAGCTCATCTTTTTAAACAGTTCTGCAAACGCGATGCTCCAATCAGACGTTCATGTCAGCAGATTGTGCCAAATGCGCAACAGCTTATCTTTAAAAAAAAAAAAAAAACAACAAAAACTCAGAGATATTCCAAGACTCCAGCCCAGATCCTTCCTAGATCGTGGGTCTCACATCTGCTGTTTCCTTTCTTGGATTCTTAGCTAGCTGAGAGAGAATGCACGCTATTGGTGATCAGAAGGCACATGTCATGGAATTTCGTGAGCAAACATATGCCCCTCATCATCTTTCTAAACTGCTCTAAAATTTTTTCCACCCCGACTCCACCCCCCCATTCCTAAGAGAGCTTAGACACTTGTCACCATTCTCTTGTTTGTCAGTGACCTTTGTTGCTGGTTGATGGTGTATGAGGCAGTTTGGCGTCTGAGCCGTTTCCAGGATTCTGCACCACCCTTCTTGAGCCTGGACTTGGACTGATGCTAACTTGGGGAAAAGAACACACTTCTTATTACAGGGATTCCAGAGATAAAGTGCTTAGACTTTACACAGGCTGAGCGGAGCTGCTGGTACCACACATGGGTGTGACCCGGTGACGCCCCAGCAGGGACTCTGACAGCCTTGAACTTCGAGGTAATGACCACCCTCTTCTTGCACCTGGCTTTGAACCCTTAGTCAGACACTGCTCGGTCTGGGATTCTGTGACTCATAAAACAATAGTTTTAAAAAAGGTTCTGTGCAGTGGGGGGTATAGCTCAGTGGTAGAGTGAATGTTTAGCATGCACGAGGTCCTGGGTTCAGTCCCCAGTACCTCCATTAAATAAATAAATACATAAGTAAACCTAATTTCTCCCCCCTCCCAAAAAATAAATAAAAAATAAAAAAGGTTCTGCAAGGGGGAAAAAAGCCAGTTACAAAAGGACAAATACTGTGTGATTCCACTCATACGAGGTTCCTAGAGGAGTCAAATTCATAGAGACAGAAAGTGGATGGAGGGGGCCAGAGGCTGGGGGAGGGAAGAAAGGGATTTATTGTTTAGTGGGAACAGAGTTGCATTTTTGCAAGATGAAAAGAGTTCTGTGGACGGATGGTGGTGATGGTTGCACAACCATGTGAATGTGCTTAATGCCACGGAACTGAATACTGGAAAACGGTTAAGATGGTAAATTACATGCTATGTGTATCTTCCCACAATTAAAAACCAAAAACGGGTTCTGGAAAAGCAGGAGAATAATGAATGGAGTGAGGCTGCTGGAGAAACACGGAAAGCACTGGACCTGTTGACGGAAAGAGCGGACTGCTTCATCACTAGCCGGTTACCGCAGTGCAGCGGGCTGCTCACAGAGCACGGCAAACTTCCTAAGTGGACAGTTACCAGACCCAAATGACCGCTTAACATTTCCACTCTGAAATGACTCACTATTTCATTCAGTACACAGGTGCTGAGGGCCCACGGTGCGTTCCAGGGGTAGGTGGGGGGGATCAAGGTTTGCGGTGCGCTGAGACTCGGGGCACCCGCGTGGGGCCCCCAGTGAACTGCACCTAAATTAAAGCTGAGCCCGGGAGGCCCCCAGGCACGGAGCTGGGCTCTAAAGGTGGGGTCTGGAGAAGGGTCACTGCAGGGAGGCAGGGGCACAGCATGTGGGAACACACATAAGCCGATCCGGCAAGTTCAGATGTCACCTGAAGTCCAAGTGACAGCATCAAAGGGCATCTAGGAGGAGGGGCTGCCCAGGTCAGGAAGCGGGTGGGGGGCCATTCACAGACTCGGCCCTGCATCTTCGGAGCAGTGGGAACTTCCTCAGGACTTCGGGCAACTCAGAGATAAATGAGATTCCCGCTATAGAAAGTGCAGAAGTGCTGTGATTTGAAGGAAACATGGGTGAAGACAGGGAAAGTCGTTCCGAGACACACACAGCAATCCAGTGGAGGGAACACAGATCTGAGCTAGTAACTAGGGTGTGGCCTTGCCCGCAAGCAAGGGGCCGACTAAAACCACCTCCCACACCCCTTCAAGTCTGTGATCAGTCCCACTTTTTGATCCATCAGTCATTCATCAAACACAAATCAGTTGGGGAGGGTATAGCTCAGTGGCAGAATGCATGCACAAGGTTCTGGGTTCAATCCTCAGTACCTGCACTAAAGATAAATAAATAAACCTAATTACCTCCCCAAACAAACAAACAAAAACAAAAGCAAAAAAAAAAAAAGCCCACCATCAAACACACACATACAAAAAACCACACAAATGAGCACCTAGTAGGCTGTGGACCGTGGAGGCAGACTCTGGGGTTCAAACCCCAGTTCTTGAAAAGGACTAGCCAGGGGACCTTGGCAAGTTATGTAAATGCTGGGGGCTCACAGGTCACAATGCTGATGACCATAACAGCCACCCCAAAGGGGCGTAGTGAGGATTAAACAGGGGAACACCTGTCAGTGCCTGGACCACTGACACTGGAGGTTGCCTGGTGAGCCCTCCAGCACTGGCTACATCTCCCTCTCCTCCCCTGCTGCTACATACACACACACACTAGCTGCCCCGCACTGGGGAGAGAAAGACGAATGGGATGCAGCCCCTACCTTGGAGAAGCACAAGCTCTTGTTGGGAAATAACAACTGTGTGGTGTTAGAGCTGTAATTAAGTACAAGATGCAGTCTGAACACATATTTTGATATAATTAAATTATATCAACTCAATACAAGGCCATTTTCAAGGAAGGCAAAGAGATGACACATGGAGCCAGATTTCAGTCTTTGAGAGCAGTGGAGTGTGGGCAATCCTGCTTAATTACTTTCTAAAGGACTAATTCGACGGAGCCAGGCTAACAGCTCGGTATCTTTATTACAGCTCCGTATGGTCCCCGGGGAGTGGTCACCACGTTTTACACATGGGATGGTTAAGCACTGCAAGTAACTTGATGCTACACAAAGTATCATCTAAGGATTTTCAACTGTTTAAGACGATAATTGGGGCTAAAATGTGTAGCAATGCTACAGCATAGGACAGTCCCAACTCTGCCCAACTGCTTCTCCACTGGAGCATATTTTTCTAAGAATGGCAAAATTCTTGTTACACCAAATAACTGTCGGGGGCTGATTTAACAGTCAGATCTTTTTTTGCTGCTAAGAATGCTAGTTTTGCCAATAACTACTTCACTGTGTCAATTACTTTGGCTGAAAATAATTTGCTTTAAGCCCGTTAAACCACCAAATGCTTTTTGCAAATGTTTCTACTTTTTGATTCAAGTGGACCAGTGTCCAGCTCGAGACTTCCTTGTTCGTGCAGATAAGTTTGGGTCCCCTCGGCCAGTCTCCTCACCGTCCCACGTTCAATTGTTCCTGGGTTCTCCCTGTAATGGTTCCTCACCCGCAAAGCCTTCTCTTCTGATATCCAAGTCTACTGGTTCTTTGATCAGGGAGAGAGTTAAATGTCACGTGTATGTGCATGTGTATACACATACCTATGACAGGTGTCCAAATACATATGCATGTGTAGATTTATATGTGAGATGTAATACAATATATATATACACACACACATTATTTCAAGCAGACAGAAAGTGGTAGGAGTGCCTTCCCTGTTTAACCCAATTTAGCACACACCTGCGACAGGTGAGGCACTTTGGTGTAAGACACAGCAGATGGGCTCTGATTTCACTCAAACGATATTCACCAGGAACCCACCAGGTGCAGGCTTTGCCTGGAAAGTGATGATGGTCTAACAGGAGCTCTGAAAATAAACCACCACACCAGGCCTCTGGGGTAATGTGATGACAGAGGTTTGGGGGCCACCAAGGACACCTCACCACACTCAGGAGCCAGGGGTGGCGGCAGGTGAAGGAGCTGGGGGTAGGCTGAGACAGGCAGCCTGAGGGCCTTGGGTGCCAAAGGGGAGGGAGGGACCCTACAGACTTTCAAACAGGAGGCTGTTTCCCAGATCAGATCTAGCTTCCCAGAGGAGCATCCAAGCATCTAATTTCACCTTAGGTGAGCTCACTTGCACCATGGGATTCCGCTACCATCTACACATTGAGGGCTCTCAAACTTCTTTTTATCTCTAGTCCAGACGTCTCCTGACTCCAGTCCCTGCAGCCTGCAGCCTACTCAGCCCCTTGGCTTCTATGTCCCATCTGTCCCTCACGCCCCACAAGCCGCAACTGAACCACTGTCCGCCTCCCCAACCTTCTAGCTCCTTCTGTCTTGGCCCACGCCGCTCACTTGGATGGATAAGTCAGGAGCCTGGGCGGCATCCTGGATTCCTCCTCCTCTCCACACCTAATGACTTAAGTCCAGGTGAGGTTAGCCCCTAATCAGCACCACCTCTCCCTGGATTCACACGCCAGCCTCCCTGGCCCCACTCCACACTGCAGGGAGAGCCAGCCTTCAAAATCCCTGCGAATCTGACCACGGCACTCTCTTGCCTCAAAATCCTCCACCTCATTCTCTCTGCTCATTAGAAATGAGACCAAACTCCTCAATGTGGTCAAAAGGCCCCACAGGACGCCCCCCTTCCAGCCTCATTTCAAGCTTTGCTCCTTTTTCTTTCTTTTTTTGCTTTGCTCCTTTTTCCTGCACCACATGAGGCTTTATTTCAATTTCCAAAAGGTCCTTCGCCCCTCAGAGCTTCCTACCCTGAATGGAATGTTCTTCTGCCCACCCTCTCCGCACCCTCTTTCAGTGAGTGACTTCCACACATCCAGGAAAGAGCTCACGCGGGCCTCCCTTAGTCTGATGCCCAGTAACACTCCTTACCCTTTTTCTTGGTACCATCTATTCCTGGGGTCATTAAACAACTAACTGTGGATGTGATGCTGAGTGCCAGGTTCCCAAAGAGCAATGCAGTCTGCTGAATGCAAGGAAATGTGGCGCCGGGGTGTTGCTGGGACCCTCAGATCAGTGTAATAACCAGTGCGGTGGGTACTCAACTCAATAAAAAGGGAACTGAGCCTGGAGGCAGAAAGGCTAGTTGGGGCTGCTGGTTTTACAACCACCCCAGATGAGAACTGACGAGGGTCTGAGCTAAGGCAGAGGAAGGAATTATTAGATACTTGGGGAGCAGAACCTATAGGCCATGGAGATGGGAGGGCAGGGGAGAGAGGGCTGGTGGACGATGACCAGGGAAATCTAATGTTTCTGGGGAAGACCATGTTTTAAACATGCTTCACTGTCCCATGTGCAATGTATTCACTCAAAATCGACTCCATCGGCCAAGTGAACTTGAAGTCCCCACTCTCTGCGAATACTCGCCTCACCATCTCTATCCTCATTATCTTTAACTGTGAGCTGCTCGTTGTCCTTGAAAGGTTATTGGTGGGAATAATGGCCCTATCAGGACAACGATGCCTTCCCCTCCAGAGGGCACAGAACCAAGGACATGGCCGGTCCCGGACCACACGGCAAAAACACACGGCGTTCTGGCCGCCACCCCTGGGAGGGCTGGCACCTCTGGTCCTCTCTCCTTTACAAAGAGCCAAGGTCTCCTACGGAACTCCCCACCTTGGCAGGCTCTGGGCTTGGCGTTTTTGCCCTCTTGCATCATCTAAGCCTAAAGGTCAATCTGCCCCTTCACAGTGGGGGTAGTTTATTCAAGACAGAGTGTTTAAATCTTTCCCAGCAATCTGGCAGAATAAATATGCTATTGCCTTTAAAGACACAACTAAGTACTCTGTAAAAATGTGGTTTTCCACACATAGTTTTTTCCAGTAAAGATACAGTGTTAGAGGAAACAAAATTGGAAGTATGTCTACCTAACTCTTGATTGAAAAATAAATACTTTTAAGAGAGATAAACTTCTAAAGAGCTCTTTCTTTAAAGTAAACCAAAAGGATGTGTACTTTCTCCTGCTGGCACATAAGGACACCCCCCGTCCCACATGACATTAAAACAAATGTGCTGCTTTCAGCAGAATATTAAATTTATGTGTCAAATATCCAGTGAGACAAACATGGAACGTTGAGGGGGGAGGTGTACTGATAATTGTATAGCATTTAGAGTTTACAGCAAACTTTTTATTTTCACTGTTTCTGGTGGCATTTAAAACATTTTGCTAATCCTAGAAATCCTCTATTAATAAGCTAGGATTTTAAAGGTGAATAATCACATTTTTCCTGAAAGAGATTTTTTCTAAGTAGTCCAAAATACCATTGATTTTTAAGTCCTTGGAGAAACCGCTTCACTAATAGAAGCAGTGCTTTTATGTACAATTTTCAGTGCTGTCCGTGATTAAGGTTTCACGCTTCCGGTTTTACAGGATGACCAGACTAACAGCAGAAAGAAAGCTGTTATTTCTTGATCCACCCTCCACTCAACTGAAATGTTTATTTTTTAAGAGACTCTCTGGCTTACTCTACCTTAGAAATTAACAATAACCAACCGAAGGTTACTTTTGAAGCACGGTGTGTGAATTTTCCACCAAAATGCTTGGGTTTGTTTATCATGTCATAAATGCTCGTGGTTTGGCTATAAAATAAATTCTGTGCCGGGTGGAGCACCAAGTGTACCAATTAGAAATTCTCGCTTGGCACGGGTGCTGGCTCTGCAGTTTTCCGTAAAAGCATTTTCTTTTGCTTTTGCTATCAGAGAAAGCTTAAATCAGTAGTCTGCCACCACGTAAGAATACATAATAGGTTTGAAAAGACTTCATGTTGTTGAGTTCAAATGATTTCCTCACATGCGTTCCTTGATCCTGTTTCAAACCCAGCTATTTGCCAACCTGAAAATCCTATGATAACCAGAGTTGAGAAAGTGATCAGAATTACAGATGCCAAAATATTGCTAAGATTTTAAATAAAGTATTATCAATTCCCCAAATATAAATGCTTAGGAATTAAAACAAGTTTTCATTTCAAAACTAGGAAAAAAAATGGCAGTAGCTTCAAAGATTATTATTGTGACTTCAAAATGTCACTGGGAGCAGCAGGTAGTGTGGACTTGACCTGCCACGGTTATTAAGAAGTAGCACCTGCAGGTGAAGAAGCCCAGCTACACTGGGGAGCTGCAGACACACCATGCGTAGGCTTTACAAGGTATCCGATAAGGTCTCTCACGACGCCTTTCCAGGAAAGATGGAAAAAGGACATTAGTCAGCATCATAACCTTTTAGGCAATGACCAACTTCCATGCTATTATAACACTGAAATATTCTACAGCGTTGGGGTTATTTGCAGGATGGTAATACATATTATAATTGTGTTGTAATCTGATAGGGCTCTGCCTACTGGAAGAAAGCCCCTTCAAAAAGAAAAGAAAAAGTAAGAAAAAAAGTTGGGGGGGGGGGCTTAGCCACTGTACATGTAAAACAGACAAGATTTTAGGTGAAGACTAACAGTAGAGGTAACGTGAAGTGACAAGCAAAAGGCTAATATGATCTTGGGCTGCATTAGTAGAAGTATAGACTTTAGAATAAGGGAGGTGAAGAATCCTGCTCTACTCTGCTCTGTTTAAAAATCGTACTTGGAATACCGCATTCAGTTCTGTCAAATTGTAAAAGGCATTTAGACAAAAGAAAACAAGTGATCAGGCAAGCCAGGATGAGTAAGGGTCTAAAATTGTGTTTTTTGAGGATTTTTTTTTACTGGTAACGTTTAGCTGAAAGAAGACCGGAAAAAGAGCTATCACAATTGTCTTCAAACATGACCTAGTGCATAGAAAAGAGATAAAACCTATTCTCTATGGGCCCAAGGGGCAGAACTTGGGCTACATGTTGACTGCATTTAGGAAATGACTGTCTGAACTGTACAAAGAAGGAATGGATTGCATGAAGAGATAGTGAGTTTCCAGTCCCTTGGAAGTCCTCAAACATGAGGTGAATAACCTTTGGAGCATCCCTCTCCTCTCCAGCTGTGGAACAGAGATTTCGAGCCAGGGAGGGATGGGTGGACTGAATCAGTGGAGGACGGGGCGGGCGAGGAGGGCCACTTCAGCTAGAGCCGCTCCATGCTTATCTGCTTTATATTTGGGTTCCTGGGTGAGCTGTAGTTTGAAGAAACATTCAGAGGCTTAAGAAAGTAAACCATGAGATGAGATCACCACTTTGGTCCCCTCAAATGCTGAAATTCTATCAACTATGGTAACTAAGCAAGAATGTGGGTTAACTTGTTTTTGTTTTTGTTTTTTGTTTTTGCACTGACTTGGTCTGATGAGCTGTGATTGCTGAAAGTATCAGAAGTGACTCACAGAAATGAAACAGCAATAATATCATGTTCCTCCCACCCACTTCCTTCCCTCTTTCATCCAGTTCCTTGATTCCCCAGTCTTGTATCTGGAAGGTGTAAGAAAAAGAACTTGCTGTCTAGATTTCAAAAAATTCAGACTGGTTCCTCAAAAATGGTAAACCCAGAGTTACCACACGCCCCCAGCAATGCCACACCTAGGTATCTACCAAAGAGAAATGAAAACATACGTTCACACAAAAACTTGGACGTGAATGTTCACAGTAGTATTACTCATGATAATCAAAAGGCAGAACCATCTCACATGCCTAGCATCTGGTGGATGGATAAAATGTGGTCTATCCCTACAACAGAATAGTATTTGGTCGTAAAAAGGAATGAAATACAGACACGTGCTACAATGCGGATGAACCTTAAAACATGGTGCTAAGCGAAAGAAGCCAGACACGGAAGGCCAAATACTGTAAGATTCCATTTACATTAAACATGCAGAGTCTATGGTGATGGGAAGCAGATTAGTGCCTGCCAGGGGCCAGGGCAGTGGGGAATGGGGAACAGGACCTAGTAGGTCCTGGGATTTCGTCTGGGAGGTAATGAAGATGTTCTAAAATTAGATAATGTTGATGCTTGCACAATAATGTGAATATACTAAAAGCCACTTAACTGTACACTTTAAAAGGGTGTATATTTTTAGAATGTAAATTGTATCTCTATACGGCTATTATTAAAACAAAACAAAAAATTCGCATTGGTATCCAAGCCTTAAACTGGTTGTATGACCTTCTGAAGTCAGTAAGTCTCTTTGAGCCTCAGTCTCCTACAAAAAGGAGGACGGTGATGCTTCCTTCGACCAAGGAAACCTCTGGAAGAAATATGGAGTACAGGATGGCACTTCCCAAATGAGAAGCTGGCTTGTCAACGATAGCTTTCATCCACTTTCCAACTATTGTAGTTTTACTTAGGGCAATAAACGAAGCTTGTGATTTCTAGCTCACTTTACAGAGTTCGAAATAGTTTGAAGAAGAAACATGGCACACACTTTCTACTTAAATGAGAGGGCCAGGATCTAAAAGATGAGAAGGCATAGTCTCTCTTTAGGAGGCTAATACTGCCTATGTTGACATTTAATATCCGTTACAAATTAATTAGGAGCGATAGTGAGGAAAAACACCATAATGGAAGATGAAGGTTTCATTCATTAGAACAACATCCTCTCTCGCTCCAGTCTCATTCATATCACTGACGTCTGTCTGTATCTCACCGAGAGGACGTTGCCTGTAACAGGCATCCACGTAGGAAGTATGGGTAGTATTTTCTGAAGCTAATACATAACTCTGCCTTTTTAGTTCCTGTCACCATCAAAAGCATGAAGTGCTGCTCTACATCGAAAACTTTGAGTTCACAGATTATACTGTTGTAGTCTTGTCATTGTGATGTAAATCTCTAATTTAAAAAGAAAAAACTTTTTTTTCCAATGTAGCTAATAAAATATCCAAATGTTTAGCGCTGGGTGAAAGGGTGTCTCTGTGATTTGCTGCTTTAATTGAATCATCATAGTAATTAACTGAATTGCATTCATTTGTATTGAAGCCTCTTAAAAATAATTTTACATCAAAATTTTACAGCCTAAGACATCATCAGTTAACATGCCTTTCTGCCTCATAGGCTACTCTTCCTTTAAACTTTAACAATAAAATAACCAAAAAATAAATACAGCACTAAGAGCATTTTAGGAAAAGCCATTCAACAGTTATGACTCAATTGTACTTTGAAGTGATCCTATTGCTTGATTCTAGTTATTTTAAAGTCATTTTTCTTTAAACTGTTAGCCATATGATATAAGAGTTGGTTTTCACTTTCTTCTAGACACCATTACCAGTAAAATTCCTTACCAATATCTCTAAACTAGCAATTAACAAGAAAAGGCAGAAAACCAAAACATACACGAATAGATGTGCAGGTCAACTTCATGACTGAACTGCTATTTAGACAAAATGACTGGCCCCAAACAACTGCTCAAATACCTCCTTAGTGTTTTGGAGTGCAAGACTGTTCCCATGGCTCTAAACTATATATAAGAGATTCCAGGGGCCAGCAGACACATTCTATCTGCCTTCAACTCTGAAACTGCTGTCAAATTTGGAGAGAGCAAAAACTTTCTTTCATTCCACTGAAGAGGGCATTATCAAGTTAATGAAGGCTCACACGTGATTAATATGAAAATTGTAAGTTACCAAAACTATCAGAATGTATACTCTCCCTAGAAAAAGATGATAAGCTTTGCAGAAATTAACGTATCATCACAGAAGGTGACTCAACACAGTAATCTTATTGCTACAGAGAATAGCTCCTATTTGCAGACAGGTGTTGTATAACTAGAAAGTTCCCCTAAAGCTCAATTACAACTACAAAATAAATTGGTCGAGTTGTCAAAGCATCTAGAGTTCCAAATTATTCCACTGCATCGGGGCAAATTCTATCAAATATACATTAAAAAAAAAAACAAACCAAACTTCCAGGATCCTCTAATAAAGCAATAAATCCAACATATAAAACAGTGTATGGTGAACTTTTGTGCATAAATTGTCACACATCATGGTCTACCAAAATATTCAGTCTGCTGTGAACATCTTTTTCAACCCTGTTAGTTGAGACCAAAATCTTTCATGTAGGATTTTATATATATATTTTTAAGATGCCATATTAATGTTTCCTTCCTGTGGAAAAAAAAAAATCTATCACCCTGTAAACAAAATAGCCGAAAGACTTTCAAGCCAGGTTCCCTTTGCCTGTGCGTTAAAAAAGCTCTAGATTGCATGAAACTGGAATGATTCCATCAAAGTAGAACTGAATGGATCCCGGGGGTCTATCCGCAACAAACACTGCGCACATCCTCGAAGGAGTGTTTTGTTATTAAGTGATTTGTTTTCCGAGTTCCTCATCTAGACATCTCCAAACAGATGTGAGTTTGGAAGCAGAAAGCAACACGTCCCCGGAGCCCCGGGGCGGCCGGGCCTCCCCACGCGCTGCCCAGCCGGTGCGCTCGCTCGGGTCTCCCCGGGACCCGCCGCCCCGCGCGCACTGGCCGGCGCGGGAGCCGGGCGGGGCGGGGCGGGGGCGCAGCGAGGCGCAGCCCGGGGCCCGCGCGGCCCAGCACAATGCGCCCGCGGCGGCGGGAACCGCGCGCCCCTCCGCCGCAACTTTGCGCGGCCTCCCCGGCCGCCCGGCCTCGCCCCTCGGCCCGCTCCCCGCCGCGGCCCCCGCCCGGCCGGCCGCCGCCCCTCACCGTTGCAGAACTGGAGCAGCGAGGACGTGTCGTACAGGCTGCTGTAGCTCGAGAAGCCGTCCTCCATGCTGAGGCCGCCGGGCAGCGCTCGCTTCCCCGGCCCGGCCGCGCCGCCGCCGCTCACCCCCACACTGAGCCGCGCCGAGCCGCGGCCGGCGCTGGCGCTGGGGCCGGCCCTGCTGTGGCGGCGGCCGCTGCCGGTTACCATGGCAACCCCGGGCCCGCCGCCGCCGCCGCGCGAGCCCGGCGCCCGTTCTGCCCGCCAGGGGGCGGCCTCGGCGGGGGACGTGGCCGGGCGGGGACGGGGCGGGGCCGCGGGCGGGCCGGCCGGGTCCCGGGAGCAGAGGGCGGGCCTGGGGCCGGGATGCCCCAGTGGCGCCGCGGCCTGGGCCCGCCTCCCCGCGCGGCCGCCGGCGCCCCCCAGGAGGGCGGGACGCGGCGGGGGCGCGGGGACAAAGGAGAGGCGGCTACGCGGGAGGGGAAGCGCGGGGAGCGGGGGCGCCGGCCGGGCCCGGGCAACTCCTCCTGCGGACGCCGGAGCCCGCGCTCCCCGGGGGCGCTGTCCCCGCGCCCGCGCCCGCGGGCGGCTCCAGGACCAAACATGGACAACTTGTGAGCCCATTTCGGCCGCGTTTCCACCTCGGAGCAACTCCACTTTTGGCCACGTCCTGCCAGGCGCGCCCCTCTCTGCGCACGTTCTTCCGCCGCAGCCAGGCCCTGGCTCGAGTGAGAATTAGCGCAGGGCTTGTAACTCCGCTTGAACCTTTGCTCGCGGGCGGAAAAAGATGCGGCTTCCCACTTCAGAAAGAGGCCCTCGTAATGTCAGGCTGGAAAGGCTGCTGCGCTTAAAGGAGCTAAAACATCTGCTCTCTTCCCTCCCACTCTGATCAGGCCCTGGGGTGCAGACTTGTCACATTACACACTTGTTAACTTGTTACGGGACCCAAGGAACTCTGTCTTTACTCTCTCAGAAAAACGACGAGTTGGGGCAAAATTCGGTAATAACACACGAATTAATAATAATGGTTAATGATTTGTGTTTCACTGCCCACGGCCTACAAAAAAGATGCCGACAAATGACAAGTGAGGACGCAAGAGAGAGGAATCTGTGAGTCTGATGATCCTCTGGGTTGGTCCAGAACAGACTGCATAACATTTATGCTCCTGGTCACACAATAGTTGCAATTCACCCACATGTAAAATTTTGAATGTTTTCAAGTTATAGCTATTAACTCCTGTAGGTTGGACATAAGTAGGTGAGATGAGAACTAAGTAAAAAATTAGCATTAGGAAAAACTGGAGGCCTCACGGGTTCAGACGCAAACAGAGGCCTGTCTTTGCAAAAGCAGAACGCTGGGTCAGGGACGGGGCTCTGTTGCCGCCTGTGGGGTATGTTTGGCATAGAGGTCAGCAGGACTGGCATTAGATGCTGCGGCAGAAGGGAGAGGCTGAAGCCCTCATCCAGCTCCTGGTCCAGGAGACCAAGTGCCGAAGACAAGAGACTGTCAACAGGAAAAGTACACGGGGGAAGGGGGTAGTTCTTCAAGGGCTACAAGTGCCATGGGTTTGACGGTGACCTGGTGTTTGAAGGACAGTGTTACTGATTGCAGAGGAAAGAAGGAACAGGGCCTGCTGACAGCTGAAGGGCTGGCCTGACTTGAACGGACAGCCTGTACTGCAGACAGTGAAAAATAAGAGTGGGTTGAGAGAAGGGGGCCAGGTAAGAGAGGTCCTGAGACCTGGCAGAGGAGCCTGAGCCAGACCTGCCAGGAGATGGAGGCAGGAGGTTGGTACCCAGGTGGACGGTTGACAGGAGCGGAATTAGAGATGAGTCTGAGTGTGAGGTGGCCTGCAGGAGTCCAGGATGTCTGCAGTGCTCCAAAAATGAGGGACTCAGGGCCCCCAATGGTCAGAGGGAAGAGAGAGGCTGAGGGACAGGCCAGAGGGAAACTGCTACGGGACGATGCAGCTGGAGAGATGGAGAGGCCAAGCAAGAGAAGACAGCAGGCCTCCCGTTAGAAATGTCCCATAGCAACTGCAGATGCAGGCCAGCCAGCCAGGGGAAGAACGGGGGATTGGTGATTGTCAGCAAAGAGGCTATAAATGAGCTCTCTAAAGGAGAGAATGCAAGTTCAGAAGGGAGCTGGGCAGAGCCTTGGAAAGGGAAGAGAGGAGGAAATTGTGCAGGAGCTGTAAGAGAGGCAGGACCATCAGCCTATCGTGTCCTTTCATCAAGCTAAGAGCACAGAAAGTCGCAAAGAAGTGGGCCTTTTCACGGGGTTCTCTGCAGGATGGGCCAAGGAGGATGAATTAGGGGAAAGGGCTTCGGTCTGGTGACAGAGGGTTCCCAGGTGACTTGGAGCATCTTGAGGAGACAGTGGGGATGACAGCCGGGCTGCTGGATGTCAAAAGGAGAGCACATGTAGATGGTCTTTTCAGGACTTTGGCAGAAAAAGGAAATGGAGGCCGAATATGAGGGTCACATGAAGCCCCTACTGCCCCGCAGGACAGGTGGGCCCTCTGCATCCCAAAGGCCAGAGGCAGGTGCTAGAAGGGGGTGCTTTTGAAGGACAAGACTTAACATAAGTTGTGCATTTGGATTTAGCCCCTCTCTGTTTTCTCATTTCCCGTCTTTCTCCCCTTCTAGGTCAGTCTTTATGTGATCTCTTCTCCTTTTGGCGGTTTTACACTTTAGGATGCTTTGGATAATTGGTATAAAGAGCTGATGTGTGGCATCCTCAGACTTGGAAAGGAAGTGATAATCGTGAATAAATGACTAAAAGATTCTTCGCTTCAGGAATGTTTGTATTCCTGATTTATAATGTTATGTTAAAGGTATGATCATTGGTGGCCCCAACGAAGAAAGGTTAGGGAATTCAGATGTGGGACAGGAGAAAAATGGAGCTGGAGATTTTCTTAGAAGATTTTACTTCCACTAGAGCAAAATTACAAATAACAATTAACGCAGTCCAAAAAAAAAAAAAAAAAAGCTCGGTCCACTGCTTTTGAGATGATAAAGATTGTTATTACGCTCTTAACCTAGAGTATTAAACAGCTATGTTTTCCCCACAATGATACTCTAAAAAAAAGCAAAATTTAGCATAATTACAAAGATACACATGTTAAGTCAATTAGGTATAATCTACACAGCTTCTTAAAAAGATCTATGGAGAAAGTTCAGGAAAAATCTCTGAAAACTTAATTAATAATGTGCGATTTTGCGCCCAAACATTTTAACAGACTATCATTCCACGTCATTTTGAGATAATTTATGGCCTGAGTTCAAAACATGTTGTTGTAATAAATGATGTACGCTGTCTAGGACAATATAACCGTAGCGTTCAGTGGCATTAACAGCAGCGTTTACACAACATGTGCAAAAGAGAAGGGAAAATGGGAGCTCTGTAGCCTTTATTCATAGAGAAGTAATAAAAAAAACTTACCCAGAAATGTAAAGCCTTGCGCATCTATTGTTTAATTCAACGTTCTTCCAAAACACAGCTCTGCAACACCAGGCACCGTGCTTGGAGCTGGGGACACAGCACACAAAGCACAGTGCTGTCCCAACGGCAGGTGTCTTGAAGTCAATTTAGAGAGTCACATCAGCACTTCAAAAAATGAAACAGAATCAACTGTACTTTAATTTTAAAAAAGAAAAGAAAAAAGAAACAGAAAATTCCACTCTGGATATGTACCCAAAGAAATCGAAAGCAGGGTCTTGAAGAGACATTTGTGCACCTGTGTTTATAGAAGCATTAGTCACAATAGCCAAAATGTGGAAACAACCCACTGTCCACTGACAGATGAACGGATGCACAAAATGTGGTCTATCCAGACAATGGAATACTATTCAGCCTTCAAAGAAAGGAAGTTCTGACATGTGCTATCACATGGGTGAACCTTGGGGACATTCTGCCACATGAAATAAGCCAGTTGCGAAAAGACAATGCTACGTGATTCTGATTGTATGAGGCGCCTAGAGGAGTCAGAGTCGCCTAGGCAGAGAGTGGGGTGGTGGCTGCTGAGGGGAGGCGGCGCTAGTGTTCAACCGGGACAGAGTTTCCTTTGAGGGTGATGAACAAGTTCAGGAGACGGATGGGGGTGATGGTCATGCAACAACGTGAATGTCCTTAGTGCCACTGAACTCCACACTTAAGAACAGTTAAAATGGTGAATTCTCTGTTGTGTATATTTTACCACAAGAAAAAAGTAATGAAATAGGACATATCAGGGTGCACTGAACATAGCCAGAACCTGCGTCTTGCCCTGAAGCATCAGTCCTTACTGAAAGGTCTGTACATGTGAGTGAGCTGTGGGTGATGTAAGATATATTTCCCCCTGTAGGCTACACAGAATAATCATACAAATAAAAGTGTGACCACTAACTGTGATAAGTGCTATGAAACAAAACCAGAAGGGAGGGTTTCAGATTGTTCTGGAAGGTCTGAACTGGACTGAGGAGTAAAAGGAGGGACCAGAGCGGCTTTAGGCAGAGAGCCAGTAGGAGCTGCTTCAGGCGAACGAGGCTCTTTTGAGGAACTGAGGAGATTACCAAGGAGCCGCCTGTTCACGTGGAGGTTCTGATTTTATTCCAAGAGCAAAGAGAGGTTGCCCTTCAGCTAATGTTTTGGGTTAACTCGTGCCCCTCCCCCCATGCGTATGCTGAAGCACTACCACCTGGTACTTCAGAACGTGCCCTTATTTGGAGACGGGGCCTTTGCAGAGGTAATCAAGTTAAATGAGGTCATTAGAGTGGGCCCTAATCCAATATGCCTGTTGTCCTTATAAGAAGAGGAAATTAGGACACAGACACACACAAAGGGAAGACCATGTGAAGAAACAGAGAGAAGACAGCTGTCTGCAAGCTGAGAAGAGATGCCTGGCACAGATCCTTCCTTCCCAGTCCGGCCGACACCTTGATTTTGGACCTCTGGCCTCCAGAAACAATACATTTCTGTTGTTTAAGCCACCTGGTGTGTGGTGCTTTGTTGCAGCAGCCCTGGCGAACTGATACAGTTAGTATAATATCTCAAAGCCAAGAACTGGGTATGTCAGAGGTTCAGGACACCAGGCATCACTGATACTAAGTTATGAAATTTAAAATACATTTTCTCATGATAAGACTGTTATGCCATAAAATGAGAGATAATCACAGGTTCTTAACATCAGTAGAGTTTTAAACCCTGTGGCCTCCAACCTGCCTGCTGCCACAGCAGTACTTTCTACGACATCCCTGACACCTGGTCACTCAGCCTATTTCAAAGTTGAAGAGCTTGAAATATTGTTGGTTATTTTTATCCCAGACCACCCCTCCCAAAGCATCCTTCATTGATCCTCCTTTTGTCCGGTCGATCTAATCTCCCTCTGTCCTGACGCAGGCTTCCACCTGTCCTGAAATAGTGCGCTAACAGCTTGGGTCCCAGTTTCCCTACCCCTACCTTGGTTTTGCAGGGTTAACTTGCTCCAGGAGGTCATTCATTCTCTGATGCCCACCACGTTAAGGGCACACATCTTGGCATGGGCTTCCGATCTGTCTGTGTTCCTGCCACAAATGCACTCTTTGGCACCTGACACGTTCCTGCCACACCACGCTATCCACAACTTCTACCCACGATGCTCACACATGCCATGCATTTGAACGCTCTGGGCCTCTGCCTATGCCATTCCCTGTCCGGAGCACCCCCCTTCCCTGCCGGCCAGCCCTGTCTGTGAGGTCTTGGTGGGCCTGCTACACCCCACCACATCTACCGGTACTTAACTGTGTCCCTTACGTCAATCTGCCTTGCCTCGTAGGGACTTGCATGTGTGTGTGCGTGTGTGTGCGTGTGTGGTGTGTGTCCATCTCTCCCAGGAGATTAGATGCCTCTAATGCCCGTCATGCTTGACACAACACTGAACATAGTTGGCAGTGAGTAATGCTGAGTGAATGGATGCATCAATGAACCTGCTAGACAAAAGCAGTTGCCCGTTACACACAATAGGCTCGAATGCTTTGAAGGGAGCTGTCATCTTCTCCAGGATAAAGTTCTCCATTTCTTCCCTGTCCATCATGTGACAAGGATCCCTCATTTGCGTAGAGATCCACCCCACCCAGCTGGTCTCTCTTCTCCTGAATCTCGGTACCCAGAACTGGATACAGTAACCTCGGAGGACTAACCCAAGTGGCATTACCCTTACATAGCTTGGATGTCATGATTTTATTAATGCAACTGAAGTTTGTACTGTTTTTCTGTTTTGGAGTTTTTGGTTTTTGGTTTTTGGTTTTTGGTTTTGAGCAGCCAGGATAGCCACTGATGGTTCACACTGGACTTGCGGTGTGAACCTATCAGTCTTTTTCAAATAAACTGCTATTGGGTCTTTGCCTTCCTGTCCTGAGCTAATTGATTTTTTCTCATCTAGTGACAGGATTTACCTTTACCCCTGATAAATGTCATTTTATTGGTTTTAATCCATCCTTTTAACCAACCAAAATCTTTTAAACTCTTAAATCTGACATCTAACACATCAGCATAGTGACAGCAGCAAATATACCACAATAAACCCAGGAATGTCTGCTCCATCCTTATCACTGATAAACACATTACAGCGCCGGAGGGGGTGGAGCTCCGCGTGCAGCGTCGGCCACACCTCACCAGCTGTGTCTCCACTGTATCTATAAATACTCTGGATATGTTTGTCCAGCTAAACATCAAATCACCCTGGTTGTTCGTTCACCAGCCTGTTTTACTCCGTACGGTCCATGGGGTTTTGTGAAGGATACTAACCAATGATTTGTGAATACAGTCTGGTAACACCACAAAAAGAGAGGATGGATTCGGTTTGCCTCTTCGTAACAACATTTCCTTCCAAGTGAGTTCACACCAGTGCTTCAAAAATCTGTTAAAATTTTTGCTCAGAACCAATATTAATATCGAACTTATCAGCTATGTTTTCCAAAACCCAACTTATTCTGCTGTTTGGAAAATTATGACACTTTCCCCTTCCCAGCTTTCTGCGACTCCCATCTGGCCAAATCCGAGACCACTGTGGATGCCCAGAGAACATATTCACAGTAGCTAAGCGGTCCCCCACCATCTCTCACCTATCTTGGGCTCCTGACAACTTTTCCTAAGGGATGTTTGTTCAACTCTTTCCAGTTTTAAGATTATTCTCCTTATTGGAGAAAAAGAAACCTGCAAAGCCCTCAATATACAGACTGGCTTTCAGAGTCCCTCAGAGCCCCCATTCCTCCAGCTCACGCATCCTCTGCCTCCATCCACTCATTCTGCTTTTCATTCCCCAAACACCCCGCAGTCGTCTGCCCCTGGGCTTCGCTAGTGTGATTCCTGTTGTTGGAAATGTCCTTCCACTCACTCTGTGAGCTCAGCTCACACGCCACCTCCTGTGTGTCCAGCCAGAGTCCCTGCCTCCTCCATTGCTGTCGGTACCTTTCATCTGGGCGAAACAGACCTGCTTTCAGAAGCTCTGCAGTACCTGGGCTGTCCCCCTTCCCTGGGGGCAGGGCTGCCGCTCTTCACACTGTTTATTCATCCTCCCCCAGCAGCCAACACGGGGTCCCCATAGTGCTCTCCCTGGCCTCGCCCAGGGCTGGGAGCCTCACCCTCGCGTGTGGAGGCAGATCTTACAGCTCATCCCACAAAAGCAAGATAGCTGCAGCCTGGCAATCTCAGGGACAACCCAGTTCCCCGGCTGCCTGAGCACTGCCTGTCCTGGGTGGGCTGGGGTGGGCGAGAGGCCAGCAGACAGGAAACAGCGCTGTGTAATAGACACAGCCTGATCAGGTTCGTCATCCTATCATGAAATGCCACTGCAGAGTCAGGGACTTCCGAGCCTTCCACAGGCAATTTGCTGATAGTCCAGGTGGATATGAAAGCTCCTTGTTACCTAAGAAATCCACGGGATTTTTTCCCCTCAGGACTAGATTATTCACTCAAAAGTGATGCTTTACCTCTATCAAAGGACTTTACATATTTTGAAGTGTCTGAAGTGAAATGGACAATTAAAAGTAATAGTGTTTGCTTTTCACTTTTTAAAATAGCGTTCCATTTAGGAATGTTATATACATGTGTCTATATGTTATAATTGTCTCTTATCCATACAGTAATACAGGTACTGCACTGAATGGCAAATGAAATTTCTGTCCCCACATCTCCACCGAACAATGTAATTTTCAGGAATTTTTGTTCATTTGCTCCATCGTGTTGCCTGTGAAGTTTTATAGCAGTTTTTGTTGTACCACCGACTATTGACAGAGTAAATATTCTAATACCAACCACTCATCCCTGTGTACTGGGGCAGCCAGGTTTGTGCCTGTGTCCTGGGTAATCATCAGCAGCTGCCTTGGAAGTATTCTGGCTTGGATGACAAATTATAAGGTCATCCTAGCTGATATGGAAAGATGTAGACTCCATGTGTATCATGCATTGAAAAAAAAACTGAGGTTCCTACAGTTATATTTACAAGGCCACCCTGAGCTGCCTCACAGTATGAAAATAGTAAGAAGTGAAGAGAAGTTGGTGGAAATCTGAATATTGATCCAGAAAGCCAAGTAAAAAGCCTGCTTCTAATGTTTTCCTGGTCCCGTCCCACCACCCCTATCATGGCCTTTTTCATCCCTAGTGGCCTAGATACATAATGCTCGCTTGTAATTAACAAAGGGTCCTGGAGCCCTTGCTAAAATATTTCTCTGGTCAGCAGACTCTAGTTATCCCACAGACTAAGGCAAATGTTTAAAGGGTCTTCTGGTGAGAGGTCACTGGGGAGACGCTGCTCCACCTCCCCGAGTCGTGGGCTTGTTCACTGCGTTCATCACAGACAGGTGCTGGGTGCTAACCACTGGTTCACTTGCTTGCACACATGGAGTGCACACTCTGCGTCAGGAACCAGGGGCACAAAGGGAAAAAGAGCAACGCCTGTCCCCTTCGGGTCTCATGGTCCAGGAGAGGAGCAAAAAAGACACAGGAAAACGCTGAACACACAGGAGGGGACCAAGGTACACAGGCGCTCATTGGGGGAGAGTGCCGGTCACCGTCTGTGCATCAGCCACGGTCCACGCCACCAGCGTGGAGGGTAGGTGGTACCGCCTCAACTGTGTGTGTAGAGAGACTCCCTCGTGAGAGAGACAGGCAGGTGCCTGGCCGAAGCTCACGCTGCTGGTGAGCCGAAGAGCCAGGATCTAAATCTGACCCTGTCAGGCCCCAAACCTTGCTTTTCCACTCTGAACCGCCACCTCTGCCGCTGAGGATGGGATAAGAGACCTGGGGGAAGGAGGGAAGACTTAATCCAAGAATAAAAACTGATAGCCTGGCTGGGGAGGGAAGGAAGAACGCCTCCAGAAAAGGCGGAGCCGTGGACCCCATCCTGCTGGATATAGACCCCAGGTCCAACTATGTCGTACCAATAGTACGAGTTCAGAAATTATTTGCTGCCTGGGCTTGGGACAAGGGAAGCCATGTGGATCACTGAACCCCCAGCGGCTACAGCAGGCGAGGAAGGACTCCAGGGCTGAGGGTGGTGGACGAGACCAGAGTTCTGGCTTTGATGGGGCTGGGAGATGAAATAAGGGGAGAGGAAGAGGGAAAGTCACCCAGGTAAGAGGCTCGAGGTGCAGGCGCAGGTGCAGGCGCAGGCAGTGTGTCTGGGAAAGAATGAGCCACCCAGCTGGGTTCAGGGGAAGGATGGGACACGGAGGCCATCAGAGAGGGCCTGGGACCACACCCTGAGGGGCTGCCCTTGGCCCCTGGGCAATGGGGAGTCCCTTGGAAGCCTCCAATCAGGCTGTGCCTCAGGAAGGTTGATGGGGAAGTGTGTGTAAATGGGACCAGGAGATGCTGGGGTCACCAGGACACACTGGTGGGCCTGAGGCACTGTTCCAGGTGAGGTAGTGAGAGCCTGGGTGCAGCCAGCAGCTGTCCTCCCAGGTAGGTGGGGAACTGGCTGTTCAGACCAGGTTATTGATACAGAAGACACCAGGGAGGATCTCATTATGAGAGGGAAGGAGTGGTGGGCAGGGTGGGATGGCAGGAAGGGAAGTGAGTGCAGGGAGAAGGCCGTGGCCTTGGCAATGAGGATGCATCTGGGGACACGAGGCTGGACAGATGAGCAGTGGCAAGTCCTGAGGGCCAGCAGTGTCCAGGAAACAGGCAGCCAAGCTGAGAAAGGAGAAAAGAACTGAACCCCACCTGACAGGGCAGCGTGGTCAGGCTGGGAAGAGCAAGCATGGCTGACGGGGGAAAGGGTCAGAGGAAGGGGAGCTGGTGACAGTTCAAGGAGAAAGGAGTTGGCTGCCGGAACAGCCATCCAGAGGACACTGCGGGGGAGGGGGAGAGTCACCTGGGAAAGAAGGAAGGATGCCAGTCCTCCGGGAAGAGGGCTAGAAGGATGAGCTGGGTGAGACGCCACGGAAAATGTGAGGTTTCGTTCATTCGTTCAACATGTCTTTGTTGGCCACATCATCATCCTCACGAGGAAGTTCTAACAGTGGCTTTCCGGGGAGAGACAGCAGACAGAGCAGGTGTGTTGATCTCCACCTTCTGCAAACACTCCTCATTCCCACAGGACAAGGAGGATGAAAGCGGGGCAACCTCAGGACAGCCTTGCAGGCTGGTAAGCAGGAGAAGGAGAGGGATAATCTCATCTGCCCCAAATAAGCTGAAACTGAAGCCAGCAAAGTGGGGGCAACCAAGGAGCACCCCACTTCCCAACACAGAGCCCCCAAAGGTTCAGGAACTGACAGCACCACTAGGGAAGTAGGGGCACAGGAAAATCTGAAAATAGGAGGTTGGCCACAAGTCTGTGGAAGAAGCTGCCATGGACTGAACTGTGTACCCCATGCCCCCCAAATTCTTATGTTAAAGCCCTAACTGGCAATGCAACTGCATCTGCAGTCAAGGCTTTTAGGAGGTAATTAAGATTAAATAAGGTCATAGGGATGGACCCTCGTCTGCTAGGATTGGTAGCTTTATAAGAAGAGGAAGAGATCCTTCTTTCTCCCTCACCCTGATCTCAGACTGCCAGCCTGAAGAACCGCCAGAAATAAGTTTTTAATGTTTAAGCCCCCAGTTTGTGAGATTTTGTCATGGTGGCCCTAGGTGACTAGTACAGAGGCAGTTAGACCCCTTCCCAATCTCCTTCCTCTCCCTGCGGAAGATTGGAGCTTTCAGCTCTGAAACGAGTGAATGAAGGGGTTCTCTGCACAAATGGATACTAGAGGGGAACATTCTGAAGATGAGAAAGAAGTGATGGCCTAATGCTGAGTGGTGAGACCTCAGCTCCCGGGTCCTGGCAGCCCAGGGTCTGCTCTCCAGGACTGAGTGCGGAAGAGCCCTCTTCAGGGAGTCTGATGAACTCTTGAGGGAAGACCTGGAGGAAGGGAAAGGTCAGGAATCACAGCTGTGGACGAGTCCTCCTGTTGACAGATCTCATCCGCGGACTTGGAGCTTCACGCAGCTTTTGAACGCTCCTTTCGAAAATCTGAATGGAGAGCCAAAATCTCTAAACAGCGGAGAAAATATTAAAGGAAAAAATTGGCAGGAGAATATGAGGAAACAGACAACACAGAGAACAGAAGGAAATAAAACTATCATCCACATCCTCGAAGGTTGAAGTTATTGTAGCCACAAAACAAGGACAAGATGCTGAAATCACATGATAAAAATGAGCATTTGGAAATATAACAGGAGAAATAAAAATCTCCACAGAAGAGTCTAAAGCAGAGTTAAGGGAATCTCCCTGGAAAAGAGAACAGAAAGACAAAGCAACATAAGATACAGGAGAAAAAGTTCAGTAGTCATGTTGGGAAGTTCAACGTCTGAATAATAGGAGTTTCAGAAAGTGAAAATGAAGAAAATGGAGGGAAATCAGCAAATAAACAACAATTCAAGAAAAATTCGCAGAACAAAGAAACCTGAATTTCTAGGTTGAAAGAGCCTGCTAAGTGCTCAGCACAATGGAGATGGAGCCAAACACAAAAATTTGTAGAACACTGGAGATAAGGGAAACGTTCAAAGAGGTTCCAGAGGGAAACAACAGGTCTCAGAAAAAGGATTAAGAATAAGAATGGCACTGGATTTCCCAACAATGATGGGAGGAGCCAGAAAACAACAAGAAAATGCAAATAGTGAATGTTGGGGGGGGACTAAATTTCAGCCTATAATTACAGGCCCAGACAAACCATCCAATCAAGTGTGTGAGTAGAATAAAGATATTTTTGGTCATTTAAGTTCTGAAAAACTTAGCTTCCATGTGCCTCCTTTCTCAGGAAGCTATTGCAGGGTGTGCTCCAACAGAATGAGGGCATTGCCAAGAAAGAAGACGACGTGAGATCCAGAAATGGAACCCAAGAGAGAGGTGAAAGGAATGCCCATGAAAATGGGCTGAGAGACCCCAAGACATCAACTGTGCAATGGACAGTAATAATTGTCCTAGTGGGTAGCCAGTCAGACTGCAGCCCAAGGACAGAGGCTCTGGAGGAATGCCACCAAGAAGATGAAATTGAAAGCTACTGAAAGCAGATTTACACATAAGCCAGAGTATTTGAGGATGAGTTAGTCATAGGTATCTGGAAAACAAAAGACAGTTACTTACTTCAGGAAAACAAAACACTGTACAAGAAAGGAAATTCAATCATATACTACATGGCTTAACCACCAATAATGTTCCATGGTCACAATAATATAAACACAGAATGATCAAAGAAAAAATGGTGACATAACTGCACTGGAAAGATGAGGAGAAGTGTGTGCGCACGTGTGGGTGCTGAGTGGATGACGGGAGACAGAAATGAGTCTTTATCTTCCTTGGCGGGACATGAACAGAACCTGGAAAAATCAGGAAGCATCAGTACCCCCATGTTATTTCAAGAAAGATACATGCACGCCAAAATGGATGCATAAATTATTTGGAAGTGATGATTGCTTCCGGGAAGTGGGAATGTGGGGAAGGCGCAGGGAACGAGGGACACTAACTGCTTATTTTTTTTTAAATTAAGCCTTATAGAACTACTTGATTTTTTAAAATATGGGCAGTATGACTTTAATAAATTTATGTTTAAAATCATGTGTACCTTTTAATCTCACTTCTTGAGCTTCAATTTGTTTATTTGCTCTTTAGTTCTTTCATTTGTTCATTCATCCTACAGACATTTGCCATGAGCCTTCTTCTGAAGGTCAGGTAAGGTGCCAGGTAAAGATAAAGTCCCGGTTCCTACCCCAAAAGGCCCTTCCTTTTTTATAAGAAAAACTTCAAGGAGGTTAAAGATTTATGTGCCTTTTCACTTTGTTTTGCACAGACGATGGGTGTCTGAAGAACTCTGAATCCTACATTTGTAAATCAGCTCAAGTCTTGGGAGGATGTATGCTGGAGCTTGCTATTGAAAGAGGTCTCGTGATAAATCTTTCAGGAGATAAAATTCCTGCATAATATATATATAGACTCGTATTTTCATACACTGGCCACTCTGGTGGGAAATAGATGTGGCAGAAGGAAAGGTAATTTGAGAACAAATTTACGGGCAACGTTATTGCCGTTTGGGAAGAGGGGAATTCATTTATGACCACTATCACTAATGACAACAAGTGAGACTTCATCTCTGTACCATGTCCTGAGCTGTGGTCCTTAATTGCATTATTATGTGCATTCTTAATGATGTCCCTTAGTGATTAAAAACTAACCATATCCAATAAATGAAGTAGTAATGTGTTCAGCTCTGCATCATCGGGACGCTGCATGAATTCATCTCACAGGGTTTTCCATTCCCTCCTTTAGAACAGATACACTGGCTTCCTTGCAGCTTCAGTGATAGGGGGACAGAAGAGAACCTCTTCTGTGTATTTAATATACAAAAGGCTATGTTACCTGCTAAGATTTTAGTTTTGCCCGTAGGACATAGTATTGCACCAGATTAGAGGAGCAGGGAAATATTCCTAAGAGATAGCCATCGTTTGGAAAAACCATCTGTTTCAGTTGGAAGAGGATGCACATACAGCGTACCATGAAAATCTGCTGTGAAAATGCTCTTTCTCCCAAATGTTACTTTTGTGCTACAACTATTTATAATGTCCTGGATGAATCTATAAAATGTTTTATTCAAAATCCCTGTTGCTATCCCAAGACTGCCATTATGTGGGAAACAGAAGAGGCTAATGAGTTATACTTGTGTATTAGGCATGACTTTCAAATTAGTACAAAAATCGTATTAAGCAAAATACATCCCATGGTAATGAAAAAGTATCTTCCACCGGGTGGCCAGATCGGTCTGCTGAAATGCAGCTCTAACCTAATCACCGCCCAGCTTGGGAGTCCCCCATGGCTCCCCACTGCCTGCTGAATGAAGAGCCAGGGGCCAGGGCAGCCTTCCCAGTGTGGGATCTCCCACATCTGTCCAGGCCTCAGCTTACTAGCCTGTGAAATGGACCATTTTTCATTCTCTGGATACACCCCTACTCTGTCCCATCTCAGACTTTGTGTGGTCCCTTCCTATTGCTCCCCACATGCACTGAATGGTGTGCCCCCACCATTTCTATCTTGAATCCCTAATCCCCAACGTGACTGTATTTGGAGACAGGCCCTATGTCTTATTTAACCTAATTAAGGTTAAACGAGGTCATAAGGCCTTACTCTGATAGCATTGGCATCCTTTTAGGAAAAAGAGTCATCCTCTCTTCCATGTGAGGCATGCAGCAAGAGGGTGGCCGTCTGCAAGCCGGGAGAGAGGCTTCCCCAGAAACCTAGCTCACCACACCCCGATCTTGGACTTCTAGCCCCCCGGAACTGTGAGAAAGTTAATGTCTGATTTTTAAACCACCTACTCTTGGTTATCTTGTTATGGCAGCCTGAGTTAGTTAATATACTCCCTCGTTGTCCGTCACCATCTCTCAAAGTTCATCAGATGCCAGGTACCCCAGTGGCACCTGGTCTCCTCTGATCCTCCCGGCACTTTGTCCCATCCAGGGGAACTCCGGCCCCTGGAGACCTTGCCTAGTCCACCCAGGGGGCTCTGCCCTCCCTGAGAACAGATTCAACCCCTCCTGATGCTCTGTATTTAGAAAATAGATTTGACATGGAAACACAGGTTCCTGCAACTTTTCAAGAATGCTGGGGCGCTCTGTGTCTTGGGCAGTGAGCCAGCGGGCTGCATTCCTAATTACATAACAGTGTTAAATGTAAAGTGTGTATCAGGATGAAAGGAGGAACAACTTTTTCTTTCTCTTTTTTGGTATTTTGTAACCAGAAGAATTCTTTATGATCATTGGAGTACTTTCCATTTTAAGCTAATTAGTAAATTGCATTTTTGGCTCTTTAACTGGCTAGGTTAAATTTAGCTCATCTTTTCCCTTAAAGTCAAGCTGTCAGTGGGATCTGCAATTAAAATGTTCACTCTCAACTTTCTTTCCCATTCGGGGGGTGGAGGCAGCTTGGCAATGAACCCCCTCTTCCCGTCCTTCCTCTGGCAGCTTCTCCCCAACCCAGGGCTTCCCACGGACGCAGCGATGTGGCTACTTGCCCCTTAGTTTGCTGGTCACCTGTGAGCATGGCTGATATCCCTGGATCACCCCAACGAGCAGGCAGGGCATAAGCCCAGAGCTGCAAATCAGCCTCAGCCGTGCAGCTGAGCACCAGCATACACCAGGTCCCAAAGGAATTATTAAACATACACAACCACCTATGTGGCCAGGGCTGGAGCAGGAGCCTGAAGGCCCCCTGATGTGCAAGCCAGAGGCCCTTTTGCTGCTGGACAAGGGAGGTCTGAGAGGTCCCAGAAGAGGAGGCTGGGTGGCAGGAGGAAAGGGCACCCTCGGTGGAGGCTGGGAGGTGGGGCAACGTCACAGAAACACTGAGTGCTGCAGGAACATCTGCCTCTTTCAGCAATTGCCACGGCCAACCCAGGGTGTGCCTGCTGACTCTGGGCCCTGCCTGGCCCCACAGATGCCCAAGAAGGTCCTAGTGAGGAGCATGGACGTGTGAACGCAGAGGATATGAGGCCACCCCACACAGCTGTCTCTCAGAGCCAGGGAGAGCCCCCAGCCCCAGAATCCCACCCTCTCACCTCCAAGCCCTCTGCCCTTTGCCTGGAACGCTGCTTCCCTCCCTCCCACCCTGTCTCCCCTGGAGCCCTGCAAAGGGCTCTTTTCAGAACCCACCTCCCAGTGTGGTGCAGAGGCCCCAGTACCCCAGCCCCTCATTAGGATGGACTGAGCGGGGAGGTAGGGGAGAGGTGCTCACCTAGCCTCCTCGGGCAGAAGAAAGACACCGGGCCAGCTCCCCCCTGTGTGAGCAGCTGGCTGCCCCACCTCCAGGGGAGACGGGGAGTCACAGACCTGCCTTATGAGCAGGAGGCCAGCATCCGACTTCTCTCGTGGTCATTAAGCAAGATGGGCTGGTGATTTCCAAGAAGAGAGAAGGGGTTCTCCATCCTACAGGCACTAATGCAGCTCGAGGTCTCCCGTGCTGCTCCGGGGAGCAGGGCAGGGTGTGTGAGGGGGGGAGCGGTGCCCACCTCGGCTCGGCTGGTTCCTCTTCCCATCCACACTCTGTTCTCTGCATATCTGGGTGATGGCAAGTAGGGCGGAGGAGGCCACCCCAGGGAAACGGCTGCAGTTAGTGAAATGAGCTCTGAGGCCTGGGGAGTCTGCGGAGCAGAGAGGCAATCTGAGAACAGCGGCCCACGTCTTTGCAGTCAGAGCGACTTGGAATTTTGGGGGAGAATGACCTGTGGAAAACACTGTTCTCTCCCAGATGTGGGACCCTGGGAGGATGCCCACCCGTCTCCGGCTGACATAGGAGGGAAGTGGGTTCCAGGACCCCCCAGGGGCCTCCTGTGGCCCTGGCTGGATCAAATGCATGGAATGGTGAGGAAAATGCAAAGTGAGTTTTCCATGGCATGAAGTGAATTTAATTTCAGGACTTTGCCTTATTCTGAGATTGTCCATCTCATATTTTTGTAACTTTTACTTTATGAAATGGCGGCCAGAGTAGATGGTCATTGTTTTTAAATGTTCTTATCCAGCAAAATAAAACCTTGGCAGCCTTATGTGTCTGCTCTGGAGGGTAAAGACCTATGAAGTCTGTGAATTACATTCAGCAGGGAGTCCCGGGCCCTGAAGGACTCCCACTGTGGCCTTTGGTCGTGTAACCCCTGAAGGGTGGGGAGGTGGAGGGGACACAGATGTGCACCGTCTGTGGGGATAGCCTGTGACCACCATTCTCCCAGCATGTTCAGGAGGCAAAACCTTTAAACCTTGGGCAGGGGATTCATTCAATGAGCTCTTCCAGTAAGAGCACTGCTCCTTGTCTGCCAGGCATCAGAGCAGTGGGTCCACCTGTGGGTCACGAAATCAATTTAGCAGAGGACTGAGACCAGCCTTTTTAAATAAAAAACTCCACAGGCTAGAACAGAAATATCAGAGTACAACATATGTAGACATGTAATAGGTATTGATTCATGAACCTTCTATCTCAAATATATATATTTGAGTATTAAAATATTAAAAATATATATTCTGCTTCTGTAGGGAGGAGTGAATTGTTCACAAACCAATCCTCCTGCAGAGAGGTGATGTATACAAATTTACAAACTATGGACAACGTAACAAAAATGACATTCTGAGGCCCCTAGGGAGTAACCATAAGCAGACACGTTTGGGAGCAGTGTCAAAACCTAGAAGAATCAACCCGCAAGGGACAGGTTTCCCATGTTTGTGGCTTTGCCCTGAGGGCAGCCACCCACATCATGGTGGGGACACAAGGTGGCTAAATTCTAATGAGAAGGCCTGTTGTCCCTGTGGACAGAGGAACCAAGAGAAGGTGCCCTGGACAACCAGTGTCACAGGAGAGTGAGAAGCGGCCTCATGAGGGAGAGAACCAGAGCAGAGTCCCCGATGCTGTGCGTGAGCTCGGCCCAAGTCTCTGGTTGACCCCTAAACCACACACGCGCATGGCAGATCAAAAGCAGTCTGAACTGAGACCTGAGCTCCCACCCACCACAAGCGTCACCAAGCGTAAAGTTTGAGTCTAGCCAAGTTAATTGTCCGCTGAAACAGAAACATCAACTTACTTCAAAACAATATCACAGAATCCAGTTTCCACAACAGAACATTCACAATGTCTAGGACACAATCCAAAGTTACTCTACATGTGAAGAGCCATTTTCAAGAACAGAGTCAATCAATTGATACCAACTGTAGGACAACCCAGATATTGGAATTATTAGGCAAGAGCTTTAAGCTGCTATTATAATAACACTCAGTGAGACAGAGGAAAATATGTCCTAATAAAAAAAATGACATCCCAGTCAAGAAATATAGTATATAAAAATGAACCAATTGACAGCAATATTCATAACAGCCAAGAAGTAGAAAATATTCAAATGGCCATCAACTGATGAATGAGTAAACAAAATGTGGTATGTTCATAGAATGGACTAGTATTCGGCCATAAAAAAGGAATGAGGTACTGATACATGCTGCCACATAGATGTACCATGAAAATATTATGTTAGGTGAAAGAAGCCAGTTATAAAGACCACATATTGTATGTTTCTATTAACAGGAAATTTCCAGAATAGGAAAATCTATAGACAGAAAGTAGATTAGAAATCAGAATGAAAATGGAATGACAGAGTGGAAAAAGTCAGTAAACTTGAAGAGAGGTGAATAAAAACTTTCCAATCTGAAAGAGAAAGAGAGAAACAGAGCCTCAAGGACATGACCAGAGGACAGGAAAGAATGAATGGAGTATGAAAATTACTTGAAGAATAATTCTGAGATTTAGGAATCTCAGCAAGATCTGAAGAGAGCAAATGAAGAAAACTATGCGTTGGCGTATCATAAACTGCTGAAAACCAAAGATAAAGTCAGTACTTTGAAATCAGAGGGAGAAAAATCATGCATTTTATACAGGGGATATATGATCCTGAATGACTGTGGACATCTCATCAGAAATCATCCAGGCCAGAATATAGTGGAACAACATCATTAAAGTGCTGAAAGAAAAAAATATTGTCAACCCAGAATTCTATATCCAGTAACAAATATCTTTCAAGAATGAAGATGAAATAAAGACATTTTAAAATAAAGGAAGCATTGGTAATTCATCACCACCAGACCTGCATTATAAGAAAGCCTAAAGGAAGTTCTTCAGTCAAAGAGAAATGATGCAGGAAGGAAACTGAGATCTTCAAGAATTAATGAATGGCATCAGAAATGGTAAATATTAAAGAAAAAACATTTTCCTCTTAATTGAAAAAATTGCCTGTAACATTTTGAAGCAAAAATTATAACAGTGTCTTGTGGGATTTATGATAGATATAGATATAACACACATTGCAACTGCAGTGTAAAGGGTGGTGGGAACGAGACTAAATGGACTTCTTTGGTTGCAAACTTCCTAAATTTTATGTGAAGTGGTAAAATTTAAGACGTATGTTATAATCCCTAAAGCAACCACTGAAAAGGCAGGACAAAGAGGTATAGCTGAAAAGTCAGTGGGTGAATTTATATAAAATAAATATGTTTATACTGTACAGCACAGGGAAATATGTTACATATCTTATAGTAGTTTATGGTTTAAGAAAAGAATATGAAAATGAATATCCGTATATTCAGGTGTGAGTGAAGAGCTGTTCTGTACACCAGAAACTGACACAACATTGTAAACTGACTATACCTCAATAACATTTTTTTTAAAAAAATAGGTAAATTTAAATGGGATTCTTAACAATTTTCAAATGATTCCACCACATAAGATGGGAAGGTAAATAGAGAAATTAAAAACAGAGGTGTCAAAGAGAAAATGAACAACAAAATGGCAGACCCGTATCCAACTAGCTAATAATTACACTAAATCTTAAGGCCTAAACATTCTAATTAGAAGGCAGAGATCACTAGAGTGGAAAACCAAGTAAGACAGAACTGCCTACGGGAGACCCACTTTAAATACAAAGACACAGGTAGAAAAGGATGTGACATGGAAGCAGTGAGTTTGAAAAGCTGGGGTGGTGCTATTAACATCATGTAAAATCGACTTCAGGACAAAGAATATTGCTGATGCCAAAGCTAACCACTTTGTAATGATTAAAAGACCAGTGTGTCTTCATCAGGAAGACATGACAATAATAAGTGTGTACGTGCCAAATAAAAGAGCCTCAAAACACATGAAGCAAAAACTGCCAGCTTTAAAGGAGAGAAATAGACAATTCCTCATTTATACTGGGAGATAAAACACCCTTCTGTCAGCAATGCAGCTTTCAGAACAGTTAGACAAAAAACCAAAAAAATCAGTGATGACAGAGATGACCCCAACACATTGGACCTAAGTGATATTTACACACAGAGGTTATGATACAAAATATACTTCTTATTTTGAGTCATTTCTTTAAAAAAGTTTGAAAATCACTCTGCCAGGGCAAACACAGGAAGGACTGAATCATAGAGCCTTATAAAATTCAACATCTCTTGGACGAGGCAGACACAGACCATTATAACGCAGCGGAGATTGCTGTAAGACAGACTAGGATGGGGAAGGAGTTTACTGAGTATCTGCTTTGTGCCAGGCCCTGTGCCCAACACATTAGTATGATTCATGTTCCTTGGTCGAGTGTTTCATCCCCCCCATTTTACAGGTGGGGAAACTGAGGCCCAGGGAGGTAAAAGGACTGGGCTAGCGTCAGAACTGAGCTTTGAGCCAGCTCTGACACTTACAATATGACCATAGGAAGACAGAGAGGGTAATTCCTTGACTTTTGAGAAAAATGGGGGGAGGGGGAGAAACAGGGTGGACAAGATAGAAGTGGAAGAGTGTGAGCAAAAAGTGAGGAGGAGGGTAGGTCTGTGTGTGGCATTTACGGAGATCAGGTGGCAGGAACGTGGAGGAGGCAGGAGGACCTGGTGGGGAGTGTGGCTGGAGGGGCTCACAGAGGCTGGACGGGCTGAGCCCCCATTTGCATTCCCAGGCGAAATGAGAAAGGGAGGCAGTAACAGAGTCAAGAGGACTTGCGGGTCTTACTCCTCTCCCGCTCCTTGGCTGGCCGTGTGGGAGATGCAGCCTTGGAAGGCTTTTCCCTACACTTAGAGTGCCCCCAGTTAACATCCTAAGAAAACCTGAGCGTTAACGGCAGGGACATCTGGAGGACATCATGACACTTGTTCAAATGCTGCCTCACGTATTCCCTTGTCCTTGGTCCAGACTGACGTGTTAAAGGGTGGGGGCGGGTAATACAGAGACACGTAGACAAGTAGCACCACCTTCACTCTCTGTGAGGCCCCAAAAGGAGTGATATCAGATGGACCCCATGAACTTAGGAAGCCCGGACTGACTGCGTTAAAGGCACGGCTGGAGGAGAACGGGACCCCTACAAACGAGAAGGCACTTGTCTCCCTGCCCACTGCCAGGGAGGCCACGGGTACTGAGGCTCAGGGCCGGCGCTGCCTGCTGAGGGCGAGCTCCATGGGACCGTGTGCTCTGGCTCCCGCAGGCGCTGCCTGCTGCACGTGCTCCCAGAGCCTTCTCCTGCTGGCACACACCGCAGGGGCCCCGGGGCCAGGGCCACACCCTTTGGGACAGTGTTTTTCTTGGTGTTTCAGGCACGAGTTCTTCCCACTGGAAGACATCAGCCTAGATCAAGAGTCCCCAAAGGCAACCAGGAAGCTACCTGCAGAGTAGCCCTTGCTGTCCCTTGCTGCAAAATCCCTGCTGGGCCCACAGGCCAAAAGAGATGCTTTTTGCTTCTTGGGCAAATAACTGGTGAATGGAGACTCCGGAGGCTGGCTCAGAAAGGAAGACTGGAAAGCTATCCTCTGGTGGCTTCCCCTCCATGCTGGAGGGACCTGCAGTTCTTGGCAACCTTGAGTAGCCAAACCACCAACCAAGGCCAGTTTGGGCCACCCAGGAGCCCTAAACTGCGACAGAGCACTAGCACTGGGGATCCTGGCACACAATAGTCTGAGCTAGGACTTTGTGCTGGTTGGTCAAGCGCTATGGTGCATGTGGTCATGCCTGGCCTGGGGCCCGTCTGCCTGCTCTCCACCTCCTCCCTCGGCTGCGCTCCTGCCACATGGAATCACTGGTAGTTCCTTGAGTCGCATCAGTTGTCCTGGGCCTCAGTGACTTTGCCCATGCTCTTCCTCGCCTCTTCTGGAATCCCTTCCTCTGTGACAGCACAGCTCCACAGCCCTTCCCCCTCCCAGCTCAGACTGAACCCTCTGGCTCACACGGCTGCTCCGTGAAACTCTCTGAGACCTCACCTCGCCACGCAGAACAAATCCTTCCCTCCCCTGTGTCACCTCTGCCAATCGTACACCCTTTTGAGAAGATCGCCTCACAAGTGGCATTGTAATCACCATGTTTTCTCAACTCTAAGACACGCCTTTCTGCTTTTGAAGGTTTTTGAAGTAAGATTGAATTGTACATTCACTGTGCTCTTCCACTGTAGGCGTGTTTCTCCGTCTTTCCCTCCCCCAGGAGAAGCTGCTACGAAATCAAAGGCAGGTCTTAGAATCAAGGTGACCCACCCCCCCTCCCCCGAGTTATCTCTGTGCCCCCACAGCCTGGTGCAGACTCCGGTAAGCCAGCATTTACTGGATCCAAATCTGAATTCAATTCAAGCATTTCTTGAGGCCCACACCAAGTCAAGTCACGTGCTCTGCGAAGCGGAGGGTTCAGGATAAAGCCCTCCGTGTAGGCGGCCACAGACGGGGGGCTGTGGATGGGGGAGCAGGGAGGCCGTGAGGAACGCCACTGACGGCAGTGCAAGATGAGAGCCTCTGCAAGGGCACCTTGGCCTGGACTGAGGGGTTTTGTATTTGTTTTCTGTTTGTGATTTGTTTTTTGGAATGTTTTACAATTTGTAAATGTCTTGCATTTTTTTCAATCCATTCTACACAAAGTCCTAATTCCCATTCTGCATTTCATTTTGCAGAGAGAGGAACCAAGGCTCAGAGAAGTAAAGGGTACTGCCCAAGGTCAACAGCTAGGAAGTGATGGAACCAACTAGAAAGTGCCAGAACCAGGACCCGTGCCCGCTGCTCTCATTCCCTGACCCCCACGCTCTCTCTTGGCAAGAGTTACCTCTGCTTTGTGGAGCCTAACGCTTTTCTTGAAAATATAAACATGTAGCCCACTCTTCAGCAGAAGTCTAATCTCAGTTCTGCGAAATAAGAAGTAAACCCTGAAGTTTCTCTCTATGCCTTCTTCTCACACAGTCACCATGGTGATGGGAAAATATTATGCGGTGAAGGAATTATGGGAATATGAATCAGCAGAACCGGCAAAAGGACCTTTGGAAAACCGTGACTCCCACGGGACATGCCGTGTTTTCAAAGTAAACACTCCGGAATGATGGATTGCACTTTGCTTCCTATAGAAACTCAAAGGCCAGCCTCACTCCATTAGCCCCAGCCCCGCTGTCTCCGTGCGAACACCCGTCTCTCCTCCTTTTTATAAGAAACGCACTGGCCCATTTATTAGCAAGATTGCTGCTTGGCAACATGGGGTTGTGGATATCTGCTGGCTTCATTAAATTTTAAACATTCTTCCTTGCCAAGTGGAACAAATTATTGATGTTGATTTTGGTGAGTACTTAACATAGTCCAGTAGAATTTCAATGGTGAAGAGTTCAAACCTAGTTTTTAAGTCGAGAATGATGGGTCTATTCATCAAACAGTAAATTTTGTTTGAATGTAAAGCCTGGCTTATCCTGTTCTTGGTAAGCTTCCCTAAAAAGTACAGTAAATCTATGTGATAAAAAATACTGATTGAGTTCCTCAAAAAAATTAAACATTAAATTCCCATGTGATCCAGTGATTCCACTTCCAGCTCTATACTCAAAACAGTTGAAAGCAGGGGCTCCAACAAATAAATACCTATATACCCTTGTACAGACAAATGTCGGTACACACAGATGTGCACCAGAGATCATAGCAGCATTACTCACAATAGCCAAGAGGTGGAAACAACCCAAGTGTCCATTGACAGATGACTGGATAAACAAGATGTGGTACATCCATGAAGTGGAATATTATTCAGCCTTAAAAAGGAAGGAAATTCCGACACGTGCTACCACACAGATGAAGCTTGAGGACATTATGCTAAGTGACACTCACGAAAACACAACCACTGCATGATTCTACCTATATGAGGTTCCTGGAAGAAGCCAGTGCATAGAGAGAGAAAGCAGAATGGTGGTTACCAAGGGCTAAGGAGGGGTGTGGAATTCAGAGTTAACGTTTCAAGGGTTTAGAATTTCTGTTTTGCAAAATGAAGAGTCCTGGGCATGGATGGTGGTGATAGTTGTATCTGACAATGTGAATGCACTTAATGCCACTGAAATGTTCACTAAAAAATGGTTATGATGGCAAATTTTCTGTTATACCTATTTTTATCACAATAAAAAAATACCAATTGAGGAACGGGCAAGGCGACAGTTGGGTGTCCCTGAGTACTGAGTTGGCCCTTCTGCTGGCCAAGCCCAGAATCTCTCAGGAAACTTCAGTCCATGTTTTGCCAAGCGTGGGTGGTGCCGTGGCTGTATGTACTCCACCTGCTTTTTCTGTTCTATTCCTGGACTGTGAGGCAGGTGGCCGCCTCCCTCCCTCCTAACATGGTTGGCCACCTCCTTCTTTCCTTCCCACAGCACCTCAGCTGTCCCCTCCGGAGAACCGGCCCTGACCCTCCATGGCCCTCCTTAGCCTCCATCTGTTTACAAGTCTCTGTGCTCCACTGGGCTGTAGCCCTTGAAAATGTGATGCAGTTAGTCAGTGCCTTGGGGCTCGAAGCCTGAGCCTCAGACCAGTGGCAGCAGCAACGCCTGGGAGCTGGTTAGACATGCAAAGCATCCTCCGGCGAATCAGAATCTCTGGGAGTGGCCTCAGGAATCTGGGTTCTAACAAGTCCTCCAGGTGAAGGGGGTTTGTGCCCCTCCCCCTCCATGACCCTCCCCCACGGCCCTTAACCAACCACTGCAGGTGGGCCAGCAGCAAAGGCCGGCCCCCTTGCCTCACGTAGGACAGACTCTGAGGTGCCCCGTACACGGCAGTGCCCTGTAAGATGCCATCCCACCTTGTTTGGCCTTGTTTCTCCATTTCCTGTACCGGTTTGTGCTGGGAGCACGTCTCTGGGGAGCCCACCCTACACGCACAGCAACAGCTCACTGAGTTTTGCACCGCGGGGCTGGATGCACAGTCAGTGTTCGCCATCATTTGTGTTAAACTCTGCTAACATCTGTCAGTGCGTTTTTATGAGTTTTTTTATTTTTCCCAAAGATGTGAGTTCTTTCAACAAAGGGGGTGACACATGAAAGGGACCATTTATAGTGTCACTCTTCTCCTTCATCCCTCCACACCTTAGTGGGTGTGATGGTTCAATTTATGTGTCAACTTCCCTGGGCTAAGGATGCCAAGTCACCAGTAAAACGTTATTTCTGTGTGTGTCTGTGAGGGTGTCTCTGGAAGAATATTCAATTCAGTGGATTGAGTTAAGAACTTGGCCCAGGGAGAGATAAATTAGGAATTTAGGATTAACAGATATACATTACTATATATAAAACAGACAAACCACAAGGACCTACTGTATAGCACGGGAACTATGTTCAATATTCTGTAACAGCCTATAATGGAAAAGTCTGAAAAAGAATACATATGTATGACTGAATCACCTGTACACCTGAAACCAGCACAAACTGTAAATCAACTAAACTTCAATAAAAAAAATCAAAAAAAAAAAAAAAAAGAAGTTGGCCTTCCCCAGTGCAGGTGGGCACCATCCAAGCCACTGAGGGCCTGAACAGAACAGAAAGTGGAGGTAGGGCCAGTTCATTCTCTTCTCTTAAGCTGGCCATCCATCTCCTCTGCCTGGGGACCTCGGAGCTCCTGACTCGGACTGCGACTTAACACCTCCTGAGACTTGTTGGCCCCCTTTCTCAGGCCTTCGGGTTGGTTCTGAGGTTTGTAGACGGCAGATCATGGGACTTCTATGCCTCCAGAACCGTCTGAGCCAATTCCTGTAATAAATCTCCTTTTATTTCTCTCTCCGCACCTCCCATTGGTTCTGTTTCTCAGGAGAACCCTGGCTAATGCCCCCGGCTCTCCTTGCCCTGCTGCAGGCTGTCTCCTCCCGGAGCAAGCGTTTGAGGCCCTTAGCTGACCTGTAGTGTTATTAGCACCTCCGTCGTCTGGCAGATTTGTGTGGAGGGCAAGCAGAGCCGCCTGGGGTCCTCGGGTGTTCCCCACTGCCCTGAGCACGCCCCACATCACTATCCATGCTCACTTCTATCGTGCAGCTGTGCTGAGGCTCAGAGAGGCCGAGGGATCTGAGCGGCGAATGCTAAAATCAATCAGAACATCTGAACAGCTTAGTGGGGAATCTAGAGACAAGTCCCACACACGGGAGTCATGGTAAGACACCAGCCACACTCCCTGGGCACACGGTGCCCGCCGGGTGCCGCTCCAAGCCCTTCCCACAGCCAACCCAGGGAACCTCGCTGTGGGGGTCCTGTGGCTCTGCCTCCTTTTGCTTCTGAGACCCATCCTGGTGTCCACCCTTCTTTCCATATTATTGCTGAAGAGCATTCTGCTGCACAAATATACTGATTGTTTATCAATTTTATTGTGGATGGACATCTGGGCAGTTTCTAGTTTGAAGCTGTTGTGACAGTGCTGCTGTGAAACTTTTTGTCTTGTAGTGAATAAGTGTGTTTATGTCTGTCTTCACACACACACACACACACACACACCCTTCCATACCTGTACAACCATCATGCATACATACCCAGGAGTGTGATTCCGCTTTGACAGACACTCCAAAAATGCTTCTAACCATTTCCAGTCTACCAGCACCATGTGTGAGCTCCAGATTGTAACGAGCATCTGTATGTCCACTTACACTAGATCTAAAACAAGCAAAGCTCATCTGTAGCGAGAAGTCTGAAGTGACTGGAGGGGGCTCGGGGGATATTCATGTGCTGTCATGCTCTGTCTCTCACTTGGGGTACTGATTACATGGGTGTGTGTTCCTCTTCTGGAAACTCAAGACTGTGTTCTCACCATCTGTGCACTTTTCTGTAGGCAATGGTGAACGTCCATTTAAAGAGCTTATGGAAAAAAGTAAGCTTAAAAACAATCCAAGGCACAGATGCCATTACTGTCTCTGTGGCACAGAGGAAGATGCTGAAGGTCAAGGTCACGTCCTGGTGCTGGGTTCACCAGCAAAGTCAATCGACGTGAAGTCCCTTTCCTGCCCCGTCGCCATGTCTTTTCAGTCACTGAGTCAGTTCTAGCTCTACAGTGTCCCTCTAATTGGTCACCAGTTTTGTTCCTGTTACCCCCTCAGGCCAGATTTTGTCACCCTCCAACTTCATGTCAACTTTGCCCTCAATTTTAGCCCATGTAGAATACTCGTTCAGTGGTATCCCAGACCACCTCCTGGTCCCAGGCTCGGGAGAGTCCATTTGATAAATGTGCCTTCCATGTGTCCATCCGACCCTCACACAAACGCTGGGCAATGTCACTCCATCTGGGAAGGGTCAGCCAGGCCCCACACCACCCAGCGAGAGCCCTCACTGGATTGCTGTGGGCTCAGCCCCCTAGGCTGGTCTGCATTCAAAACTCACCATACGGGTCTGGCAGCCTGCCTCCTCCCAAATTAGCCGCAAGCATGCTATCTGGCAAACAGTCCTCCACTGGACAAACGCTGATTCAGCACTTCCTCTGGGAAGGCCCAGTGCAGCTGATGGTAGGGGTGCAGAGCTGGATGGAGCTGACGCAAGCAAGGAGGTTTTGGGGATGGACTCTGGAGCCAAACAAGCTGAGTCCAAATCCTGACTCTGCCACTCAAAAGCTGTGTAACTCTGCCCAAGTTACTCAGCCTCTCTGAGCCTGTTTCCTCATCTGTTAATAATAGCACCACCTAGGGGTATGCTGAGGATTAAGTGAGTTAACGATCGTAAAGCTCTTCAAACAGAGAAAGCACTTTACAAGCTTTGGCAGGCATTACTTCTGGGACCATCTTTGATTCCTCATTTTTCTTTTTCCCTGCTTGCCTGTGGTCCCCAGGGGTCAAGCCTTGGTCATTTCTGTGGCCCTCAGGCAGCAGAGAGGGAAATGTGCACAGAAGGCTCTTGGGGGAGACGGACCTGTGTTTGAATCCCAGCTCTGCACCTCCTGGCTGAGCAGACACTGTCTGCACAACCTCAGATGAAAGAAGTTCTGCCACACATGGGCCTGTCTAGCCCAGGGTGGGTGCTTACTGGACGGGACCGAGATTCATATTGGCGGCTGTCAGCGTGTGTTTGAGAGCCGTGCGGGCTCTGATGCCGTCTTCAAGGCCCTTACAAGTGAGGTTGGGGAGAGAAGCATGATTCGCGCTGCAGGAGGCTAGCAGCAGGCAGGAGGGACGAGTCGATAGCTGTCCTCCATAACAACGCAACGTAAGAATTAAATTAATGGCAGGCTGAAAGTCATTTCCTCTGAACAGTGACTTCAAAAACCCTGCAGAGTAATGCCCAATGTAACAGACTGATTCCGCGCATAACGTTCTGCAGTCGTTAAAAGCGGTAATTGTGGGCATAATGCAGTGGTGTGGGAAACGCTCGTGGCAACGGCAATGGGGAGGAACAGGAGGTGCCGTCCGGTGGGCAGCTGGTGCAGCAGCTCAGCCCAGACACAGGCGGGGAGAGAAAGGAGGCCCACGTGGCCGGTGGCGCTGGGTTTCCAAGTGGAGGGGCTACAGTAGATTTCGTTTTCTTTTTCTCCATTTGATGAATTTTCTGTGGAGGTTTTGTTTCTTATACACATTTGGAAGTTGACTTTTTTTTTTTTAAAAAAATGGAATGGTTTAAGCCTAGCCCCTTAGCTCCTGATCCATGAAGGTTCATAGCGTTTTGGGGTGGATGGCCCTGGCCCTGCTGCTGGTGAAGGCGGTTAAGGCTCAGGGACTGAGTTCAGGCGGGCAGGCTCCAAACCCGCAGGGCCACCTCCCAGCTGCTGACTAGACAGGCCCTCCCCTCTCTGGCAGAGGCCTTGACCGTGAGATGTGCACCGGATTCCTGCCCAGGCTGCTGGGAGGATGAGATAAGGGGAGGGGTGGGGGGGCCACACGTGGTGCCTGTCAATACAGGGAAGGCACTGGCGGTCACAGGCCACATGCTAAGAGAGAAACTACCCGGCCCAGGAGCGCACGCCGGCTGGCGGAGGCAGGGCCAGCAAGGAGCGGCTGAACTGTCAGAGAACCTTGGGGTCAACGAGATCAGGAAGGTGGGCACGGGTGGCAGCAGCTGGGCAGGAGGAGGGAGGGCCCCCAGGGAGAAGCATCGTCCAGCCACGCAAGCCATGTGGGGTTCACCCTGAATCCCAACCCTGACCACCGGTGGGCCCACTGTGTGCCCTGCAGCGTCCATGGGAGCCCAAGACTGACTCCGGGGAGGGCAGGGGGCCCTGTGCTCACCCTGGACACCTGTGCTGCGGGAAGCTGAGCCCCTTCCTTCCCTTCCTGCTGGAACCTGGGCCCCACCCGGAGTCCTGGCCCAGTGCCTACTGTGTGATGCTGGGGCCACCTGTACCTGAGCACACTTCGACCTGGAGGCATGTCAACTCTTTAAATGACATGTTAATCACACATCTGGGCATCAGCTTCTCAGCTGCTGGGCCTCTGTAAAGTCAAGCTTCTTTCAAGATGTGTAGGCCCCGCAGCAACTCTCCCAGGCGAGCGCAGGCCTGCTCTGACCCTGATGGCCCCTCCAGACCCACCAGCATTGCCATTAGAGAAGTCACAGCCGAGTAAACTGCAGACGCTGTGAAAACCAGGGTCCCGTGTTTTAACAGAGCTAGAGCGGTGCCCTGCAAGTTCATTGTGATGGGGAGGGAGGGAGGCAGGCATACTTGCTTTACGAGAAGTCCTTGTGAGCAAGCCTTCTGCGGCAGAACTGAGCCATTCCCAGCCCTCCTTGGACTCCCCGGGAAGCTTCGGTATCAAATGCATAATTTATGAGGATGAGCCTATGCATATTCATGAGCTCATTGCCTTCCAAGGCCAGTCGCCGGCCGTCTGTGAAAAATCCTCCCATAATGAATTATTGCATGAAAGTGCTATGGAATTTGAGGGCAGGCCTCCAGTCCTCAAAACTACTACAAACTCTAAAGCTTGCTTTGAAGAAAATGCTCCCAACTGCTCCTGCCTTCGGTCAAATGTCGGGAGGGTGGGTAGGATGCAGAGAATGAAGCCTCCATGGAGGGGAGCCCCTCCCCTGAGCTCCCAGGCTGCATGGGTCAGGGTGCACCAGCAGCGTTTCAGGGAAGCTGAGGCAGGTCTCCGTCCCCAGAGCAACCTGCATATCCAGCAGGTGGGGCTCAGGACTAAGCTCTCCCAAGCTTCTGATCACACTAGCAAGAATCTGAAAGTTTCTCCGGTCCGTGATCGTCCTCTCTGGGCCTCAGTCTTTCTCATCTGTGGACTGGGGAGGCTGGTCTCTCCCTCCATTGACTCTGAAACATGCTTTTCACATTTAAGCTTCGAGATGGGCGTGTGCCCTCCCCTCGACGTCTGGGCTGGGGTCAGGCTTTCAGTGGCAATGTTTCTCTCTTAGTGGTCCAGAAGATGAAGTGTGTGTTACAGCCAGTGCCTCCTAAGCTCTGATGAAACACGGCAGTGAGCTACCATTTCCTAAGCACCTACTGTATGCCAGGGACCATGCACATCACTGAGTGCAGGGGCTGGCGCACAGTAGGTGCTCAGTAAACGTGAGTTCCCTCCCCTTCTCATTCCATTGCAGTTTGTCTGGTTAAAGAAGTCTGTACACAAAACTCCCAAGCCTACATCTTATTCAGCGAGTTTCATGGCATTTGAAGCATTAATTAAGTTTAATTTGGATTTGGAGTGGGGAGTAGCAGAGCTTAAAAGTTTTCCCAAACTAGTCACAGCCCAATTAAAACGTTACTCATGAACTCCAAGACAGTGATTCATTTAATATTCCATCTGGCATTTGTCGCTTACAAGCAACTTACATGTGACTCAACTTTGATTTTGCTTATAAAACATTAACCAGCACACTTCCTCATCCCAATAAAAGTCATTTTGGAAACCTTGCTGCACCTGAGCATGTGTGTCCACAAGTGTGTATTTGTGTGTGTGTGTGCACGTGCCCTGGGGTGAGTTCATCCATAAGGGCCCTGGGATGTGTGACAGGAGGGTCTGCAGGGCTGGCTCTGTTGACACGTGATCCGTACTGTCACACGGGGCCCTGGGCTCAGTTTAACGTTCTGCTTGAAATTCTTAATAATTCTTGAACAGGGGCCTGTGTGTTCATTTTGCACCAGGCCCTGCAGATTGTGGAGCCAATCTGGGCGTATGTGTGCGTGTCTGCATGTCTGTGGAGACACCAGAGCCCCAACGTCCTGTGAGTGTGGGCGTGAGTCTATACAGATGGGGTGCAGGCGTGCATGAGGACACGTGTGGGTAGGGACTGGAGAACGTGACGGGAGAGAAGCAGTGAGTGCCAGAGGGTGCCTGAGACTGGGGCCCTAGGACCACACGGGAAACCCCAAGATGCAGATTCCAGGGACTTGAGTGGGGCTCAGTAATGCATCATTTTAGCAAGCCCTTCTCTCAAGGTGACTCTAAATCATTTGAAAACTTTGGCCATAAGTTTTAGGCACTGAAAATCAAGGCTATGACACCAGCGGCGTTCTTTAAAGGTGCGTTTAGAACGTCAAGCAGCTCAAAACCATCTCACTGCCCACTCTGTGACCCGAGTCAAGGTTCTCAAAGGACCAGCAGCTCACCAGGACTGCCAAGGAACCACGGGGAACCCCGAGCAGAGGCTCCCTCAGCTTCCTGGGCCCCGAGCCAGGCAGTGACTCACGGCAGAGCAGGACAGAGTGGCCTGGACGGCCAGCCCTCCCCGCCCACCTTCCTGCAGCAGCAGGGCCAGGCCTGGGCTGTCACCGCTGTGACTTCCCAGACGTGTCGGCGTGGGCCATGCAGTGGGCCTGCTCTCGGGTCCCGCCCCTGCCGGTGCTCGTGGCCTGACCCTCCCACCCTCAGTCAGAAGTGGCTGGCACTGGTCACCCCGCCCCGACCCCCAATGCCATCAGGGGATGACACCTCCAGAAGCAAAGGGGAAGGTCCTCATTTTCCCTCCTGGGCAGGCACTGACCCTCGGATTGCTGGCCCCTGGTGACCTTGCCCAGAACACCTCCGTTTCCAGGGTCAGGATGCTGTCCCCTCACTGAGCACACCAGGGCTGGGCAGTGACTTGAGCCCTCTGAGCCTTAGTTTCCTTATCTGTGGAAGAGCCCTTCTCTGTGCCGGGCCTTAGCCTGGGGCCTGGCTCCTGCCGCCCTCAGGCCCCACCTCCTGCCGGTGGCCCCTGCTTGGGCACCAGAAGCGCCCCTCAGTTTCCCCACTCTGGCCCCATGAGGGTTCAGGGAAGGAGCCTCTCATCATCAAATTAGACTTGGGCTTCTGCAAGCTTGGGGGGACCAGATGGGGCCCCCGGTTTCCCAGGAGGGAAGTGGCCCCAGGACAGGGAAGAGGCAGGCCCAGCTCCACCCTGCCTGTCCCGTCTGAAGTTGTAACGGAACAGACTTCTTCGGCTGCCCTACCCAGAGCGTGCTTTCTCCCACAGCAGCCGCTGCGCAGCACCCACTGTGCACCAGGCACTCTGCAGACTCTCTTCTGGAACCCCTGAAGCGATCATAAGAGGTAGGTAAGAATGTCATAGCTATGAGGGCTCAGAGAGGTTAGGCGTCATGCCCAAGGGCACACAGCTTGTGAGACCTGAGATTTAAGCCCAGGGCCTTCACAGTGACGCCCTGCCTCTCCCAGCAGCAGCCTGGCCCCGAGCTTCTCTGGGCCCCCAGCATCCTGAGGCCACCTGAGGCTGTGTAGCCCCTGTGGGTCCTCCCTTGGCCCCCTGACGCAGCCCAGATGGCTGGGAGCCCAGTGCCAGCTCTTCTATTATTCACATCTCTCCTCATTTGCCAGCAGACACCTGGCCCAGAGACCCCGGCTTTGCCAGGGAAGATAAGGCGCCAACACCTGGCTCGTCCTCTGCGCTCCGTCTCAATTTCCCAGGAGAACACGAAGGCCTGTTGTTCCCGGGCCGGTGTGGGAGGCTGGGCCCCCCGCTCGTGAAAGGAGGACAAGCCATCAGCGGGATCACAGGGTCGAGTTACAGCTCTCCCTCGTGGCCACCTGTTCCCTCCTGTAACGCTGCATGGGGGCAGGTGCCTGCCTGCCGCGGGGGCTCGGGCAGGCACGGGACCCCAGGTGTCTGACTTCACGTGCATCGTGGAGTCCATGCAACACTGTTCAGGGTCAGTGCTACTAGTCCCATGTTAGAGGGGAGGAAACTGAGGCTGGCCTGGACCACACAGCTGCTGGATGGCTTTGCCAGGGCTCCCAGCCCCACACCGGGTGCCAAGCTGACTCATTTGTCCTCAAAACAAGTCGCGGAAGACGTGAATTTGTGTATGGGCGAACCCTGCCCACCCACACCTCTACCTTTAGCTTGATTGTCGGGTCAAGCAGAAACCGAGAGGAGAGAATGAAAGTGCAAGGCCATCAAAGGGAGACCCAGAGGTGAGCCTACAGCCCCCCTCACCCATTCCTCCTCCTTCTTCAGCACAGGGAGCTGGGCAGCCAGTCTGGGAGCGAGTCACGGCCCCAGCCAGGGGTCTGATGGAGCCCCTGGCTCCCTAGGATGCCTGTGGTCTCCCAGTGTCGTGGATGCTGCCCTGGGGGTATCAGAGGCTTGGAGAAGGCCTTCCAGGCTGGAAGATGGGCCCCTCCCTGCCCTGGCAGACCCTGCCAAGCTGAGGGCGTCACTGCCCACAAAGGATTAAGGTGACGTCTCCAGAAGCAGCTTAGTGCTGGGACAGATTAATGTCTTCCAAAGGCTGGAAGGCACTCCAGGGACATCTGGACACGAACAAAATGTCTTGTGCCCCTCCACCCCCAGTGGTGAGATGCTTTAGAGCTCACCACCTGCAGCTCCACTCCATTTTACACATCAGGAAACTGAGGACTATAGACGGGAAAAGACTCATCCATGAGCCCCCAGTGCCAAGGAGGATTTCAAACGGGCTGGGGGGCCACTTGTTGGAAAGCTCTCTGGCTTTGTGTCCCAGCAGCCCTACAATGGAACCCTCACACCTCCATGGATTAGCCATGTGATGATCCACACCCTCTGAGTCTCAGTTTTCTTGTCTGTAAAATGGGAGTGGTAGTATCACCTAGCTAACAGGGTTGCAGGGAAAAGGCAACAGGCAGTGCAAGTTAAAGGCCTTGCAGACGGCTGTCAACCCAAAGTGCTCTGGAAGGGCTGTCGGAAGAACAGTGACTAGCAGTGTCAGAGAAATAACAAGACAGTTTGTTGAGCACCTACTATGTGCCACGTGCTGGGCATAAAGATGACTCAGACATGACCTCTGCCCTCAAGACAATCAGCATCTAATGAGGAGACACAGGGAGTGATGGAGGTGCACAGAGGGAAGGAGAGGATGGGGAAAGGAGGGCACCCCTGGGGATGACAAGGCATTCCATGAAGAGGGACCAGCACTGATGAGGACCAGAAGGTGAGAAATGGCGTGGAATATGTGGAGAGTTCCATCCGCTTGGCCGCACTTGGGAGGTGAGGGGGTGGGTGCTGGCCGTGCTGGGCAGGGAGCCCAGGGGGCCGGCTGTGTCAGATCACCCAGGGCGGGCCACTGTGTTCAAGGGGCCCAGACTGAACTCCAACAGGAATTCTCCTTGAAGTGTCAGACTAGCTGAAGTGTCAGGGACCTCGGGCCACTGGGCTGAGACAAGAGGTGGCCCCTCGAAAAGGGCAGGTGAGGGGCCCAGGCACTTCCCTGGGGGACGAGGCATCGACAGGCAGGACCCCAACAGGCAGGAGGAGGCATCGCAGCCCATTGTGCATCCTCATGGCTGTTCTGGGGGTATCGAGTTACAGACGGGGAAACCAAGGCTCTGCCAGGGCGGGCACTCAGCAGGGAGTGGAGGCAGGGCCACCTCCCACCAAAGGCCTAGCTCCTTCCATCACCGGTGCTGAGTATTTCCTCCTTTATCCAAACACTTTTGGGTTTATTTCCTTATTGAGGCTTCACTATTAAAAAAAAAACTGCTGTTTCAATATGTGCATTTTAAAAAATGCGTATTTTAAAAAGGTAGCAGCTGATTCTTCCTGGAGTCAGCCCTCCGGGCATCCCCTCCCACCAGCCCCGTTTTCTCAGGGCCATAAATCACTTTCTTAAAGGGAGCTGGGAGACCAAGGGGAGATAATTGCCCTCGACAAGCTGTGGTTCACCAGCCAAAGAGGTGTGGGCTCTGGAGGCCAAAGGGGCAGCCAGGAGTCACCGCTTCCCTGGGAAACACCCCCACCCCTCAGCCTGCGCCTCTGCACCAGCGGGACCAGTTGCCTTCTGCTGCTGCAGGCCTGACCTCTGGGACACTGACCCTCATCCCCTCTGGCTGCAACCACAGGGCTCAGGGATGTGCCAGGGTGAAGGTCCAGGCCAGCTCAGTCCTCAGCTCTGTGAGCCCGGAGGATGCAGACCCGTCATCATGGGAGGTGTTCCTGGGAGGATGCTTTAGTTGCCAAAAAGGAGCAATACTGTGGGGGAGGATGTAGCTCAGCAGTAGAGCACGTGCTCAGCATACTCGAGGTCCTGGGTTCAGTCCCCAGTGCCTCCATTAACATAAATAAACCTAATTACCCCCACCAAAGGAGCAATATGGGCGTTGTACTTGCACTAAAAAATGGACACCTGCTTTCTTTCCGGCAGCCCCAGTGCTGATCCCAGGAGTTAGCAGTGAGTGCCTGTGCACGTGTGAACTCTGTGTGTGTGTCGTGGCGGAGTCCCAGGACAAGGACTTGGAACTTGGAGTGTCTTTCTGGACACATAAAATGCCTCCCCTGGGGGCTGTGCTGCCTGCGCTGTCTCCAGGCAGAGGACTCCGAGCTCCCAGAACGCTGGAACTGAAACCGGCTGATGGCATTTTAAACATTAGCCACTTGCTGAGTCCTTCGGGAATGCCCCTGGAGCCACTCCATCTGGGACGCTGTGATTGATGACTCCAGCAGGGGCTGGCAGAAGGCCTTGGGTTTGACACCCCTTGTCTTCTGATGCTCAGAATCACTGGAAATTAGCGTCCCCACTTGCTTGTAAAACCCAAGTGAGGTCTCACCCCTCCTCTGCTCTAAACCCCTGCGTGGCGCCCATCTCACTGAGGGTCAAAGCCGAGGGCCTCCCTAGGGCTACAAAAGGGCCCTTCGTGGCCTTCCTGCCCCCTCTTCTCTGGGCTCACCTCCCACCACTCCCCTGTTCCCTCTGCCCAAACTGACCTCACTGGTGTTCTTTGGAAAGACCAGGCACCCCCACCTCAGGGCCTTTGCCCCTGCTGTTTCTTCTGCCAGGAACTCCCTTCCCTCAGATATTCCCAGGGCTCACCCTCCAACAGGTCCTCAGGTTCTTCTCAACTGTCAGCTTCTTAGAAGGACCTTTCCCAGCCTCTCTCCAAAGTGCTGCTCTATCTCTTCCCTGATTCACTACCCTCCACCCTTATCCCCCTCATCACCAGTGTACATCCTTGGATTATTTACTTTGCTCATTGTCTGAACACTCCAGTGTCAGTGTCCAGCATTCTTTGCAGCTGATCAATAAACGTTTGTTGAATGACTGACCCACCAAATGCTGCGGCTGCTGCTGCCTTTGTCTCTGTGCTGGGTCACCCAGGACCTTCCATGCAGCGGGTTTAAGGACTCACTTAACAATAGGAGGACTCATGTGCCAGGCTGTCTCCAGCACACTGGAGGCTCAGCTGCTTCCGGGCCCAGGATGGCCATGCTTTCTCACACCCCTGAGCCATTCCTGCTGCTCTCAGATCTGGAGGACCTTTCCTTCCCTTGCCACCCCCCACCTCCCACTTGTCCCTCAAGACCTGGCTCAGGGTCATCTCCTCCACGAAGCCTTCCCTGCCTCATAACTCTTGAGTCACAGCACATGTCTCCCTGTCTAGCTATGACAGATCACCCTCTGTGCCCCCAGGACCCAACAGTGGCTTGAACAACAGCAGGTGCTTAGGACATAATTGGCGACTAAGTGAACAATGGCTTGCTTAGTTTCTTTTTTTTCCCCCTTATCAGAGGCAGTGGAGATGAACCCAGGACCTCCTGCATGCCAAGCACATGCTCTACCACTGAGCTATACCTCCCATCTCACCTTTTTATTTATATTTTTTAATTCTCCTTCATAGATCCTGGTGCTTCAGAAGGTCTTTAGAGATACTGGCTCCAGACTGGTTCGTTCCACAGACTAGGGAAACTGAGGCCCAGAAGATGAAAAGCAGGGGTGCTAATTCCTGTCCGGCATCTTCTCTGAGCCAAGTACCAGCGTCCAAGTAGGCTGACTCCTCGCCTGGTCACCCCAAGCTGCTGTGGGACTCTTGGTGGCCATTCCCTGGCAGGGAGGGCAGAGGTCACAGCCTACACTGAGGCCATGGCTTACGGGAATACTCGGCCCAGACTGAGTCCTTCTAGAGAGAACAGACTTGGATCCAGGTTTCACAGAAAGATTAAAAGGATTTCTAAGTCCAAAAACTATCGAGAGAAAGCCTGGAGGGCACAGAGAGGAGAGGGTGAGGGCAGGGGGAGCCCAGGAAGGAGAGAGAAGGGCAGGGGACACAGGCAAGGAGGTTGCTGGCTCTCCTTCGGGGCAAAGCCACTGGGGACATCCGAGACCCTCGGGCCATTTCCCTGGATTCCCCACCGGAGCCCTGGGAGGCTGCAAGCTTCTCTGACGAATCCTGTGCTGGTGCCTAGAGTGGACTGAAGGGTGGTCCCCAAAGGTATTAGGCCCGAATGCCTGGACCCTTTGCATGTCACCATATTTGGAAAAAGGGTCTTTGCAGGTGTGGTGAAATTAAGGATCTCAGGATGGGGAGATTATCCTGGGTTATCCATGTGGGCCCTAAATGTCATCCTGAGAGTACTTATAAGAGGGAAGCAGACAGAGATCTGATGCACAGAGGAGGGGGCAATGTGGCCATGGAAGGAGAGGTGAGAGTGATGCGGCCACAAGTCAGGGGCTCCTGGAACCACCAGAAGTGGGGAGAGGCCACGGATAGATTCTTCTCCAGTGGAAGCAGGGCCCTCCTGACCCCACAGGAAATGCACAGGAGCAGGAGGAGTGGGAGACGAGGTAAGAAGCTAGCTGGGTCCTTGGGGGTTGAAGCTGCCCTGACTCCCTGGGGCTGGCATACAAAAACTGGACCTCTTGTCTCAGACTCTGTGGTGCAGTCTGTCCTCTGGAGCTCCCACAGGATCTGGCTATGGGCAAGGTCCTGGGTGACCAGGCACAGAAGTGGAGGCGACAGCAGCATGTAATCAATCAGTCGCTCAACAAACGTTTACTGATCAGCTGCAGACAAAGAAGGCATGGTCCCTGCCTGCACTGGAGTGCACGGACAGTGAACAGAAGAAAGCCTGACTTCACTGAAACCCTATCCTGCTTCCCTCCCTCCTCCACTGCTTCCTCCTGAGAGCCTTTCCTGGTAAGCCACATGCATAGACCAACAGCTCTGCTTCTGTCTGATAGAGCCTCCCAGCTCTGCATGGTCAATCTCATTCCTGCTTAGCAGCCATCCTATAAGGTATCATCAGCCTTGTTCCACACACAAGGAAACAAAGACCTAGAGATGATACGACTTGCAAAGACCATGCAGCACCAGGTGGCAGGGCTCTCGTGCCAGTCGCAGCCTGCCTGATTCTCAGCCACGCCCCATCCCTGCTTCCCACCTGCTACACCACCCCAGCCTGTGGACCCAGTGGCAGGATGAGAGAAGAACCTGGGACACCTTCCCGCTGGAGCCCCGGGCCTGGAGTCCCTCTCCGATATGACCCACCTTTCCCAGTTTAGAGACTCAGCTGAAGATCCAGGGTCATCAGGGTGGGCTCCGGGTAGAACATGATTGTTCCCTCTGGAGCCTAAGGAGCTGCGGTCTGGAAGCGGATTTGTTTTCCACCCATGATGAGACGACTGTGTTCCCTCACCTCCCGCCCGTCTCCTGGCTCAGATTACGGCGACACGATCGGCCTGACCATCAGCACCTCCACCAGGCCCCAGGCTCTCGCCCAACCTCATGGGAGGATGCTCTTGGCTTGTTTCCAGAGCTCTCTATCGACAGACGCAAACTTGCAAGTCCAGGAAGGGCAACATCACCCACCTCGGGAGCAGCCAAGGGGAGGAGGCCAAATAACTCACATCAAGAAAGCCCACAGGTGCCCCTCCCCAGAGACCCGGTTGATGGGCCGGGCTTGTCTTCACTGTGCATGTGGTCTGGACACCTGCCTCGTCTGCATTTCACCGGGCTGTGTAGACACAGCCAGGTCACTTGGCCTGCCCAGCTCAGCAGAGCTTCAAAGCTGGGGAAGTCACCCAGGGCTGGGCCAGGGTCTGTCAGCACCTTCTCTGATGATCTTTGTCCATCTCTTTGGAACTTTAGATTTCCAGCTTTCTCCGGGTCCCTCCTTCACACCAGCCCTCAGAGGAGGGGCTCTGAGCCCTGCCTGCAGCTTCAAGCAGTAAACGTTTGCTGGCAGCCACTCTGCACCGGGACCCTAGAGTTATCTCACTGAATCCTCACCACAGCCTGTGAGGCAGGTGCTGCCATTAGCCCCATTTTATAGATGAGGAAACTGAGGCGTGAGGTCTCAGAGCCGAGCGGTGATGGCCAACAAGCATGTGAAAAGATGCTTAACACCATTGGGGAAAGCAAATCAAAACCACAGTGAGACCCCACGTCACACCCACTAGGATGGCTGGAATAAAACGATCACAACGAGCATGGGTGAGGATGTGGGGAAATGGGAGCCCTCATTCACTGCTGGTGGGAGTGTAAAATGATGCAGCCTCTTTGGAAAACAGTCTGGCCGCTTTTCAAAAAGTTAGACATGGAGTTACCGTATGATCCAGCTCGTCCACTCCAGGGGGTGTAACAATCCAAGAGAGATAAAAACCTACGTTCACAGAGAAACATGTGCCCTCTCATTTATGGCAACATATTCACAATAGCCACGAAGTAGAAACCAGCTAAATATTCATCAGCCAATAAATGGATAAATAAAACGTGGTCTATATCCACACAATGGAAGATTCTTTGGCCACAAAAAAGACTGAAGTACTGATACATACCATAACGGGAACGAACCTAAAAATGTTACAAGTGTCAGCGCCAGCCACAAAAGGCCACGCATTACAGGATTTCATTCACATGAAATGTCCAGAAGAGACAAATCTACAGAACCAGAAAGCAGTGTAGCGGCTGCCAGGGGCTGGGGGTTGACTGCCAACGGGTTGGGGGTTTCTTTGGAGAGGGTGATGAAAAGGCTGTACAATTGCTTGTGGTGGTGGTTGCATAACTCGCTTTAAATGTGTGAGTTGTGTGGTATGTGAATTACATCTCAATGAGGCTGTTACAAAAAAAAAAGTGTCAGTCAAGACTGGAACCCAGGACTCTCCACAGAGCCTGCAGCCTTGAGCATGACTAACTATTCCCTCTTGCCTCCCTGTGGGTCTCAGGGGAGCCCGAGATCCACTCCCCCGGGTGGCTGACCCCCCAGCTGACCCCCAGCTTCAGGACAGACTCGGGAGCCCGGGAACCCCGCACGATCTGAGCAACACGCTCTCCTGCTGCTGTGGGTTAAGGCCTCTGCCAAACCCCTGGGGCCAGGGGAACCTTGGCTTCAGACCCTCCTCCTGCCAGGTGCGCCCGTGAGCATGCTGATCGGAGGACTTGCACCGTCTCGTGATGGCCAGGCCTGGTGGCATCTCTATAGACCTCCCCTCCTGGGTTGGGGCCATTGATTGAAACTCAACAAGTTTCAAGATGGAAAGAAAAGGGAAGAAGGTCCATGGGGCTGAGGGATAGGGCTTTTTTGCAAGGCCCTCCCATGCCTGCCTGCCCCAGCACTGAGTGCTGGATTTCCTCCTGGTCACAGTACAGAGCCCCCTGAAGTCAGGAAGGAGCACCGGCTAGGGTGGGCTCCCAGGTTCCATTCAGTGATCGTTCATCACCCACTGGTGTCCAGCCTGTGAGATGGGGACATGTCCCTCACAGAGCTGTGACAAGCATGCGGTAGCATTCGCAGCTGGGAGGGAGCCACCCAGAGCAGGCACACAGCTCAGTAACCTGGGGCACGGGCCACTGTTGCCTCTCCCTCCGGGAGGAGCTGGGGGGGCCTGGGGCACGGGCTGCCCAAGGGCTGGGGCTGCAGGCTCTGTTCCAGCCTCAGCCACACTTCCTCGGCATGAAGGTGCCAGGCCACCTGCCAGTAGCAGTTCGGGGATGGAGTGTAGCCCTGGGCTGTGCGGAGGGCCCCCCTGCCACCGGTGCGGCTGAGCCCCCTCCAGGCCCGGGGCAGAGCCAGGGGCCCACGCTTGGCTGACAGTCACTGAACAGACAGAGACCTGCTCCAGAGGAGGCTCCCCCAGCATCCTAAGATTCTGCTACAGCAAAAAGAACTGATTGTCTGATGTAACATTTCTGGGCCCAGGTTCTGATGGGAACCTCTCCAGAAAGGGCGAAGGACTTGCTAGAGGTCACTGAGTGCTTCAGTGTCGGGACCCAGCTCAGGGCCAAGCATCCAGGCTCTAACCCCAGTGCCCTCACTGGCATACCCCTGCCTTCCAAGGAAATTCAGAGCGAATCGCATCTACTGTCTTGGCTCCTAGTCAAAGCCCTTCTCCCAAGCCAGCTCCCTGATCCATGGCCCTTCTTTGGGAAGGACTGAAGCTCTCTGGCCCTTTTCAGGCTGCGAGGCTGCTCGGTGTGAAAGAGAAGACCCAGGTTGGGGCCAGCACACCTGCATCCCCGTGCCACTTCTCCCAGTGACTCACTATGTGCTGTGGGACAAGTCACTCAATTCTCTCCCAACCTCTGTTTGCTTATCAGTGAAATGGAACAACAGTGTTCACCACCTAGGGTTATAAGGAGAGTCATGAGGAATTAGGTGTGTGAAAGGACCTAGGAGAAGGGGAGTTGGCATTTATTGAGTGCCTGCTGTATACATTCTCATTTCCTGCTCTAGTAACTTGAGTCTCTTAACCCTACGGACAAGAAAACTGAAGGGGGTAGATGAAGGCAAGTCTGGCCAGAGGAGACCCAGCTCTCCCCTCACATCGCAGGGCCCAGCAGGACACGTGCACAGAGGACGTGCTTGACACGCACTGGCTGAATCAGAGTGCCCACCCAGACCGCGAGCTCGCCCCTTCTGCAAGACGCGGCAGGCAGGGTGTTTTCTGAACTGCACCAGGGCTTTGACGTGTTTTTCCACCCGAAATAAATGAGGCGGGATTCCTAGAAATGTGTTTAAACTCAGTAGAGAGTTCTCTAAACAGTTTGGCTTCGAAGTTGAAAATATGGGGCCCGGAACTGCAGGACTGTCTGAGTCTCAGCACGGAACCCAACGACCCCAAACTCCAGTTTTATGCCCAGCAATTTGCTCAGTATCACCAACCCTTAGGGCAGTGCTCAGAGACCACCTCCGGTGTTTGCAAACATTATAATTTTCTGCATAGGTTTTTTTTAAATGAAGTATAACTGATTTACAATGTTGTGAGATGATCATACTCAGTGAACTGAGCCAGAAAGAGAAAGACAGATACCATATAACATCACTTACATGTAGAATCTAAAAAAACGACACAAATGAACTTATTTTCAAAACAGAAAGACCCACAGGCAAACATTTTTTAAACCAGGTCTAATCTCTCTGTACAAAACCACGTGTGTCGTCCATTGCCACAACCCTCTGCGAGGCTGCACGTTTTATTTAAATTCATTTCGCTACACACTCTTGAAAGTCAGATGGGAAAGCCCGTTACTAAACTGCTGTCACTTTTACCTGGTGGTGTCGTAGAAAGAAGGGAACAGTGTCTCTATGAGAGGGATGGGGAACGTTAAGGACCCTCAGTGTTTACTTCCCCATGTGCTTCCACATCCATTTCCTTCTAAACTCATGTCTCATTTTCTTCTCTCCAGATCCCGATGATTAAACAGGCTGCTGAACTAGCCTTCCCAACTCCCTCTTTTGTGCCTTAGTAAGTAATAAATCAGAAGAGCTTTTTGGCAAGAAGCAGCTAATGTTTCTCGTGTTATGGTTTTCTTGCTGTGTTGTGACCACACCTTTCAGAAACTGATTTTGGGGCTTTTAAATGCAAGTTCAAGCCCGTGGGAGAGAACACATTTTGAAAAATCTTGCCTCTGGCTTTGCGATTTGCATTTTGGAAGGACTCAGGATCTGCATTTCAGATGCTTGCTGACCACAGCACACACAATATGCTCTGAACATTTCATAATTAAAATGGACTACTTAAAAAAAAAAGTCAACTGGGAAGAAAGTTAATGGAGGGCAGATATTACAAATTTGGGTACTAACCTGACCTGCCCTCCTGCCATTAGGTGTGGCCGTGTGACTTGCCTCAGCCAATGAAGTGCTGGCAGCCGCACAATTGGTCACTTCCAGGTGGGAGCATTTCACTGCGAGGGTGATGTCTCCACCTCTCTCTTCACCTGCCTCACGGCGCGGGAAGCACAGGTCCCTAAGGAAGCATCCCACCCACTGAGCCCCTCATGTAGGCCACCTGCCCTGGAGAGGTACCAGACTCGCAATGGACTTTGCATGAGTGAGCAGCACACCTAGTCTCTTTAAGCCACTGAGATTTCTTTTTTTCACAGCATACCAAGCCCGTCCTGAGGGTTACAGTCAGTACAAACCCAAAGGGGCTGTTTCAATCAATGCAAAAATTTGAAATCAATAGTTATGGATGATTACGGATATTTTTGGCCCATCTCAGCCACCAGTTTCTGTATTTTTAAATAAAACTCAAAAAAATTTATTTATGTATTCATTTTACAGTGTCATTTTTTTAAACTGAAGTGTAGTTGATGTACAACACCATATGCTACAGGTATGCAGCACAGTAATTCACAGCCTTTAAAGGTTACACTCCGTTCATGGTTGTTATAAAACATTGGCTACGCTCTGCGTGCTGCACAGCACATCCCTGCAGCTCACTCTATACCTGATAGTCTGTACCTCTCAGTCCTCCACCTCCATTTGCCCCTGGCCACCGGCAACCACCAGCTCCTTCTCTACATCCGTGAGTCCGTTCCCCCTCCACCAGTTTCTGTATTTTATTTTGACTGCATAGTTTCAAGAAAAAAAAAAAACAGATAAATGGTTGCAAACACCAACAGCTTTGTGTCATTTAAAAAATATAATTAAAAAATATTTTAAATGTATCTTGCTGTCTCAAGAACACGGGTTAGAATGGACCCAATACTCCAACAGAAGTGGCTAACTTTCATTTCCAGGTTGAATTCCCAACAGCTTCTAAGCTGTATTTCTCGTCATAAGTGTAAAAGCCCCCAAGGGTACGTAAGGCGCTGGAGTGAGGACTCAAGCCGTGTGGATTTATTGATTTGCTGCTCAGAGGTTCCCAGGCAGATGGGACCAGGGCTGGCCCAGAGCTGGGTCACTGAGCCCTGCCTGATGTCAGAACTCAGGACACGTGTGCAGAGCTGTGTGATCACCTGTAGGATTCTACAAGGGTGGATGCAAACAAAAAAAATCCTCCCTGACACCAGACAGAGAAGGAGCCTTGTCCTGGCTCACACAGCAATGAGCTCCCAACGCCTCTCCCGACACCCAGCATCCTGTGAATGGGATGGGGCGTCTAGGCTGGCACCAGACAAGCTGTTTCTGAACAAGGGGAGCAGACAGGGGAGGGCACTCCAAGGGTGCAGGGTTGCCGGGGCTGCAGATTTCCAGGAAGGGTCCCTGGAGAAGGCAGCGCCCAACAAGCCTGGACGATGAGCCGGCTTTGAGCAGGAGGAGAGAGGAGGGGAAGCCTGGTCACCAGCGTCGAGTTCCAGCTCATCCCTCCCTCTGGTGATGCTGAGCTCGCCTCACCCTCTCCTGGGCCTCTGTCCCCCCGTCTGTAACATGGGGGCCCATGGTGGGGATTGTGGACGTGGAACGTGGCCTGAACCGTCATCCACGGGAACTGTCCCATGTGCGCCCCTGACCCCCGCCTCCTGCGCTGCTCCTCAGGTCAAGCCCTTCCTGCAGTCACTAGCACAGGGACCTGGACACCTGCGGCCACAGTTTAAAGGTTCATTCCCGAGGACCACCGGCTGCCGCCCACGCCTCCCCGCCCACCGTTCACAGCAGTTTGAAGGCGTCTCACCGAATCCCCACAGCACCGCCCACCGGGTGGTGGTGTCACCTCCACTCACAGAAGAGCCAAGGAGGGTCAGAGGGGAAGGATCTGCCTGACCCTGGAATCATTCTCCATCTGCTCCAACGTGGTGCACAGACCGACCCCTGGGGCTTTGCCAGGTCACCCACCTGGCTCCAGTCCCTTGGAGATGAGCTCTGTCCTCTGAACCTTCCCAACAGGGGAGGCAGCATCAGGCCTCAGCCTCCCCACTCTCAACAGTCTTCAATCCCCCCCACCCCCGAATGGGCCTCACCCTCTCTTCTTAGGACCATCTCACCAGCCTCCCCCTGGGGCCTCTTGGCCTCCAGAGTCTCTCTTCTGTCCCTCCACCCCCTGCCTGAGCAATCCAGGCACCTCCTTGGCTCGAGGTTTCGCTGGCTTCCTCTTGTCCAAGAAAACGGAAGCCAGTCACCTATCTGGGGGGAAGGGGGACAGCCTCACTGAGAGGAGGGGAGCCACGCAGAGAGACGCTGAGGTCGAGGGGCCAAGCCCGCCTCTCCTGGGAGGAGATACTTCTTCTCCAAAACAGCACCTAAATAATTAAACTTCTTGCTTCTATCTCCTCAAGGAGATGCTCGCCACAGACCCAGGACCTGAGGCTGGCTGACTATCATAAAGCAGAGCAAAGCCCAGGCCAGGACACGCAGGGAGGTGAAGACCACTCCACACCCTGGCAGGGGGCCGCCATGGGCTTGGGGGGCGGGCAGCTGGGGCTCTCTCTGGGCTCTGACACCAGGAGAAGCTGAGTGAGAAGGGGGTGGCCCACCCCAGTGTCAGTCACCGCTCCACCGCTCTCCGCCTGGAAAAACTACTTCCCACTGTGCAATGGGACTGCAGTCCCCGGGGGTAGCGGGCTTGGTGGGAGGTTTTACAGGAGGAGAAAGGAGGTCCCTCTGCTGGCTGAGCACTTACTCAGGTTAGGGGTGTCCACCCTCACCACACCCTCCAGGGCGAGGCACATGTCTACCTGTCACTGAGGCTCAGAGAGGCTAAGTGACTTGCCCAAGACCACAGAGCCAGGGAGTGGCAAAGCCAGGGAGTAGCAGAGCCAGGGATTCGAACTCCACGCTCAGATGGACCTGCCTTCGATGCTCTGCTGAGAATACAACAGCCTATTCTTTGGTACTTGGAATTGTAAAACTGCTTTGCTGGAAACTTTCCCAAACATGGAGCGGGCGGAGAACTGACAGCACAGAGGAGGGATTCTCACCCTGTGGAGTTCTGCCAGGAGGCAAACGGCACCACAAGGTCAAAGGCAGGAAAAGATAGTCAACAGACCCAGGATATAAGGAGCCCCTCCTTCCCGGCGTGTGCCAGCACTTACAGATACTGTCCCCAGGCCCAGCGAGGGGCGTGGCAAGGCCACATTTCACAGACGAGGACGCCGAGCCTCAGTGAGGAGGTCACTGGCCAACCCTCCGCCGCGCCCAGGGGCAGAGCCAGGTCTGGAATCCAGGCGGCTGTAAGGGAAGCACCTTTGCTGGACGTGGTGCACAGGCTGGCAGTTCTTGGTGCGGGCGAGTTCCTGCTATAAATACGATGCTGACTCCTGGTAACCCTGGCCTGCAGGCTCCCTGGCCCTGGCACAGGGCCACAGATCCTGGAGCCGACCACCTGCCGCTGCGCTCCTGCGCTGTGGGACTTCCCCGACACCCTAACAAGGTACCACATTTTTTTAGAGCCTCCAGGTTATTGGAGGCCACGTCGATTGAACTGTCTCCAAAATGAGAAGGGTCACTGCTCAGAGGAGACCCAAAGAGACCTACAAGATGGCCAGTCTCCCCACCCCAGGGGTGAGAAGGGTAGAACTTCCTGGAAGGGGCACCTGATCTGGGTTCTGTATAAACAGGGTCCCGGAAGCTGGGCTCGAATCCCAGCTCTGACATTTACCAGCTGGGTGACCTTGGACAAGTCTGTTTGCCTCTTTGAGCTTCAGTTTCTGTTATTCAGTGGAGTTTATGCTACCTGCCTCCAGGCATTAAACAGACAGTGTGTCCACAGTGGCCAGGACACAAGACACAGCAAACAGTTTGACCCCTCATTTTCCTTTCTGAGTCACAGCTCATTTATGGGTTGAATAATAAAAGCAACAGCTACAGCTGCTAACAGTGAGTGCAGCATTACTTTCAGTCTGTTACCTGCTTCAGTTACTCATCCTCACTGGGACTTGAAGAGCTAATGGCCTATTATTGTCCCCATTTAACAGATGAGGAAACTGAGGCACAGTGCCCCCCACCCGAGGTCACCCTGGTCATGGGTGGGGAGCTGAGAACCTTCCCACTGTCAACACGAGCCCAGAGATGAGTGACCGAAAACAGGTAGAAATATGTCACAGCAGTCTCCTGGGCCCAGTCACTGCTGCACCATAGGAATCCCAGAAAGACTTCAATTTCATACAACGTGCTCTAGGAGGGCCCCCTCCCTGCACCAATAAACAGACATACACCTGTGCATCCAGGCCCTGTCTTCGCTCCTGCTGACCAGGTGTGATCACAAGCCCCGCACATCAGGGACCAAAGACCATCAGATGATATTCTGTAGGCGGGAAGCCAAGCTTGCCCAGAGAAGCCCGCCCAGCCAGGGTGGGCAGAGCCAGGATGGTGCCTCCAACCCAGCTGACCTTCTAAACCCGAAAGTGAAGGCTATGTCTCCTCCCAGCCTCCGGGCCACACACACACACACACTCGGAGCCCATTCCATTGCCCCAAAGGGCTAAATATTGTCCTGGCCTTCCTGAAATACCCATCCCCACACGGGTGGTTTTACAAGCTGCTAAAAGCAGGGCCATGTCCCTGGTGGAGGGAGAGAGCTATTCCGGGTTCGTGTCAGGTGTGGGCAGAGCCAGCCAGAAAGGGCCTGTCTGCGCCTCCCCACCCCCCCATGCTGGCTCCTTCACAGCCACGGCAGACAATTCCTGGCAGCCAGCACCGCTGGCGCCCAGCAGAAGAGGATGAGGTCAAGCCAGTTTTGTTGGTACCCCCCTCTCCAACACACACACACAGACACACACACATACGCTGTTCCAAATCTGACTCGGCCAGGCCCAGGCACTGGAGCTGTCCATCAGACACCATGCAGGGTGGGGCCACACTGTTGCCCACAACCCACCCCGAGGCCCTCCGGGGAAGCGTCACATGCCCGAGATTCTCCACGGCGGTGTTTGATGGGTAAGGAATCCGAGGGCCACAGGCGTGCAGTGGCTCGGGTGAGGAGGCCCGGCCAGAGGGGGCCAGGCAGGGACGTACCGGCCCACAGGCCTCTGCACTCCTGCCCAGGACCCTGGCACGCTGTTTCTGTGAAGACACCACTGAGCGCTCACAACACATCAGGCACCTGCAGACACTGTCACGCATCATCACATTCAATCCTCACAACCACCTGCGGGTTAGGTACAATTACCGCTGTATCCTTTCTCACCTGGACACGCTTAAGACACTTGCCCAAAGTCACACAACTTGAAAGTGAAGGAATTGTGATTTGAACCTGGGCAGCCTGAAGTACCCCCGAATTAAACTGTCTCCAGCCCCCGTCTCACCCAAGGCATGTTTGGGGAGACGTCCACATCAGAACTTGTCTTCAACTGGATGGAGCCAGGGGCCACCAGCCAGGGACACTGGCACCGGTTCCCCCATAACCCTTCCATAGACCCAGTATCTGACTGCCCGTCCGCCTGCCTACATCCCTGGCCATCTCCAACCTAGAGGATTTGGGGGCCCCTGAGGGGCCTGCCTCATGCTGGCTGACCAGACGCTCAGAACTCCCTGGAGGTCTCAGACCTTGGGAGAGTCTGATGGGAACCATGGGTTCCCCCAGCCCCCCGCTGCCAGGTAAACGTTCGCACACACTCGTTTGCATGTGGTTCCAGAGGCTGGCACCCTGAGCCCGCCCAGGGGTCCAGCCGCGGCCCTGGCCCCTGCTGTGGGTCAGCTCCGGACACCCCGCTGACAGCCGGGAGGGGTTCGCAGCAGCCACGGCTGCCTGCTCAGGCCCCGTGGGGAAGCCGGAGTGCGGCCCATGTTAGCTGAAAGACGCGCTCTCCCCTCCAGGAGCACAGCCCCCCCCAGGCATCAGGCTAGGAAGAAGGGGGTCCAGCCCCACAGCTGCCTGCAGCCTGTGGGGGGCCAGTGCCCTCGGTGACCAGTGGACTTGGCTCTGCACTGGAGCTGCGACGGGTAAATATAGCGCTGCCACTCACCGGCTGAGGGGCCCTCGCCGTCCGACATGGTGCAGGAGATGAGTGGGCAACCGGCCACGGCCCGCAGGGAGGCTCAGAGCCCTCGGAGGCTGTCACCCACCTGGTGGGGCTTGCGGCTGCCGGCCCTGCTCCGCGTCCAGTCCCCAGACAGCGTCCCGCCCCGGCAGGCCCAGCCACCCCCCCATGCTGGGCCGGGCAGATAAGAATGGGCTGCAGGCCCAGGAGCCGGCGGGATTGGTGGATAAATCTGGGCATTGCCCTCCCCTGCCCGGGCCTCTCCCGGCATCCTCAGAGTGTTGCCTGAGAAACCGTTGCACCTCTGGGGACTTGGTCAGTCTTCGAGACCCTGGCCCCAGCCTGGGACCCCAGAATGCCTGCATATTCTCTCCCTGGGAATGGTCCCACCCACCCCAGTGAGGGGCCCATATGGCCGTCAGAAGCATGTACTGGGTGCCAGGGGCCATGCTGGGAGCTGCCACACTTGTCCTTGCTCTCAGCTCCCCCAGGCAGCCACCCCTATCGTCTCCATGACATAGAGGGGCTTAAGTGACCCACCCAAGGCCACCCGGCCAGTTAGGGGTGTGACCGGAGCTGGGCTCTGGAGCCAGGCTGTCTATCTCCAAGGCTGCTGGGAGGTGTGCCTTGCCTTTGACTGTTTGGCTGGTGAAAGCAGTCAACGCTTAGGGGCGCCTCCTGGGTTCTAACTGCTCCACATGTGATGGGGGTGCTGGAGGGGATGGAGATGGACCTCTGAGAGCAGCCATGTAACTCTGTTTGGCACAGAAGGGGTGCTTGGGAAATGTTGGTTGAGACAACACAACTCAGCAAGCATGTAGCATGTGTTTGCTGTGTACCTGCCTAAGAGCAAACCCAGTCCTGCTCCTGGGTCCTCACCAGAACCCGGGCCAGAGACTAAGGCAATGAAGCAAGTGGAGGGCTCTGGGCAGAGTTCTCAGGGCTGGGCTCCGGTAAATCCCTCTCCCCACCCCACCCCCGGCTTGAGGTCTACCTGGTTCTGCATGTAGAGCACAGAGGGAGTAAAGGGACTTAAAGAGAAAGCTGGTATCAACCCCAGTCAGAGAGATACTGGAGGGCTTCCTGGAAGTGCTGGCATTTGAAATACATTTTTGAGGAACAACAAAGTTTTCTCAGGAGGAGAGAGGACATTCTAGGAAGAGAGACCAGTAAATGCAAAGGTAAGAGGTAAGAGCTTGATGGAGAGTGACGGGGCCCCTGGCAGGGGCTGGAGGCGGTAGTGATCCCAAGGAGAGAGGAAGGTTGATACTTTTGGAAAGGGAGGCATCCAGGGCTAGGGAAGCCAGAGGAGGCTTCCTGGAGGAGGGGGCAGATGTTAGTGTTAAAGGGTCCATGAGGCTCAGAAAAAATGAAATGTAGGGAGAATGGCATTCTAATGCATCCATCAGTTCTTCCATCAGCATTGAAGCCTTTCCTAGCTCAGAGACCCCGGGACTGAAGGCAGGAGGGGCCCCCTCCCAGAGAGCAAGTGGGAGAAGGGCTGTGGAGTCACACCAGCTGTCAGGGAGAACAACAAAGGAATTCAATCCCTGTGAGGTGGTTCTAGGCCTCTTTGCCTTTGCCTATGCTGTTCCCTTGGTAAGGAATTCCCTGTCCTTCTCACCAATCTCCTCCTATGGGAAGTCTTATCTGACTGCCCCCGATGGCAGGCCAGGGGCCCCTGCATGCTGCTCCACAAACTCTGACCTCACTGCTGTCAGTGCCTGGTCCTGGCTGTGTCTGCCTTTTGGTGGCTCTTGCTGTTCTGAATGGTAATGAGCTCACTGTCACTGGAGGTGTGTAAGCAGGGCTAGACAGCCACTGAGTGAGAACACAGTGGAGAGTTCAGGCATCAGGCGGGATTATGGTAAATGGCTTTGGGGCCCCTCTAGAGTGCCTGTCCTGGTTTCCCTGGGCATTCCCCTCTTTTAGCCCTGAAAGTCCTTATGCATTCTGGGAACCCTCAGTCCCATGCAAACCAGGACAGTTGGTCATCCTGGGTCCCTCCTACCTGAGACTTTTATATTAAATAAGGAAAAAAAGACAAAGCAAGACTGGAACTGTCCCTGGAGCCCTCCACCTCCTAGCCCCTTCACCCCCAGAAGTCCCCCTCCTCCCTCGTAACCACATTGATGTGATTCCAGGATCCCCAAACTGTGGGAGTGAGCGGAAACCCAGCTGCCCTGTGCCTTGGGAGGGTGTGCAGGGAAAAAGGATGCAGGTCCGCAAGGAAAGAAGGTCCCTGAAGCCTCCCCACCTGCAGAGAGGGGAGGAGTCTCACCTGCGGGGTTTGGAGGACTAATGGAGATAATGCCGTAGCATCCCCAGAGAGGGGGTGGCCAGGAGGGGGCGGCAGGGAGCCCACACACCCAGGCCTCCACTTAGCACTGTGCCCTCCCCCGGAGCTGCAGCAGGAGGGCACGGGTGGGTCTGACCTGCCTCACTGCGTGGCCTTGGGTGGGTCGTGGCTCTTCTATGTGCCTCCATCTCTACACGGATAGGGCATTTACGAACATCTCCTGGGCACCCAAGCCTGGGCCGGGCTTGAAGGCAGGCAGAACTCCACAGAGTCCCTGCCATCAGGCACGCACGGCCCCTGGGGGCCTCGCGGGCAGGGCTGATGGCCCCATCCCAAGTGTTGCCTCCTGCAGTGTGTGCTCAGGGCTCCCCGGGCTGGGCTGGATCCGCAGAGGAGCACGTCGTGGAGCTCACCTCAGGGCGTCCCCTGAGACTGCCTGAGTCCGGTCCAAGTGCCACACAGAGCTGGACAAACAGTGGGGCTGTAGAAAGACCTCCCCAGGGCACCTTGTGTTCTGGTCAGAGGGCCTCGCTTTGGCCACTGCTGGGTGTGGAGCTGCAGAAGCTGGGACAGAGGGGGAGTGACATCAGGTGGGCCTGGGTCTGATGCCAGCTCCATGGGCCCTTCTTGGTGATCAGGAGGAGCCAAGCCCAGTCTCTATTTCTTGCCTGGAAATGAGAGGGGTGATGCCCGTGGGGGCTTCAGTGGGGATTAGCCACAGGGGGCACACCTCCTCCCCACCCTGCAGCCACTTGTCTGTCTGCCCCTGAGTCCCACCCAAACCTGCCGTCTGGTGTCCACCCAGCTGGAGCCAGCTAGCTGTGTGCAGGCCACTTCCGCTTCCTGCCCCGGCTCCAAGTCCCTTCCTGTTTTCTTTACTATGGGAACATGTGTTGGGGGAAAAAACAACTCAATTCCTCTGCTTCTGAGGTCACTGCGGTAGCCATGGGCCCACTGTGTGTGTGCCTGCGATCATGAGTGTGATAGTGTGTGGGTGAGCACCTAGGTGCATGGGAGCACGTGCGTAGAGGCGTGTGTGTGCACTTTCCTGTGTGCGCCTGACATGCATGTGCAGGGGGTAGATACGTGAGCGCGCGCGCGTGTGTGTGTGTGGTGTGTACACACGCACCTGTGCCCTCTGACTCCCCAGAGCTCATCCTGTAGCTCTGACCTTCCGGCCAGACATTTGTGTCCCTGTCATGGGCACCGAGGCCTGGCAGGGTCCTGGGTCACGAGTCTGATACCATTTCACCAGCCCGGCGGGCACCCATGATGGACAGCGGCCTGAGCAGGACATGGACGCAGCCTCGCCGGGCAAACAGGCTCGTGAAGGGCGGTGGAGGAAGGGCAGGGCCAAGTGTAGAGAGAGGGATGTGGTCAGGGAGGAGCAGGCAGAGACCCAGAGGGAGAGCCAGACATCCCGGCAGGAACCGGTCAGGTTCTGGTGGAGGAGAAGCTGCAGCAGAGAGCTCAGGGTGCCCGGGAATGGACAGCGGCGGGAGACGTGGTGAGAGGGGCGGGCGGGCTGCTCGGTCGGCCTCCACAGTCAGCAGGGGTTGGGGTGCTTGATGGGGAACAGGGTGCGGAGGTGCACATTTGTGGGGTGTCAGTGGGTCAGCTGGGGTCCTCCCTGAGCCCTCCCTCCCTGTGCAGTCTCAGGGTACGCCACTGTCCCACTTCACAGGGGAGGATGACCATGGGCCTCGCAGTGAGCACTCGCCTGACCAAGTGCCCAGCACCACTTCCTCCGCCCACCTCCTGCCCCCCCCCACCTGCCCCAAGAAAGTCTGGCCCCAGAGTTCCCACAGCTCAGCCAGCCAGTGCTGATGCTGGGAGGAAAGTGTCCCAGGAGGGAGGGAGGGTCAGGGCTGCCTGATCAATGGCAGGAGGGGCATCCAAGCATGGAGGGGTCAAGGTCAAGGTCAACAAGACCCTGCTTCCTGCTGGCACCTGTTCTCCCCATATTCTCACAGAGCCCAGCTGGGTCTCAGGGGTCCCAGCAGTGACTCCCTGCTGGAGACCCCATCTTCCTGGGCCTTGGTTTCCCCCCTCCCCTGTAAACAGAGGGAGGAATGTTTCAAACAAGGAGCCTCACCTGGGGCCTTGGTGCCCATGACTTGAAGAAGGACAGTGGATGTCCCCACGGATGGACCCTCGCCTCCTGGGTGTGGGCCTGGGCAGGCCACCTCACCTGTTGGGTCAGGAGGGGGTGTGCGATGCACAGTAGGGGTCTAACACTTGTAGTAGTTCCTGCCCACTGCCTTAGGTCAAAAGGACACCTCCTTACAGCTCACGTGAGGCAGGCACACACCCAGATACACGTGGACACACATGCTGAGACCCATACACGCAGCCTCCCACGTGAGACAGAAACACAGAGACAGAGAGACATGAGTGGACACACCCATGCAGGGCACACACACACACACACTCCAGGGCAGCTCTGGGAGCCCCAGGGGCCTCTAGCTGGCCCAGGCACCCTGAGCGGATGGCTGCCTGGGTGGTCTTGGGTGAGCCTCTGGCCTCCAGGCTCCCAGCCAGGTTAGGACCCCCAGAGGCCCAGCCAGCTGCACTGGGTGTCCGTGGGGTGTAAAGCGTGGGCAGCTCCTGGGTTCCTTGGGGCACTCCCTCACCTCTGGGTGGGGGCCAAGGAGCCATGTCATTTGGTGCAGTGGGGGATGGGGAGCAGCCAGCCTCCTGTTCCAGTGCCATATATAACACCTCCCACCTGGCCACGCTGGGCCAAGCTTCTCACCCCTTTGCCAGCAGACAAGGCTCCTCAGGCCAACCCCAACCTGGCTCGGGCCAGAAGACACCCCAAGGTATCCCCCGTTATCCCCCAGCCTCCAGGCCCCTGGGGCGGTGGCCGTGGGAGACGACTTAAACTCAGCATGAGTGCATTGGAGGTGTCAGAGCAGCACAGCCCCGCCCTGAGGAGCCAGGGATGGGCTTGGGTGAGTGCAGGCTGGAAGTTTCCTGCCATGGAGAGAGGGTAGCCCCAAAGCCCTGTGCCCTCCCGCCTCACCCTGTCCAGGTTTACAGATGAGGGGGTGAGTTGGAAAGGGGCATAACTGCCCAAGGTCACACGGGAGGGAGTGGCAGGGCAGGAGGGGACCTCGAGCCACCTAACGAGGCAGCGGGAAACAGCCTGACTCCGGACTCATCTCTATGCATTTCTCCCCCGCCAAAGCTGCCCCTTCCAGGTGAGCCCAGGCCGCCCGGCTCCTCCCACCACGGGCCTATTAGCATCCCACCGCCAGATCCATGGTCCGGAGAGGAGGAACCACCGAGTGATCTCCGCACCCTCACCTGCGTGGAGGATCCCCAGCTGCCCAACCCTCGCCCGCCTCGGTGGCCCCATCTGTGAAACAGGAACCGTGATGCCCCCCTCCCCACCCCCATCCCAGTGATCAGTGGATGCCCCAGACGACCCGCGCAGGGGGCCCGGGTCCGAACCTTCTCGCCCTGACCCCTCCTCCAGGAGGCTGGGTTTACGTCGCCTCGGGTCCCTCCCCCTCGGGACCTCTGGACCTTCCGCCGGGTGGGGAGGCACCGCCCATCTTGCCCGCGTGGACCGGAGAGCTGCTCCGGGGCGTCACCGTGTGGCCCTTCTGGGTACTGCATGACTCGGCCTCCCAGGAAAACCCTCCCTTTCCTGGAGGTAACAGAGATAAAGATGCCACCAGTGACCGAGCCAGTGGGTCCGCAGCACTGACGCTAATAGGCTCTGTGCTTAGCACCATCCATTGTCCACGTAGAATGCTCGTAATTCTCCCAAAAACCTTAGGACCTGGGTCCTGTTATTTGTCCTTCCTTACAGATGGGGAAACTAGGGGCCAAGCCTGGTAACCAGTGACAGGTGGGGCAGGATTTGACCCCAGGAGATCTGGCTGCAGGGCCTTGGTCTCAGTCCCATCAATCTTGCCTGGGTCCCAGGGGTTGGTACCAACCCTGTGCACACCCGAGTCTCCTGGGGGCTTATAAAGTAAAGTTTCCAGGCCTCACCCCATAAACTGATCCCACTGGCCCAGGTGACTTGTCTACAGAGCCAGGCCTGAGAACCACTTGCCTGCTCAAGAAAAGCCTGTTTTATAGAGAAGGAGGTGGGCTGGGAGGGTCAGGACCACAGCAGAGCTGGGGTGGAGGGTTCAGGTCTGACTTCCCATGTGCCTCAGCCCTCCAGCCCTGGGTTTCCAGTGCCCAGGGGCAGGCCCAGGCCTGCAGTGACAGGGTGTGTTGCGCCCCCGGCAGGCCACCAGGTGCAAAGGGCCACAGGTGTGAGTCATGACTCCACTAGGGCCTGGCTGTGTGCTGCGGCTTTGACTTTCTCATCTGTGAAATGGGCCCTACTCAAGAGGACTGGAAGAAATAATGATGTGAAGGCTTAGGCTCAGCAGTGGGCAGATATTTGCTAAGTCAGGGGACGGTGAGGACAACTCGAAGTTTCCAGAGGGAACTGAGCCCTCCAGACTCTCTGGGCCATGGCAGGTTGTGCATCTGGAACTCTGAGGCTTGGTGGCCTATGGACCTTTTGAATGGACAGTGAGGAGGTACTGTTCTGTGAAAGCCATGCCCAGCCATGGCAGGAGGGTCACAGCAGGACAGGACAGGTCCCGGAAGCAGTGCCGGGCTGAGGGCCCAGGAACAAGAGGAGAGGAGACTGAGTGGCCGTGGGAAGGACATGCTTCTGGGCCACAGAGCACGGAGTGGGTTTGGCCATGTGGCTGGAGGCAGAGCTCAGGCGCACCATCCTCAGAGTCACAGGAGGCTCTGGGGCTCCCCAGGCAGGGAGATGGAAACAGAGAGGGTGGGGAGTAGCTTGATAAGGCCCCGCCAAGTGCTCAGGTTGGGCAGGGGTCGAGGGGAGCATGAGGGCCCTCACTGGGCGAGGAATCTGCAGCTGCAGAGGCACCCCGAGGCGACGAGCTTGGGGGAAACCACTCCTGGGGGCCCCCAAGCGCAGCCTGGGCCGGGGCCCCAGCTCCACTGCGGTGCCGTTCACCCACCTGTTCTGAGCACGTCACTTCCTCCCCGAGTCGCAGGTTCCTCATCTGCTAAGCGGGAAGATCCCTCGGAGATGCCATTCAAGACTGCGGCGAGGACTGAGAAGCCCATGCACAGCGGGGGCCAGCCCAGATCCATGCCCTCCCGGGTGAGGGGGGGTACTTTCCAGGGCACACACCCAGGGCAGTGGACCAGGGCAGTTTGTTCTTCCCACGCGAGGATAAACTCCCATGTGCTGAAGGAGAACCTGGGGCAGGCCCTCTCCCTCGGACAGGCCCAGAGGACATGGCTGGTCCAGTATTTCCCTCCTTTTGGCCACTGCTTGGCCCCACCCCCTGCCATGAGGACTGGGCCCCTCAGCCCCCTCTGCCCAGGTCAGTAGGGGCAGCACTGGGCCAGCAGGTGCAGAGGTTACAGTGGGCGTGAGGCCAACTCAGCCTCACCAAGCTGCCCGAGAGAGCTTCTGAGGGCTCCAGTGCCCTTGCTGGGAATAGATCAGACCCCACAGGCCTCTGGGCCCCTGACCCTCTCAAATCAAAGTCTCAAAACTGCCTGGAGTCCCAACTTCACACCATACCGAGGAGCACGGCCTCACATATAACAAGGGAGCAGCCTTCTACTAACACGGAGCCTTCCTGGGAACCTGGGTGGTCTTCTCCACACGTGGCATTGTCTGGGCATCTCCGGGGGTGGCTTCTAGAGCTGCATCAGCCCTTAGAGAGACTGGCCTCCACATTGCCCCCATTTTACAGATAAGCAAACTGAGGCCAGAGGACCATGACCCGGTCTGGCCGTTGATTCATGCAGTCAACATGTATTTATTTATTGAGCATCGACTCTGTGCCAGGCCATGGGTGGGCACAGGGGGCTCAGAGATGAATCACACACAGACTCCACCCTTGAGGCACTCATAGCCTGGCAGGGCAGTTGGTCACGTCAAAGGACACTCACGATACAGTGTGGTCAGTGTGGTGTTAGAGGTAGCACAGGTGACCAAGGGAGCACAGAGGAAGGGCCCCTGGCCCGGCCGGGGGTGGGGGTTGTCAGGGAGGGCTTCCTGGAGGAGGTGACATCTGAAGAGGGTTTTAGGGGATGAGCAAGAGTTAGGGTGTCTGGCGGGGGAGTGGCCTGTGCAAAGAGGTGAGGGGAGATGATAGTACATCTGGGTGGCAGCTAGGAGTTAGGCAGGGGCTGGTTCAGGAAGTGCAGCGGAGTTAGCAGGGGACGGGGAGCTCTGAGGGGTGTGTAGCAGGCGGTGGTTGGCAGAGGGCCCAATGGGAGCCAGCATGGAGGATGCTCCCGAGGAAGAGGGCCAAGGATCAGGGTGGGTGGCTGCGGGGTTGCAGAGGAGGGTGGGCATGGCCCTCACCGAAGAGTCCAGTGGGGCCCAAGGCCCCTCAACAGGGTGGGGGTGGGGGCGCAGGCTGCCAGCCCCGGGGCTGCAGGGTGCACAGCACGGGGTCCAGTGGCTTGAGCGTGGCCTGCTCCTGCAGCCCGAAGCGCTGCCCTGGCACCAGCCGGAACTCCAGCCTCTGCAGCAACTTGGCCATGACCACCTTCACCTCCATCTGTGAGTGCAGGGGGTGGGGGAAAGCGGGGAGTCTGTGGCAGGAATGAAAAGCAAACGCCTCGGCCACCTGGGTCCCCGCCCCCAGCCCCCAGCCCAGGGGCCCGCTGGAGCAGGGCCTGAATGATTCCTGGACAAGACGCCACCCCGCAGATACTTCTGGGCAGGAAACCCTCCTACCTGAGCAAACTGCTGCCCAATGCAGGAGCGGGGTCCCAAGGAGAAGGGGAAGTAGGTGAACTTCGGCCTGTGGGTGGGGAGAGAGGTGTCAGGAGGCCGCGGCTGGGCAGCCCTGTGACAGTCGGGACAAAGCCATCCCTCGTGATGACCGGCTTTGGGCCAGGGTCGGTCTCCGAACACACTAAAGACATCAACAGCTGACACAGCTAAGTTCTGGGTCAGACTTTCCTCTTCGCATCCTCCTTTGAGCCTTCCAGAAGGAGCTGTTATTGTTCCCATTTCCGAGAAGGAGGAACTGAGGCTCAGAGAGGTAAAGCGACTCACCCAGGTCCTATGTCACTTACTTGTTCAGCAGGTCCCATGTCTAGGCTGGGTCTGGGGTCAAGCATCTGTCCCCAGAGCCCAGCTCCCCTCCCTACCACTGCTCTGGTACTTGAAAGCTTTCACTCCCACTGCCACCTCTGGAGGAAGCCATTGGTATTCCCATCTCTCAGACCGGACCCTCAAGGCCAGGGGAGGTGGAGTCACTTGCCCAAGCCACAGGGCTTCCCAGTATAAGGGACTGGTTATGAGCACAAGCTTTAAAACTAGTCTGAGCTGGGCTCAAACCCCAGTTCTGCCACTTACTGGCTGTGTGTCCTTGGGCAAGTTACCTAACCTCTCTGAGCTGTGGCTTCCTCCCTGTAAATGAGGGCAGAGTGGGGATCACAGCTCCTTCACAGTGATGTGGAAGGCTGTGTGGGCACAGGCCGCTGGGACTGCCCCTCTCCCACCAGGCCTCCACTGGTGGATACCTTGAAGAGGGACTTACTTGGGTGCTTTGGGGCCGAAGCGATCCGGGTTGAAAGTCAGCGGGTCCTCAAAGTATGTGTCCATCCGCCCCATGACGTAGGTGCTGAACTGCCGGGCAGAGGATCCGCTGGTCTCTGGTTCCAAGGATTGGTTCCCTCGCACCTTCCCCACCTGCTGCAGCCACCCGGTGGGGAGACTGGGAGCAGAGTAACCCCACCCCCGACCCCTGCTCTATTCCACCTGCCCACCTCCCCACCCACCCATCTGGGCCAGTGTGGGATTCCACTGGCCCCTGGAAAGTTTCTAAGAGGAAGAAAGGAGACAGCCCAGTGGGTGGCCACCCACCAGCTAGGTGGGCTGCATCACCCCATGCTTGGCCTCACCCTGGGGGGGAGCTACAATTATCCCTCTTTTACGGATGAGGAGACTGAGGCTCAGAGGTTCCTGACTTGCCTGAGGTCACCTAGCAAGGAAGTAGCCAAATGAGATGCAAACTCAGGTCTGCTGCGAGACCATCTCTGTAGATTCCTGAGCGCTGTCATTATTCAAAGTTTCTCTTCAACACAAGGTTTGTTCCAGCTGGGGGAGGGGCGGGGGGGGAGCCACAGACCCTCTCTAGCCTTTCACCTACCCCTCTATGCCCTAGAACCTTCTAATTAGGGTTGATGCCCTGTGCACAGCCTCCCAGGGGCCAAACACGTCCTGTAACTTGGGCCCTGGGGCCGGCTGCTGCACAAAGGGTCTCCCCAAGCCTGTACTGCCCCTGGTTCTCTGGATAAGAATCCAGGTAGCCAGGGCTGGAAGGAGGGCCTGGAGCTGAGTGGGAGCATAAGAAAGGGTCTGAGGTCAGCAAAGGGGACCTACTACATGCCAGGGTTTTTTTGCCAGACTTGTGGTATACATTATCCTGTTGACACTTCTCAATAGACTGTGATTCAGGTACCATCATCTCTATCTTACAAGGATGGTCCTGAGGCCCAGAGGTTCAAGGTCTTGCCTGAGATGACCCAGCCAGCAGGGAGCAGGGCTGGGATTGGAGCCTGGGTGTGCCCACTCAAGGTCCACGGGGCTGCACACATGGGTTGAAATTCAGCCCCAGGGCCTCGCCCTGCGGATGTAAGAGATGGTCATTAAGGCAGGTGGTGTCGGTGCAGGGTGTTAACAACAACAACAAAAAAGCAGATACACAGAATAAAGAGCCATGCACGGATGCAGCTTTGATACGCGCTGGAGAACATGTGACAGAGCCCCGGGAAAGGGGGTGCAGTTCAACTGATGGGATTGGAGCATGGTGTTCTCCTTTGTAAACATAAAAATGGGTTCTGTTTTGGGCTGGTTGTGTCCCCCCAAAATTTATATATTCCAGCCCTAACTTCAGAATGTGACTGTATTTAGAGACAAGATCTTTAAAGAGGTAATTAAGATAAAATGAGATCATTAGGGACCCCTAGTCCAATATGACTGGTGTTCTTATAAGAAGAGGAGATCAGGACTCAGACACACACAGAGAAGAGGCATGTGACCACTCATTTGTCCTATGACCCAGCCCTCCCACTCCTGCACACACACCCAAGAAACACGTTTACACATTGCACCAGGACTTGAGGATGGGATCGCTGACAGCAGCAGGTGTGCTCAGGACAGCAACAAACCAGGACCCTCTCAGATGCCCACGGACCCCAGGATGGATATGCATTGGTGCATCACACATGGCAGAATATTACACAGCAGCGAAAATGGACGGCCTGCAGCCACACGTGGAAACCTACACAATCTTAGTAGACATTGTACTGAGTCACAAGGCAAGTCTTAGGACAAATTATCATGTGGGCATGTGCGCGCACGCGCACACACACAAGAAATGGCAAGCACAAAATTCGGGAGAGTGACGGCTTCTGGAAGGAATCAGAAGGGGTGGTTACATTCTAGTTTTGGGGGTGGGTGGTGGGTTTAGGGGAGGTCACTGTGCCTGAATGGACCCTGAATAAATGAATGAATGAATGAATGAGTGAGTAAACAGCCAGAGAAACAAAATGTGAAGGCGAACGGGAGGAGAAAGTCAACCTCAGAGGGAGGAGGGGCTGTAGAGGGAGAAGGGGCTGGACCAACTTGGGCCAGCTCTGAAACTGGGCACATCCCGTGTCTCCCTCCCGGCAGCCGTGCGACCTCAGGAGAGTGCCCTGACCTCTTCGAGCCTCAGCGTCCTCAGCTGTAAACGAGGCACCTCCCTTTTAGAATCATCACTGTAATCTTATAGTGGACCATGTTGGGGGGAGAGAAAGGGCATCACGGGTTCACGGCAAGGCTCAAACGAGGATGCACGGGGCGGCCAGCAGTGATAACAGGGCCACGGGCTTCAGAGGAGCCCCTGACCAGAGGACAGCCCCAAACTGGCCACCTGGGGGGTGGGCAGGCAGGGCCCCTACACACCAGGAGCGGGGTGTTGCCAGGGACTCTGACCCCGTCAATCAAGGTCTCCTCCTCCAGCAGGCGGAAGGTGCCCCACGCTGGTGGGTACAGCCTCAGCGACTCTTTGAGGACCTGCATTCACCACATGGGGAGATAACGAGAGAAGTCAGGAGACCCCACGGAACGTGCCGGGAGCGTGCTCTGGACCCGTCTCTGCTCCCACTCATGGTGTTGAGTGTGCATCTGCGGCCACAGGGGCGTTGTGCAAAGCCACCAGGAGCCAGGCCTCCCTCTAAATCAGGGCTCCCACCACCCTGAGGACCCTGGGCAGCTCAAGGAAGGCCTCCTTCTGTGCTGTGTTGAGGCCGGGGGTCAGTCAGGCCTAGGCCCCCGGATGCGAAGCCTAAGGCTTGTGGACCCCAGGCCCAGCCGAGAAGTCCAAATACAGCACCTCTGCTGATGGGCTGGCTTCGGACCCGGCTGCATATTGGAAGCACCTGGGAAGCCTGAACAACGCTGCGGCCCAGATCACACTCCCAGCGACTCGAAGTCATTGGTCTGGGGCCACTGGGACATGGGCATCTTTTTCATCTCCCCGGAGGTTCTCACGTGCAGCAGAGCTTGAGAACCCCTACTGGAAAGTTCCAGGAGGCAGCAGGCCTGGCCCACCTCTGCCCAGAAGCTCCCCGCCCCCCCTCACCTGGGACAGGTACTGCAGTCTCCCCAGGTCCTCACAGTCAAGGTGCCTCTTGGAACCGATGACCTCGTCCACCTCGGCCTGCAGCCTGTCAGTCAGACAAAGACAAGTTCATCTCCAGGGAGAAACTGTCCCCAAGTTAGTTTTAAGGAGGGGGGATGGAAGGAAGCGTGAAGAGGGTGGCCTGGGCCCCTCCCCTGCTGCACACACTGCCCTCCCTTTGTTAAAGGAACCACCACACCCAAACCCAGATGGGTGGATAAACAAGAAGTGATTTATCCGTGCAATGGAATGTCACTCAGACTTAAAAGGGAAGGGCACCCTGCCGCATGGATGAACCTTGAGGATATTATACAGAGGGCAACAAGGCAAATGAAAAGAAGGAATACAAAGGATTCGGCTTATTCGAGGCATCTAGAGGAGTCAGATTCACAGAGATAGGATGCAGGTTGCCAGGGGCTGGAGGGAGGGAGGCTGGGAGTTGAGAGGGAGGGTTTAATGGGGACAGTTTCATCTGGGGATGATGAAATGTCCTGGAGATGGATGGTGGCGGCTGCACAAGAGTGTGAATGTGCTTAATGCCACTGACATGTGTGCATAAAATAGTTTAAATGGTCAATTTTATTATATATGATATATATATTTTATATACATATATATGGCCACAATATTTTTTTAAAAAACAGTGGATGTGGGAAGAGGTTGCAGGAATGTGGGGCAACACCGTAATAATATACAGGGTGAAACTCAGGAATTTTTCATGAACCACCTCTGGGTGGATGGGGGCACCATCGGTGGATTTATTATTGTAATTATAATAATTATTATTATTTTAACTCCTCTGCTTTTTTCCCAAATTTTTTTCTTTTGGGGAGGGTAGGTAATTAGATTTACTTATTTACTTAGTGGGGGTACTGGGGATCTAGCCCAGGACGTCAGCCAGGCTAAGCACGCACTCTGCCACTGAGGTATACCTTCCCCCCAAATTTTAATAAATGCTATTACATATCTTAAAAAACCAAGAAACTACAGTTGACCCTTGAACAACACAGGAGTTAGGGGCCTCAACCCTCCACACTGGTGAAAATCCTAGTACAACTTTGCAGTTGGCCCCTGCCCCTGTGGTTCCACAGCCAGGGACTCAACCAGCTGCGGGCTGTGGGCTGCTGTGGTCGGTATTTAGTGGAAAAAGTCCCCGTATAAGTGGACCCACATAGTTCAAACCTCTGTTGTTCAAGGGCGAACTGTAGTTTATCTTCTCAAGCAATTGTGCAAAAAATTCGCCCTTTCATGCTGGCGACGGTAAGCATTGCACTCGAAGGCCCTTCCCCGCGTCCCAGGGCTCCGCCCCCAAGCCTGCACTCACCGCGGGCTCAGCCAGCCTGTGCAGCAGTCCTTGAGGGACCCTGTTTGTATTTAAGGAAACCCATGGCCCCGCTCAAATGCCATCTCCCCAGGGATGCCCTCCTTTGTCTTGCCAGCTCAAGACAAGCGGTCCCTCAGCACTGTGGTTGGAACTCTGTACAGTCCTGAGTGCCAGCGTCTGGCCCGGCACTAAGCACATCTTGGGAGGGAAAGAGCCGTCCCTGCCCTCCCGGAGCTTCCGGTTTCATGACTGAAATAGACTTAAAGCAAAATAGTACCAGGAGAAAATGCTTTGGTGAGCTGGGAGGAGGCTAGGAGGGGAAACACAGAGTGGCTGCTTCAGGGGTCTGAGATGGCTTCTGAGGAGGAAAGGGAGAGGGGAGGGGAAGTAGTGAAGAAGAGGGGGTAGGAGGTGGAGGAGGGGGGAGAGTGAGGATAGGGGAGGGAGGGGGAAGGGGGAGGAGGAGAGGGAAGGAAGGGAGGAGGGAGAGAAGGGGCAGTGGGAGGAGGGGGAGGAGGGGAGGAGGGAAATTCTCCAAGAGAAAAGCAGGGGGAGGAGCTTCTAGATGGGGGAACAGCATGTGCAAAGAGCCTGGGGTGAAGGAAACAGGACATATTGGAGGGGACTCAGCCATGGGAGGTGGGAGCAGGTGGCCCTCTAGCAACCAGGTATCAGATAAACCCCTTCACCAACCTCAAGGGAAGCCCCCCATCTCCCGGCTCCATACCTCGCCAAGATCTCGGGCTGACGAGACAGCTCCATCACGGTGAACGCCAGGTGATTGGCAGAGGTCTCGTGACCTGTGGGAAAGGAGGAGAGTGGCAGCTCCACAGGGCCTGCGGGGCTGCAGCTGGTCCAGCCTGGCCAGCCTCTGAGCCCCCAACCCCCTGATGGCAGTTCAGACCCTCACTTCTGCCCCTGCAGCTGAGCCAGATGTACAGATGTGAAGGAGACACCTTCCGCCTCCGCAACCCCCGTGTCACCGAGTGCAGTCCAATAAATGGACTTTGTTCTCATGTATCTATCTGGGTTTCACACCCTAGATGCCCCTTCCTCCAGCCACCCTGTGCCTTGCCTGGCCTGGAGGGATGTTTATTTCCATTTTGCAGAAGAGCAAGCTGAGGCTGAGAGGAGTGTGTCTCTCGTGGGTCACACAGCAGGAGGAACAGAGCCAGGATTCAAGTCAAGTAAGACTTTCGAGCCCACGGCCCGAGTTCTCCCCAGGCTATGGGCACCGGCCCCTCCAGCCACAGGGACTGACTTGCCCTGAAGATTCTGGGCTCTGGCAGGATCTGGTCAAGCTTACAGCGTCAAACCCCCGGTTGGCGTGTGAGGGAATCAAGTTGCAGAAATTTCCTATAAAAGGGTAGGGGGCTTACAACCACTGCCAGCCAGAGGGCCCAGGGGCTGCTCCCAGGACCGGAAGGCGTGAGGGTGGGTCACAGCCAGGGGACTTTACTGGGGAGGGGCTGGGAGGGAGAGAAGAAGTGGCCAGAAGGCCCAGCTGGCCCTGGCTCTGCGTTACCAGCTGTGACTCAGTTTCCTCACAGGACAATGGGAGGAGAGACACAGCTGTCCTCTCCGCTGGCCGCCTACAGTGTCCCAGGGCACAGGGGTGGGCTCTGAGGACAAGAGGGGAATCACTAAACCCCCTTTGGGAGGCAGAATGGATGCTTAGAGAGCACCTTCAGGCCCCCACTTTACAGATGAGGAAACTGAGGCCCAGACTGCAGAGCTGGTCTACTTAAGAGCGACATCCAGGCCCCAGGCTCCTGGCTCACAGTATGAAGACCATCGTCCTTCCTTCAGCAAGCACTTTGCCAGGTGCGGGGCACATTGCCCTGAGGTCCTGCCCCAACCCGACTTCTACAGGTCCCCTGGGCTACCTGAGAATGCATCTCCCCACCAGGAGGGCCCTCCTGTACCCCATCCACGTGGAGGACCCCTTCTTCCTTCATGACCCTCTTGCAGGGGAGGGAGGCCTCCTCCTCTGAAAATCCACTGCCCAGCAAGGTTCCCAAGCAATTCTGCCTGTCTGTCCACCTCCACCCTCAGACGACAAAGTGTCCCTCATCTGGTTCTTCCCTGTGCCTGGTCTTCATTCATTTCACTGTCCTCTCTGGGCACCTGCTGCCCTGGGCCCTGGGAACACACAGGTGAACAAAACAACGTGACTCCTCACTCATCGGGCACACAGCCTGCTGGAGAAGCCAGACCTCACCAAATTACACAGATAAACATATGGTCTAACACTGAGAGATGTGTGGGCAGAGATGAGCTTGTCTCCACCAAGAGCTTCTAACTCGGGCCTGGTGAGTCTGGGCAATCCCTGAGGGCTTCCCTGAGGAAGAGACAACTGAGGGATCACTGAAGAGTGAAGAAGATTTTCCAGGTGAAGGACAACGCTCAAGAAATATTTGACGATCGAATGAATGGAGTTGCTTAGCTTGCCTTTTGGTGCTAGTCTGACAAAGTCCTCCCCACAAATCCCGAGGGAGGCAGAGCCTTGAAATCACGTGGCCGTGTTCTCCTGAGTCCAGAGAGGCAGCCTCATAAGTGCCCACAATTGCCAGCTCCATTACTAAGTTGGAGGCCACCAAGAGAGCCCCCGGACCTCCCCCTATCCCAGCTCCACAATGGCACAGCAAAACTCTGCTCAGACGGCCCCCACAAAATCTCAGAGTCAGGGTTTAAGTGATCCATGGTCCCCAACATTTCTGAAAAGCTCTGAACCCTGGGTGGCCGCTGAAGTTACACACCAGCAATGAAGAAGGTGACAAAGTTGTCCAGCAGAATCTCGTCATCCTGGGCTCCCTCCTCAGCTGAAAGACAAGGAGCATCTCAGAGTCCCAGCAGCAGATGTCCACGACCCTCACAATCCTTGTCCCTTTCCCCGCAGAGCACCCCCAGCAGACGGAGGCAGCTGGGGTCAGCTGTGATGGGTCACCCTGACAGGGGCACCCCCGGCTGCCCAGCCCTCCAGGGAGCCCTCGCACCTTTGAGAATCTGTGTGAGGATGTCCGCGGGGACGTCCTCCCCCCTCTGCAGGGCCTCCCGGCGGCGCTGGACCCAGTCCTTGCCCACCTGGCGCAGGAAGCGGACGCTCTCCCTGATCTCGCGAAGTTGCTTCCACCTCCCTGGCATAAACTGAATGAGCGTTCCAGCTCAGGGTGGTGCACTGAGCACACGCTTTACCTCCCCGCTCTCCCCCAGCTCTGACATGACTTCAGAAATCCACAGTGGCTCTAGCAAGCTGGGAGGTCTGAAGAATGTGAGAACATTCTAGAAAGCATAAAGTGGCCAGGAGACTGTCTCATGGTGGCAGGTTAAGCCCAAGCACCGGCTTCTCCTTCCTGCACCAAATCCCTAGAAATGAAGGGAAAGATGACTTAAAACGTCCATGGAGCACTGGAAAATCAGACAGAATCCCTGAAGGATGGGGCAGTTAGGACGGCATCAAAGGAGGGTGCCACGACCAGAAGGAGGTGGGCTGGAGTCAGCTGCTGGAAAGATGGGGTGGCGTCAGGGGACACTAAACTCAGAGTCTGAAGTCCCAGGGAACAGGAGGAGGCCCCTGGGCATCTGTCCAGGAATCAACCCAAGTACCACCTTTCCCCCTTCTTCCTCCTTTCTGCCTGGAACAAGAGGTGATAGCTGCCCCCGGCAGCTATCTTACAGCAATGAGGAGATGTGCTTACAACAGTGAACCAGAAATCCATGGAGTCATCATAGCCATCCTGGATTGCCTGCTTCAGGATCATTTCACATGAAAGAAAGATTAAGAGCAAATCTACTTAAACCACTTTGATTTTCAGCCTCTCCTTTAGGTGATGGAATGCAAATCTTAACAGACTCAGAAGTCAGTTCAGACACACCAGAACTCAAAACCCATTCTGAAACAAATCACTGGAGGAGGTGCTCCTGCAAGTGCAGGCACCACCAGGGGAGGTGGCTGGTCCCCGGAGAGGTGCTGAGACAGTACCTTCGCCAGAGTGTTGCGAGATGCGCTGATACCCTCCAGGATCAGTTTCACTTTCCTGGACAAAGGCTTCTGGGCACCCAGCAGCATGCTGGTCTCCATCCCAAACGCTGCCTGGGGGAGAGAGAAGGGCCAGGTCATATGTAGGGGATGCGAGGCTTGAAGACCCAGGGCGGAGACTGGCACTACTCAGTGGAGATGAGGTTCTGGCCTAAGGGTTTTTGTGCATTGTGTCATTGACACCTTACAATGACCCATGATAATCCCAGCCCCCCGGGACGTGGTAGGATGGAGTGGCACATAGTAGCCACTCAGTCAACCTTGGCTTCTTTCCTTGACGAGATGCGTTACCCCTGAAGTACGGCCTTCCTTGGGTGCCTGTTGTACACCCAGCTTCCTAGTAGTTGTTGAATGACACTGACTCTTCACTCACTGTGTCTACTCCACCCTTCACTGGGATGTGCGATTATCTGTGCCACTGCTGAGAGGGCCAGGGTGGGCGCCAAGCCGTGGTGGGTGCCGAGGGGGAGGTAGGCTTGGGCTGGGAGTCAGGCAGACCTGAGATCCAGTCCTGGTCCTGCCACTGACCAGCTGCAGGCCAGTCCCCACAGCTCTTGGTGTCCACTTCTAGAGAATGAGTTAGTAGCTCCAATCTCATACAAGGTTGTTTTCAATGCTCAAGGAGATATGTGACCCTCCCAACCCAGAGAAGGGGCGGCTGATACACGGAGGAGCAGAGGGGAGGGGAGGGAAGCAAGAAAGGGAAGAGGGAGGGAAGAAGAGCCCTCTGCCGTGTGGCCCGTCCCACGCCCCACCCCGCCATCCTCCCCTCCATCACCTTGGCCAGGATGTCCATGGTGGTGCAGGTCAGCATATCCTGCATGGACACTGGGGTCTGCCCATCCGCCTTGGCTTCCAGAATCTCCACCAGCTGCTCCGCTTTCTCATTGAACGTTTCCATCAAGCTAACCAAGGAGCTGGGGAAGCAGCACAGGCGTGAGCGGCCTCTGGGACTAGCCCAGACCTGCAGACATCCTGCACTCCCGGCTCTGGAGGGAGGCCAGTGTGGCGTCGAGCACTTTCTGGGCTCCCCTCGAGACCCAGGTGTTGCAGTCATCAAACTAAGCCTTGGGCCTTCACCATCCCCCTCTGCTCAGGACGGCTGCTGTCCCTTTACCCTTGTTTTAAAGGTTCCACAGCTCCTGTCTGCCCCTGGGTCCTTCAACTCTGACCTCAGGGAGATGTGGCAATGTAGAAACTCCAGAGGACAGTGGGAAAGAAGAGATGAAAAGTCTCTGGGGCCTCCTGGAGGGCATGAAGTCTCCCCTCTGACCTCCCTGCTCACGCTGCCCACCCTCCTTACCTGCCCTGCCCGGGGCCACCATCCACAGCCTTTGTCATCCCATTTCACTCCCTGTCCTTGAACAGTCACAGTGCCCCACGCTACATGGAAATGAGTCCTCAACCCAGAGCTCTCAACCCACAGCTCCCCTGCCCCAGGACAGCTACCCAGCTTGTCTGCCTGGCTACAGCTCAGAAAGAGGTATGGAAGGATATGCTCCAAACTCACAAAAACAGCATTCATGAGGGAGTGGAAAGGGGGGAGACTGCCCCTGTGTACATCGCACATTTCTGAATTTTTACTAACAGAAAGTACTGCTTTTAAAATTGTAAGTAATTTTTAATGTTAGCAATTTGGGAAAAGGGTATATGAGTGTTTTTTCTATTCTTATTCTTGAAACTCACCTAGAAATTTGAAATTATTTCCAAATAAGAGGTTTTAAACAACAATAAAAACAGAAAACGGTGGAAGAGAAAAAATAAGAGTAATTTTTTTAATTAGGAAAGAATACCAGCTCCATGTTGCCCATCAGCCAGCCTTGCTCTGCTTCCCAGCTGTAGCGCAGGCCCCAGCATCCTCGTGGTCCCTGCTGCCCTCACCCCATGCCAGCTGCATATCTTATCCTCTGTGGCCCAGGCCTCTACTCAAAGCACCACTCTGATCTGGTCCCTTGCCCACCTGAAATGCTTTGCAGCACCCTGTTGCTCTCAGGAGGGAAGGGACAGTCCTCACTTGGCCCAGGAGGCTGTCTGCCCTTGTTCACTCCCACCTATAGCATTGCCTTCCCAATACAATGGCCTTTTAGCTCCTCCAAAGCACAATGTTTCTTCTTATCTCAGGGCCTTTGCACATGCTGCCCCCTCTGCCTGAACTCTCTTCCCTCCCACCCTCCATCCCTATGCCCCAATAGCACCTTAACATCTGCCCACTCTCCAGATGGACACCCAAGTACCAGCTCCTCGGGAGATGTCTCTTAAGACCCAAGTAGGCCCAATGGTACCCTTGGTACCCATGGTACCCTTGCTTTTTCTTCATAAAACTTACGGAGTTTGCAAGTGCATATTTATTTGCAAGATTCTTTGTAGTTGTCTTTTTTTAAAAAAATCACATTTGAGTTGTCCATTTGGATCCCATGTGGCTGGTTATCACACCAGTACTGAGTCTCTTAACAGCTACTGCAGATAGAAAGTGTTGGGCTGGACAGTAAAATCCCAACCCCTTGTCTTTAATGGAATGGTTGGGACCAAGGTCTTTCAGTAAAATTAATATCCACAAAATATATACTTTTTAATAAAAGCATATAATGATATTCTTTGTGGATCGTGGCTGGAGATAAAACTCACTGGTGGTTTCTATTTCTTTTCCTCATTAGTGAATTAGGACTCACTGGTGGTCACTGACACTTCCATAAACACAGAAATCTCCCAAAGCTTCTTTCATGCAACTCTGCGAATTTTGCATTTCCAATAAAACAGCCATCTCTTAGCTGACTACCTTACTGTGAAAATAAAAAATAAGAATACATGGTGATGGTTGCACCACAACGTGAGTGGACTTACCACTGAGCAGAACACCTAGAAATGGACAAGATGGTAAATTTTCTGTTATGTGTATCTTATCATAGTTAAAAATTTTCAGAATAAAATGTCTGTGAAAGCACTTAATAAAATGTAAAGTGCCGTTGAGATGTGAGGTCTAGTGTACTGTAGAGGATTTACTGAGACAACACGGCTGGTATTTATGTCATGGGTGGCCGTCTGGTTAGAATCTATGTCCTCCAATAACCTCAAAGCTTCCTGAGGGCAGGACCACGTCCCCTTGGCTGGCCTTCATAACCCTGGCTCCCGGCACAAGTATTTATTAAACAAATGCCTCTGTCTAGTCTGTTCCTTTTATCCCTCCTGGAGACTCTCCAGGAATATCAAGACTACTCCATGCATTAATTCACTCTGTGGACAATTCTGAAGGGCTTGCAAGTGCTTGATATCGTGCTAGGTGCAGGAGTCCAGGGACAGAGTGTGTCTTCTGCCTTCAGGGACCTGAGGTCTAGTGAGGGAGGCGGACTGAATGAGAAATCATTGCAGCGGATGTGACCGGAACCATGATGAAGGCATGAACTCAGGCTTGGAAGGTCAGGAAACACTTCCCCCAAGCAGTGACATCTTAGCTGGGTATCAAAGGAGGCATGGAGTTGGGGAGGATATAGCTCAGTGGTAGAGTGCATGCCTAGCATGCAAGAGGTCCTGGGTTCAAGCCCTAGTGCCTCCATTAAATAAGCAAGCAAACAAACAAAGTTACTTCCCCCATTCCCCCCCCCCAAAAAAGGAAAAAAAGGAGGCATGGGAATTCCCTGGGGTACCACATAAGGCAGAGGAAATGACAGGAATACAGGCAGAGATGCCAGAAAGAGCCCAGTGGGTCCAGAATTGTGGAGGAGAGAGGGTACAAAGGCTGGAGGGGCCTAGGAGGCAGATTGAGGGTGGGTGAGGTCTCACCTTCACCTTTCAGATGATAGGGAGCCATTGAAGGCTGCAGGACAGGGGAGAGATGTGGTCAGATCTGAGTTTCAGTGAGACCTCTCCAGGGCAGTGAGGTGAATGCGTTGGAGAAGGGAGACAGGAGGCAAGGAGGCCTGGGAGGAGGCTGTGATGAAAGCCTAAGTGAAAATGTTTATACAGTCATCCACAAGTTACATAAGAAATAGTAACTTGCCAGTGGAGAGGCCTAGAGGACACCGCCTGCACCAAGCGAGCAAAGTCCATGTCTCCAGTAATGAGACAGATCAACAGCGTGCGCCTCCTGGTACGGTGTCCTGAGGAGGACACAACATCCCTCCTGTGCCATTCCCGCCAAAAAGGCAAAGCTTGCATGTAAATGTGCAGAACTAGCAGACAGACTCAGCTGAAGGATGTTCTACACATCTGGCCTGTAATCTTAAGACCAAGAAATTCAAGACAAGACTAAGAGGTGTTCTAGAACAAAGGAAGTTAAAGAGAAACGGTAACTAAATGTAACACATGAACCCTCATTGGATTCTAGACAAGGGAAAAAACAGCCATAATTGCACAAATGACAAAATTTGAATATGGATTGTGGATTAGATAAGAGTATTGGAGTAACATTAAATTTTCTCATTTTCATAACCAAATTAGAGTCATATAAGAGACTATCCATGTTCTTAAGAAATACACACAGAAACATTGAGGGACGAGGTCACATCTCCAACTTACTCTCAAATGGTTTAAAAAATATACACCATATAAAAAAGCATATATATATATATGTATATATATATACACATACACACACACATACACATAGACAATGATAAATGCAATTATATATACACATAGAGAAGAAACGATAAGACAAATGGCAATTTAAACAATAAACAACACGTGAGTCTGGGTAAAAGAGATACAGAAATCCTTCAGACTATTTTGACAATTTTTCTGTAAATTTGAAGCTATATCGAAATAAAAGATTATCTTCCTCAAAATGTTAAACATAGAATTACCATAGGACCCAGCAATCCCATTCTTAGGTTACACCCAAGAGAAATGAAAATGTACATCCACACAAAAACTTGGTCGTATGCATCATGCCTGCATCATTCACAACAGCGGAAACAACTCAAACGTCTGTGAAGTGATGAGTGGTTACTCAAAATGGAATACAATGGAAATAAATGACAAATAAAAATGAATGAAATTCTAAGACAAGGTGTAACAGGGATGAACCTTGAAAACACGATGGGAAGTGAAAGAAGCCAGGCCCAAAGGAAATGTCATACGATTGCATTTAAAAGAAATGTCTCAAATGTGAGCATCCACAGAGGGCGAGTAAGTCAGTGGTTGTTAGGAGCTGGGGGTGTTGAGCAGAAACGGAGTGACCGATTTGGGGGTGATAAAAATGTTCTAAAATCAACTGCAGTGACAGTTGTACAAGTTTGTGAATATACTAACAGCCATTGAATTGTACCTGTAAGTGGGTGAATTCCATGGCATTTGAATGATATCTCAAAATATTGATTTAAAAAATAAAGTGTTCCCCCAAATGAAACCTACAATAAATAAAAAACCCGGATGACGAGTGATGAGATCTGAGCCAGGGAAGTTCTTGGGGGGACGAGGACCCCACACCTCCAGGCATCATTGTGGCTCAGCCGCTGACATTCACAGACCACGGGGGGCCTCTCTCAGACTCACGCCCCGCTCGCCTGCCTGTCTTGCCCTCTCTTTGGCTAGTAACGCCCTGTCTTTCCTGTCTCCCTTCAGCCTGGAGGAGACTCCTTCCGATGAAGGCCCGCCCTTTCCAAGGCCGCCCTCGCTGGCAGCCCAGCACCGCCTCCGACCAGCCAGCCAAGACCCCGGGGGCCGCCTGCGGCTGCACTCACCTCCGGCTGAAGGCCAGGTCCATGACCCTGCGCTGCTTGTGCCAGCGCTCGTAGTCACATTCGGACACCAAGCCTTGGCCAAACAGCCTGCGGGAGACAAACGCTTGATGGGAGAAACGGGGTGTTGGAAGAGGACTGCCTGCCTGGTGGGGACGGGTCACCTTACAGGGTGACGAAAATGGTCACGCCACACTGCAAATGTACCAAATGCCTCTGCGTTGTAACTTCAACATGGTTAAAATGGTGAATTCTATGTTATGTGAATTTTACCATGATAATAAATAAGAAAGAAAGAAGGAAAGAAAGAAAGAAGGAAGGGAAAACAGAAAGAAAGAAAGAAAGAGAGAAAGAAAGAGAGAAAGAAAGAAAGAAGGAAAGAAAGAAAGAAAGAAAGAAAGAAAGAAAGAAAGAAAGAAAGAAAGAAAGAAAGAAAGAAAGGAAGGGAGAGAAAGAGAGAAAGAAAGAAAGAGAGAGAGAGAAAGAGAGAGAAAGAAAAGAAGGAAGGAAGAAAGAAAGAAATGGGGTGATCGGGTGCCCCAATCGCAGTGGCCTCCGCACTCCCACCTGCCATGTGGAGGGAAACAAGAAGGAAACGGTTGATGACCAGAGCAGTGGCCACCATGGGTGGCCCCTGTTGTGTGTCTGGCCGCCAGGGCCTCAGGCCTTAATGCGACACCCAACACTCTGGACCCTCTCAGCCAAAGGCTTTCCTACCTCCCCTCAGGTCCCTCCTCGCACCTTACCTCTCGCCAAACACAGTCTGGATGGCATGGTACATCTTGGAGTCCTTGTTGTACTTGGTTGACATCAGGAACTTCTAAACAGCCCCAGAAAAGACAACGTGAGCCTGTGCACCCGTGAGCAGCAGCAAGGACTCGGCGGTTTTCTTGAATCTTGGGAACCACGTCCCCCATATAATCGCCCTGAGCTGAGCACTGGGTATGGTGTGAACACCTGACAGATGTGATCTCACCCAAGTCCTCTGGACGTTCTGTCTTTCAGGGATGAGGAAAGCAGGGCGCAGAGGGGTGAGGTGATTTTCCTGAGGTCACACAGCTGGGGGGAGGTGCAGGGGGCTTCCTCACTACAGCGTCCACACTCAGGACCCCACACGGCACCACCTTCCAAACTGGCGAGAACAAGAAAATGCCTGGGCTGCTCTGAAACCAGAGTGGGGACAGGGAGAAACCTGGAGGGAGGGCATCTAGGACACAGGAGAGACACTCGGTACAGATCCAGTGTCGTTAGTGCCAACCCAGCCATGGAAGTCAAGGAAGGCTTCCTGGAAGAAGGGAAGCCTCGCCAAGAGCCTGATAGTAGCAGCAGTAACATTAACTAACAGCTTTTGAGGCAGCACAGCCCAGAGGTTGACAGCTCCGCTATGGAGTCCACTGGCTTAAACAGGAATCAGGGCTCAAGCATCCTCGCTCCGCCACTGGCTAAGTCTGTGATCCGGGCGAGTTACTCACCTCCTCTGCCTTGTTTCCTTGTCTTACAAGAGGGGAGTAGGAAGAGTACCTGCCTGGTGGGGCTGCTGTGCAGAGTGAATTAGGCCCACATGAAAAGTGCTGGGGATGGCGCCTGGCACTCAGGAGGCGCCCGTCAATGCCAGGAGCACAGCAGCATTCCGTGGCTCACCGAATGCCCAATCAACCCTAACGTGGCAGGAAAAGCCTGGGTCACGCGGCACATGCAGGCAGAGGAGTGGAGGCCTGTAGGGGGAGGGCAGCAGCAGTGGGGCTGGAGAGGCTGCGGGGCCAGATCTCAGACGCCTGCCCTGTGGGGCACTCGGCTTTATCCTGTGGGCGCTGGAAAGCAGCAGGGTGACATCTCTGCTATCTATAAACCCAGGGCTGCTGGTGTCTATTAGCTTAGCACCTAAGGGTTTAATACCAATTTTTCAGCTGAAAGGAAACTCTAGAAATGGTTGATTTTGGGTCATGAGCCACATCCTGGGGACCCCACCACCACCCAGACACTGTCATCTGCAAACCCAGTTCTATCACTGCCACACTCCTGCTGTTTTCCACTCCTACAGAAGGACCTTGGCAGTGAAAGCCCACATCCCAGGCCCCACTCAAACACCCTGAGTCAGCCAAGGTCTGTGACAGCCACTCCCAGCCTAAACCGAGGGGCCTCCCGATGGAGAGAGAATAGCCTCAACACGGGCTCTGGCCAGGGCCCCCACAGCCTGCTGTGCCTGGAGCTAGGGATCCTCTGATGCACAGGGAACAAGGGCTTCACAGGGAACCCCCAGCACCTGCTGCCTCCTCCTGATGCCCACCCTGACAGCACACTTCTGCTCATGGAGGAGTAACCAGTAGGGACTTGCCCTCCTGCCATAACAGCCAGAAAAATAGGCAAAATGTATGGAATGTCTGCTTTCAGACAGTGGACAGTGGGCAGTGAAGGATTGTGAACCTGACAGAAGGAGAAGAAAAAAAAAGACACGAGCCCTGCAACCTAGGATTACTTCACCTTTCTGCCAGAGGACAAAGGCATTTACAAAATAAACTCAAATATAGCCCAGCAGGCTTTCCAAATTGGTTAGACAGGAGTCAGAAGCCAGGCAGGCCAGAAAAGACTAGAACTTGTAGGGCATAGGACCCAAGAGGAGGTATCTATGCACAGAAAGAGGTCTCTGTGCAGAAATTTGAACAGGGATCCCTGCATCTTTGTATGAATAGCAACCTGTGCACTTGTAGAGTGAAAATCCACAAGACCAGGTGAAAAGCTTCTGGGAAAAGGAGAATTGTGGCAACTATAGGCTAAACAATTCTCAGAGCTCAAACAAATCAATGATTGTTCAAGCTCTCACCAGCCAGAGTTAAACCTCAGACACAAAGTCTTTAGTAGAGTCCCTAGAAGGGTTGCTCTACCTCTACAGTAAAAGCCTACCCGAGATCAACCCTACAAAAGCCTAAAAGCAACCTGCAGAGGATCAAACTGATTGGCAAGTAACTTTACAAACTGCCACAATGAAGTCCAGCACTCTTTAAAGGAATAAAACAAAATCAAGTACTCAGTAATGTACAATTCACAACATCCAGTGTGTAACACAAAATCACGAGATATGCCCAAGAGCAGGAAAATCTGACCTATAACCAAGCCTAGAAATACAGAGATGATGGAATTCACAGAAAATTAACTTTAACACACTTATTACAATTTTACAAACGTGCTCAAGGAACCCACTAATCCAAGAAGTTCAAAGAATCCTACATAGAATTAACATAAAGAAAAGTACACCAAGGTGGATCATAATCAAATTTTTGAAACCAATGAGAAAACATGAGAGATAACTTTAAAAGAGATGAAGTGGTATAATATTATTTGAAGATAGATTCATATAAGTTAAAGATTATACTATAAATCCTAGGACAACCATAGAGAGAGAGAGAAAGACAATAAGACAATAGTGGAGAAAAAATGGAACACTAAAACATACTCAATCCAAAAGAAGGCAGGAAAGAGGGAAAAGGGAACAAACAACAAATGGGTCAAATAGAAAAAAAATAACAGCATGGCAGATTTTAAACCTAACCATACCAATAATTACATTAAATGTAAATGACCTAAGCACTTCAATTAAAAGGCAGAGATTGTCAGATTGACTAAAATAGCAAGACTCAACTGTATGCTATCTTTAAGAAACCCACTTTAAATATAAAACTCCGAATAGGTTAAAAGTAAAAGGATAGAAAAATATATGCCATGAAACAGTAAACATCAGACAGCTGGAGTGGCTATATTAATACCAGGCAAAATATACTTCAGGAAATGGACTATTCCCAAGGATTAAGGGGACATTTCTAAAAAGAAAGGGATTGATTCATCACAAAAATATAACATTGCTAAATGTGTACACACCTAGTAACAGAGCTTTGAAATACATGATCAAAATCGATAGAACTGAAAGTAGAAATACACAAAGCCATGATGTGATTAGAGAGTTTAACACTCCTCTTTCAATAATTGTTAGAACATGTAGAAAAAAATTAGTAAGGATTTAGAAGATTCAAATAACACTTTCAACCAACTTGACTTAATGATGTTTCTGAAACACTCCATTCAACAATTACAGAACCTACATTCTTTTTTAAGTGCTCATGAACATTCACAAAGATAGACCATATGCTAGGTCATACAACAAACTTCAATTAAACTACCATCCTAAAAACTTAGAATAAGAACAAATTAAACTCAAAATCAGTAGAAGAAGGAAATAACAAAGAGCAGAAATCAATAAAATAGAAAACAAACAGTAGAGAAAACCAATAAAACCAAATTCCAGTTCTTTGAAAAGATAAATATAGTCGATAAACCTCTTGCTAGCCTGTTCAAGAAGAAAAGAGAAAGCCCAAATTACTATTCTAGGGAATGAAAGAAGGAACATCACCACAGATCCATCAGGCATTATAAAGATGATAAATAAATATTATGGACAACTTTATAACAATAATTTCAATAATTTCAATGAAATTGACAAATTCCCCAAAAGACACCAAACTCAAGAAAAATAGAAAATCTGAGTGGCCATATGTCAGTTTTAAAAATTGAATGTGTAATTAAAACATAACAACAACAACAAAAAAAACCCAGGCCCAGAGGGCTTCTATTGAATGCTACTGAACATTAAAGGAAGAAATAACACCACTCCTATACAAAATCTTTCAGAAAAAAGAGGAGAGAGAACATTTCCCAACTCACTTTATGAGACTTACTAACCTGACACCAAAGCCAGACAAAGGCATTACAAGAAAAGAATAAATACAGAAACAAAATTTCTTAACAAAAGATGAGCAAATTGTAGCCATATATCTAGGAACAAATTGTTATCACAACCAGGAATGCAAGGGTGGTTTAACACTTGAATATTAATCAATGTAATTCATCATATTAATGTATATCTTTCAACTTATTTTCTCACTGAGCACCGTGAAGGTCTTTGTGTATGGTTTTTGGTAGCATGCTTTAAAAAGTCTTAAACTGCATCTGTATTTGAAATTCAACTTTTTTTCAATAAAATAACTTTTAACATCCCATTAGAGACACCATAGTTGTTCGATTTGTCTCCTGATCTGGACCCTAAGTTGTATTTTATCCCTCTTAGTGTCACCACAGTCACCCTCCAAGCAGAGCATCACCCCTGCTTATCAGCTGAGCACCCACTGTGAGAGAAACAGCACCATCACTTATTAAGCACTTGCTGTGTGCCAGGCATGGGCAAGATGACTCACCTACATTATTTCAGTTCCATTTTTATAACTACCTGTAAGAGAGTCATCGTGCCTATTTTATAGATGAGGAAACTATGGCCCAGGGTGATAAAGTAACTTGTCCGAGGTCCCACAGCCCAGATTTGACCCCAGCTCTTCCAAGTCCAAAGAAGACAATCTGATGGCCATACTTAGTACATGCACAGCAAACACCATCCTGCACATATTACAGACCAACTAATACCGCCTGTCTCTGTTTCCTCATCTCTAAAATAGAAAAATAGGGACTAATAAAAGTTCTTATCCCTGTGAGGATTAAGTGGATTAATAATTGTGAAGGGCATAGACAAGTGCATGCTGAAGCATCTTTTGACCCTTTATTTGTTAAATAAATTGATCAATATTAATTTTCATCATAGCCTTAAAAGGGAGGGGTTACAATCCCACCTTGCAGATGAAGGGACAGAGGCTAAGAGAGGTGAACTAACTAGATGTGTCTGTACCAGCTGGGCAAAACTCCCAACCCAAAAGGGTCTGACAGTAACTCACAGCCCACATCAAACAGCCCTGCTTATAGGAGCCCCCACAAAAGGTGGGTGGTTGGAGAGAAATATGCTGTTCCTTTTTGGATCCTTGGGAAACCAACCCAAATGCATGTGACTCTGGAACGTTCCTCCCACAGTCCCTGGGGCAGAGTTTCATGCATCCAACCCGGGGAAGGGGAGGGCTCTCCCCATGGAAACAGTCTGCCTCCTACCTTGACCGACTCCGGGCTCGTGACGATGACCGAGGTTTTGTGGAAGACGTTGACCCGCACGACGGGTCCGTACTTCTTAGCCCTGGAAACCAAAGTGATGCGAAGGAGGGTGTCAATTACCAGAGATGTGAATATCATCTGATCAGCCCAGGCCCAGTGGGAGAAACTGGGTGTCGCATCCCAGGGTGGTAGTGGGGAAGGGGGGATTTCAACATGAGCCTGGGGCTAAGGCTCTGCCCTGATGGTGACTCACTGCTGAGTCATGTCCCCCACCAGCCTCAGTTTCCACATCCATCAAATAGGGTTGCTATTCTCCTCCTTTACCCCAAAAGGTTGTGCTGGGAATCAAGCAATATTACATCTCTGAAAAGTGTAAAGCACCACCCCGAACAATAACTCTTACCTAGTCATACCCCTACCCAATTTACAGATGAAAAAACTGAGGCTCAGAGAGCTTCTGATGGCTGGTCTAAGTCCTTATAGTTGGCAAGAGGCAGAGCTTGCCTTCTGAACCAGCCTCATGTACCTCTCCACTCAGGGGAGGAACTGTTGGGGGTGAGATTGACTTGGGCTGAAGAGGGGAGGTGCTGGACTGGAGGATGAGGGAGCTGACCCATGAGGGGCGGGGACTGGAGTAGGAGCAACAAGTGACAAATTGGGACCCACCAATCCAAAAACACATCTTGGAGCACGCGGCCACAAACCTCATCCTTTTTCCAAAAGTAGGGGAGGTGTCCTAGAAGGAAACTAGAAGAAATGCGAAACATTAAGATCACCAGAAGTCACCATCAAAGAGTGCTCCCTTCCCCACAGGACCTTGTGAAATCGGTGTTATCAGGCCCACTTCACAGATGGGAGGACTGAGGCACAAGGAGGTAGAGCACTGGCTCAGGGTCACCAGGCAGGATGCACATCTGGGTCTGACTGGCTCCAGGAGTTTCCTTGGGGAGATAGAGAGGAATAAAACCATCTCCCTGGTGCAGAGGTTAGGGGCTGGCACATGGAAGGGACTCAATAATATTGTGTGGAATAACCTGCGATATTCCTTGAACACTGACTAAATGGAGGGCACCACACTGAGCCTCAGCCCATCGGAACTTCCCACACCACCTGGAGGTACGTCTATTATTAACCTGGATAAAAGGCAGGGCAATTGAGGCTTGAAAGATGAAGTCACCTGGCCCCAGTTGCGCGGCTGGTACCAAGGTACCCTACAGTCCTTCTCAGCAGGGCATGGTTTGGTCACGCTACATCAGTAGTGTGATCACCAGATTATAAACAAGCCTGTTTGGTATCACTCTACGCACATTCCAAGGTACTCGAGACTTCCTGTCTCTTGTTTGACTTTATGCCAGTCAAGCTCACTCAAGACAGCATCTAGAATGGGTGACAACAAAACTGCAGTTGGGGTTTTCTGGGTCATGGAACTCACATTCTCCTGGGGAGAGACAGAGTGAATAAACAAATAAGTAAATAAATATGAAGTCAGAGAGTGATGGGAGAAAAATCAGAGCGGTAATCAGAGCTGGGGATGGGTGTCAGAGGGTCGTTTTAAATAGGCAGGCCAGGGAACATCCCTTTAAAGATAAGGTGAACATGTGAGCTGCAAGAAGTGAGGAAACTGACCACGCAGGTATCTGGGGGAAGAGCATTCCAGGTAAAGGGAATAGCAGGTGCAAAGGTCCTGAGGTAGGGGCTTTGTAAGTTCAAGGAATAGCAAGGAGGCAGTGTGGCTGGAGTAGAGCGCTTGAGGGCAACATGATACAGGATGAGGTCACCAAGGTGGGGGGCAGATCATGTATGACCTTGGGGGCTGTCATCCAAACTTCTGCTTTGACCTCAGTGAAGTAGGGGTCACTGGAGTGTTTTGAGCAGAACAGAGCTGCGATCTGACTTGGGTTTTAAACGAATCATCCTTGATGCTGCACAGCTGAGAGTAAACTGGGGCAGGGGTGGAAGCAGGGGCACCAGGTTGGGGGCTGTGAGAGGTGATGAGGACTTGGTCCAGTGGAGGTGAGAAGTCAGACTCTGAATGTACTTGAAGGTGGGTGGAGCAAATGTGACTTGCTGATGGACTGGATGTGAGGCTTGAGAGAGGGGTCAGGGATGATCCTGGGGCTTTTGGCCAGACTGCCGGGACGAAGGATGGAGCTGCCACTCACTAAAGTGAGGAGGACTGAGAGGGGTCTTGGTGGGGGCAGCAGACACCATCGTACCCACCCCCTGCCCTTGTCCATGCAGGTGGGCAGGCTTCCAAAGGCCAGCACTCGCGACTGCCCTGGGCTCTCTTGGCTCTGCCTGTGGGAGGGGCAAGCTGGAAGTTCCAGCTCCACACTGCCAACGCCCCCAGAACAGCCCTCCGTCCATGCCGGGGCGGGGTGGGGGGAGTGTGTTCCACACAGGTCCCAGAGTTCCCCGAGGGGCTGCGTCTCAGTTGCCCCCAGAAGCAACTTGCTTCTTGGGCTTTCTGGCCTTTTCTTTCTGTGCAACTCCCAACCTCCAATCCCCTCCAGGGCCACCCCCCCATAAACTACCTCCACTTAGATTCTTGTCTTAGGATTGGGTTCTGGGCACCCACCTAGGATAAGCGGATGAGGTCAAGAGCTGGCCTTTGCATCTTTTAGGGGTGCGTTGCCCACCTAACATGGAAGGAAAGCAGGCATGTGGGTCCCCGTGGCTGCAGTTCTGGGAAGAGCTCCCAGCTAGAGGTGTAAGTGTGAGAGTCCTCAGCAGAGCGGCGCTGTTTACAGACTGGGTCAGACCACCTGGGGCTGAGCGCGGGCAGAGAAGAGGCTCCGAGGGGAGCCGCTGTGGCAGGGACAGGCAGTAAAGGGACAGCCAGCCAGGAAGACTGAGCAGGAGACGCCGGGGAGATGTGAGGAAGGCCAGGGAGAGAGGGAAACCTGCAAAGAACGGCTTCAAGGAGGGAGGGATCAGCCCTGCCCCCGGCTGCTGAGAGACCAGGCGAGATGGGGCCAAGCACTGACCGTGCATCTAGCTCCACGGAGGTCGCTGGGGCTTTGACCTTGACCTGCGGCAGGTTGGGTGGAGAGAGAGGGGGTCAGAGCCCGATTGGTGGTGGATTTAAGAGAGAAGGGGAGGGAGGAACAGGGGCCAAAGACAGGCAGGCTCCAGAAGGGGGTGTTGCTGTGGGGGTGCAGAGCCAGGGTTGGGGGGGCGGCAGCTAGAGGGAATAAGAAAGAAGAGGTTTGTTTTACAGCATATTATATAAAAATAGGAATGATGCAGAAGAGAAAGAAAAGTGATGATAGAGGAGAGAGGGGCATTACTGGGGTCACTGAGTGGGGGTGGCACTGTCCTTGGCTAGGAGCACTGACGTCCCAGTGGGGAGGGCGCATGGGCCTGGTGCTGGGAAGGGGGCAGCTGTGGCAGCAGAGCCCTGGAAGGAAGTTCTCTCAGGCCGTTCCACTTGCTCAGGGAAGTAGGAGGCAAGAATAAAGGCTGAGCATGCAATGGAGGAGGGAGGTGAGGGCCAGAAGAGAAGGAACTTGCGCTGCGAGGCGGGGCGGGTGGTGCGTGAGGAAGGAGGCCCGGTGGGGTGCCGGGCAGCTAGGCCCACTCGAAATGAGTGGCTTTGAACTTACACCACTCCACCTGCAAAAAGATGCACCGTGGACATCACACATGACTGGCTGTATTTCTAGAATAATCCAGTATCCATGGTCACTCCCCAAAGCTGCACATTTAGGGAGAATGTTCTGTTTTGAGTCACCTGAGTGAGAACAGAGTCTGGACCCTCTTCACCTTCCCAGGCTTGTCTGAGAGTCTCCATTCTAAGCACTGGGGTCCAGTGCCACCTGGGGAGGAAGGTGAGTGATACCTCAGGAAAGTCAAGGACATGGAGTGGCATGGGGTCCCCATTGCCAGACAAGAAGCAAGCCTAAAACCCATTCCTTCCAGTTCCTGCAGGGGGCGCCTGGGGAGGCGAAGGCGGAGCATGAAGACCAGGTGACAGAAGTGAGCGGGTAAGGGATGGTAGAATGAGGAGACGGTAGACTCCTGGGTTGGGTAGGGCAGACAGAAGCCCCCCGGGATGTCTCTGGTGGTAGACCTGATATGGTAGAGAAGCCCAGGGAGAGAGGGGAGGGCAAAAATCCCCGCCCCCTCCCAGTCCCCAGCACACACAGCTTCCTACAACCCTTTGGTTGGCACGGTGGGAATCCAAGTTTTCCTGTGCGCAGAAAAAGTTTTGGACAGTAACTGGAGCAGAAGTCATCTGGAGAGCCCACTGTGAGGCCACCCAGAGGGATGAAGGAAGCCCATGAAATGGCTGAGGGGTGGGCCACTCATTAGAAGTGAGGGTGAGGGGCCAGGAATGTGCCTCGTGCCAGAGGGATGGGGTGATGAGTGCTCAGCTGGGCACCCCAAGTCCGCTGGATGCGCCACCCAACAGAGCCAGCCAGGGGTCTCCACCTTGCCAGGATCTGTCCAGCAACTGTTGAACAGCCCCCAGGCCTGGCAAGTAGGAGAGCGCAAAGAGAACCAGTACTGCCCAGGAGTTTTGAAGAACTTCTTACAAAATAAATAAAAACCGAGAGAGACTTTTCATTCTCAAGATTACATTCATCCCACACTGCCAGGCGAGCAGGGGGTGATGAGGACTTTCAGAGCAGTGACAGAGAAATACAGAAGCGACTAGTGTTTGTGTGGGATCTGAATGTAGGGTCTGAGTTTTCAGCAGGCACATGGATAGTTGCAGTAGGATGTTGTTTGTTATAAGCACACAGAAGTGGGGCAGTCAGGGAGGGCATCTCGGAGGAGAGGGCATCTTGGTGACTCCTGCAGAATAAAGAGGATGAAGAGTAGGGGGAGGGGAGCACAGCAGTTGCCTCTCACAGGGCAGAGGGTTCTTTGCCTGCAAGCTGCAAAGCCCTAAAGCACCAGCAGGCAAGTGCCACTCCTGGAGACTCAATACACAGATTTCTTGTCAACTCTGGTGTTGCCAGTCACGGATTGGGGATCCAGGCTTTAAATGCCAAAGCATCTGATTTGTGCTAAAAGTGGTTCCAGAACTTCGACTTAGTGTGGTTCTGTATTTGAACATCAGGCAATTTTTAATCCAAAATCTTTTTGCATATGCACTTTTCAGTTGACCTCCTTAGAATAAAGAGCCCAACCAAAATTATATTCAGCCTCCTCCCACCCTTCCACCCACCCACACACACCCCTGTAGGTCACATGTAGATTTTCTGCTGTAAGATCTGGGAGAGAATTCAGGCATAAAAAGGAAAGAAATATGACACATGCTACTACATGGATGACCCTTGAAAACATTCTGCTAAGTAAAAGAAGCCAGACACAGGAGGTCACATATTGTATGAGTCCATTTATACGAAATGTCCTGAACGGGCAAATCTATACAGTCAGAAGGCAGATAAGTGGTTGTCAGGGGCTGGAGTCTGGGGGGAACAAGAAGTGACAGCTAATGGGTATGGGGTTTCTTTTTGAGGTGATGAAAACGTTCTAACAGTGATGGTCACACAATTCTGTCACTATACAAAAAAGCACTGAACTGCACACTTTAAAGGGATACATTTTATGGCAACATAATTTTAAAAGTACAATTTTTAAAAAGCAATGTGGGGAGAGGAGCAGAGAGGGGCTTGATTTAAGTTCTGTCCTCTCAAGACACAGAGACTGGCTCAGGTCTGCAGTGCTTGAAGCACTTGGGTTTACCAGAAGGCCAAGACATGATGCAGCTTCTCAGAATAAGCACAAAATCCATTCAATTCCAAGCTGTTGGTGGTTGATTTGAAAACCTGAAAGGGTGACAGTGTACCTAACAGAGTTTGCAGGAGGCTCCCACCATCCACCGTGAAGCAGTGTTTATCCAGGATCTACCATGCATGGACCAGGAGTTGCTGTGCTAGGTGTTGGGGACACAGCAGTGGACAAGACAGACACAGGCCTATGGGAAAGACAGACACTTAACAAGAGGTTTCACAAATAATTACCTGATTACCATTTCAGTGACTTAGACTTTATAAAATGAACATAATAGATTTGGGTATGGGAGCACGTAGGACCTCCCTGAGGAGTTGGCATTTAAGCCAAGCCTAGATGGCTGGGAGAAGACCCATCTAGGTAGAGTGGAAGACACAGCTGCTAAGGAAGGAAAAAGGGATTGGGAAGACCCCAGGGTGGGAGAGGGCACCTGGGAGGACAGAGAGCCAAGAGGAAGAATAGTTGCCACCCTCTGTCACCAGCCATAGAGTTCTTTCCCAAAACCACCAAACAAGAGATTCAGGCTTCTAATGCCAGGGTATCTGGCTGGTACTGAAGGTGGGTGCCTTCTGGAATGTTGGTGTCTTGAGGTTTTAAAAAGTGTGTCTTATACCATTGTTTATTCATTCATTCAACAAATATTTATTGAGCATCTGCAATGTGCCAGGCACTGGGGAAACACAAGTGAACAACTGTATCCCTGCCCTCCAGGGGCTCACATTCTAAAGGGGGAGACAGACAGTCAACAGGTGAACAGACAGCCAACAAGTGAAAAGAAGGTAACTTCAAGGGTGGTGGCCCCATAAAGAGTTTGGGACGAGGCGGGCTGTGCCCCAGGGTGGATGGGGCACAGCAAGACTCTGGAGAAGGGACTGAGCTGGGGTGTGTGGGTGCAGAAAGGCTGGGGGCAGCAGTGAGCAAGCAAAGGGTTAGAACCTTACAGAGCAGGTTCTGAGAGCTCAGCAGGGGCCTTGCTGGCCATGGAGTGGACTTAATTTAGAATTATTTAGTTCTAGAGTGATGGGAAGCCTTTGGAGCAGAGAAATGGCATGTCTGATTTAAAGCTTCAGAAACGTAAGCTTCTTTGGAGGGCGAGGTAAGGTGAGTGGGGGTGAGGGTCAAGGATGGAATGGAAGTACTAAGGAGAAGACACAAAGGTGATACCAGGACAGAAACAGAAGCAAAGGGGGATGTGACCAAAGTAGTGTATTCCAGCCCAGGTTGAGTGACCCCGTCCAAGTCCCAAAGTTAAGAGCGTCCCTCTAGAGCCAGGCTGTCCTGGGTTTAAATCTAGGCTTACCAACTGTGTGACCTTGGGCAGGTGACTTTGCCTCTGCGCGCCTCAGTCTCCTCGTCTGAACGATGGGGCAACAACAGCGCCTACCTAACAGGGTTGTCGCTGCCATCACGTTTTCGGGGCCCAGCAGAGCGCGGTGGGTGCCGAGCAGCTGCTGCGGCTGTGAGTAATTTGTTACTAAGAATAGTTAGCGCCCCTCTCCCGGCCGCCGTCTCCAAGCGGCCGCGCGCAATGGCAGGGCTGGACCCCCAGCCCCGATGCTGGCTTGGACGCGGCCCCCCGGCCCACCATTCAAGCGCCCCAACCAGGCCCCCGCCCCCACCCCCCGCTCACCTGGGCCGCGGCGGCCCGGGGATGTGCTCGTAGCGGCTGCGAGCTCGGTGCACGAAGGTGCAGCAGAGGCCGAAGACGACCAGGACGGCGCTGCCGAGCAGCATCAGCAGCCCGGGGCTCATGGCTCCGGGGTCGGCCAGGCCAGGGTCGGGGCCAGGCACGGAGGGGGCGGGAGGCCGCGAGCCGACTCCGCTGTCAGCGCCGCGCGCCGCCTCGGCCCCAGGCCCGGCGCGACCCAGCACCGCCCCCGCCCGCTCGGCTCCGCCCCCGCTGGCTCCGACCCCTCCCAGTGCTCTCAGTCCCCGCCAACCACGTCTCCGCCTCCAGCTCCAGCTCCTGGGGCCCGCCCCCGGTTTGCCCCGCCCACCAAGTAGCCCCGCCCTCCCAGGGTTCAGGCCCCGCCCAGAACATGTAGTCTCCACCAATCACAACTCCGGTTCAGGCTCAGACCCATTCCAGCTCCGCCCTCTCCCCCGCCACCTGCCAAGGCTCCGCCCACAACCTTCAAGCTCCACCCCAACAGCAGCTCCGCCCAGAACGCGTTGTCCCTGGCAACCCTAATTCCTCCGCGCTTGCTGCCCTGGCGGCGGCGCTAAATCCTGCTGGCTGGTCCGCCCCCTTTGGCGCCTTCATATAACGGCGTTGCTCCGCGCGCGGTCCTAGGCCCCTTCCCTTCTCCCTAAACCTTTCTGGAAACCCCAGTCCAGCCTCCAAATTTCCGTATTACGCCGACTGTTCCCAAGCCTCTCCCTGGAAGTTGCAACCTCAAAGCTGGTTTCCCTTGCCCAGTCTGTCTACAAGGGACAGGTGAAGAGGACGCTGAGGACACGGAGGGCCTATGTCTGCGAATGAAGGGTACACAGCTGGACCTGAGGCTGCCACCCAGACCAAGGGGAAGCCCCATTAGGGAACTGTGGGCGCAACATCGGAGGCATTGACGCAAGTCCAAAAGAGCTAGAGTTGGAGTGGGTGAAAATCTGAATATGGAAAGTAGCCCTCAAGCGGGGAAGTGAGAGATGTGCCCCGGGGTGGCCAAATGGTATTTTTAAACTTATAACCAAGACTTCCCTCCCTTTTATAACCTGCTTCTTATTACCAGTTCGGGTATGACAGAAGGGGCCAACTCTGGGCTTTTTAGTTTCCAATTCTTACACTCAGGAGCGACCCAGAATGAAAGCAGTGGATGGAAAGGGCTAGGTGTGCCCCCTTCCAGTCCAGATAAAGATCCTTGCAGCAGCAGAGGGGGCACCCAAAGAGTTTAGATGCTGCTGGGTTTCTAAGAAAAGGGCATGCCCCTGCCTGACTCGTGGGCAGGAGTCCCAGAATCCGGAGAGGTTTGGGACTGAAAAACAGAAGTCCCCTGTACCCTCTTCCCAGGGACAGCCAGGGACAGTCCTTACCAGGGGCATGAATGTTCAGGGTGTGTGGGCTGCAGGGTGACAGAGAGAGCCAAGCTTTAAGAGCTGCGCCCAGCACAGAGGAGACAGGATTTCTTCCCCTGGCCACTGCAGCCTGGCTGTCCATCAAGGCTCAGTGACAACACTGGCCTCCCCTTAGGGCTGGAGAAGGTGGCTTGCTACTGTGTCCCCAAGTGGTGGTGAGAAACAGCCACAGGTGCCTGCAAGGGACCTCTGGCTGGCCCTGCAGGGTGAGGGAGAAGGAAGCGGGGAAGTCAAGATAGCCTCTCCTAGACTGTGAAACCTCCAGGGGTTCGGGGCAATTTGAAGGGAGGATGCCAAACAATTATACCTTGAAGGCAGGGCCAGATCTTAAACTTCTCTGGCCACAGTCTGGGACAGGAATGGAACTGTCAGGGTACATTAGTCAGAGTTAGTCTGTCTAGCCAAGCTAGGGAGAGAAGTGGGTGTTAATATTCTCTGGTTCATTGGTTAACAGCAGTGACCTCTGCCTCTGTCCCATCACCACCTCATCTGATCTTTCCAACTCTCCTGTGAGCAGTAAGGAATGAAAAGCCTCCCATCAGAGCCTTTTGCCTGGACAGGCAGCACTGTTAGCCCCCAGCAGAGGGCGCTGCCTGGAAGCACGTGGCCAAGCACCTGGCCCTTCACCAGGAAGGTCTGAACAAACTCTATCCACTACAGTTTCACTGGCCACATGGCTGTCAGCACTCAAAATGTCACCAGTCCACACAGAACACTAGTGGAGACGACGCCATACAGAAAGATTTCCCAGCAGGAATCACTGAGGCAGAAGAGGTGGCCCCAAAGTGGCTGCCATCACTTGAGTAACCTGGCAGGGCACATGTACAGTGGCTCAGGGAAAAAGAAAGACCATGCTCCTTGGTTTAAAGCTAACTCCCCTGGAGGGAGGGGTAAATTAGGAGTTTGGGATTAACAGATACATACTACTATAGATAAAACAGATAAACCACAAGGACCTATTGTACAGCACAGGGAACTATATTCAATATCTTACAATAACCTATAATGGAAAAGAATATCTATGTATATGACTGAATCACTTTGCTGTACACCTGAAACATTGTGAATTAACTATACTTAAAAAAAAAAGAAAGTAAAAGACAGCTAAGTCCCCCTCTGAATGGAGGACCCAAGACCAGTTACATAGCCACCTTGGAGAGCCTCCCCTCTCATCTGGAGAAGAGTTGTCAGCTGAAGAAAAACACACATCCTGAAAGTTGGGAGTTTTGTTTTATTCGAGGACCATACTGAAGACTATAGCCTGGGAGACAGCCTCTCAGATAGCTCCGAGGAACTGTTCCAAAGAGGTAAAGGAGGAGCCAGGAAATATAGGAGTTTTTGCTGAAAATAAAAAACATGTAGTCGAACGTCAAAAGATTACTGCTAATTACAAAACCAGACATCTCAGATTAATGATGTTAGTGCTTTTCTGTGTATAGGAAGATGAAAGAGTCCGGGCTCATTGCAATTACTCCTTAGATATGCATCTTAACTATTTAGGTCCAGCATCCTGTTCTTCTCTCCATCCTGAATTCCCTTCAGAGCGCACCGTGGCGGGGCTACGATGGCTGATGGCTTGATGGCGGATGGCTTGATGGCGGGCATTCGTTGTTGACTGGAATGACAGGCAACTTTTTTTTTGTCTCCAGTGTTGGGGGTGCCTTATGAGATAATTGTGAAGATTAAATAATCCTGCACACCAGCGGCATCTGGCATATAGTAAATCATCAATAAATGCTAGTTCTTAGCAGGGAGGGGTGAGAGGACAAGAAGATGTGCATTCTACACATTAGCTGAATGGGCTCATCTTCCTCCCATTTTGAAGATTTGTCACTAGGTCAGTCTCATGCTGGTCCCTCCACATGGCATACCTCTCCCCACTCTGTCTTGTGTAGTTGGCAGCTGCCGGTGTGGACACCACCAGCCTGCCACTGAGCTTTCTGTCCAAGAAGAAATGTGGAACAGCCTGGGCACGTTTGTCAATGTTACCTCATTTTTCTTCCAATAATCCTGCTGATTATTTCTGTTTTCCAGTGGGGCTCAGAGAGGTTAAATGAGGTCACACAGCCAAAGCTGGAACCCCAATTTCTAGCATTCCAGGCATCATCTCCTAGCCAAGCATTTGCAAAGTGTAAACTCGGGAATGCCTTGTGGAGCTGGAGGTTGCCCCCTAGATTGCTTGCCTTCAGCCACTGACTGTAGCTTTCAGGACTGCCAGGGACAGTGGGCCTTTCCTGTCATCAGAGGAGAAATGTGGCCACCCAGGGCCCAGCCCAGTTAGGGCTTGCCAGAGGCATGCAGGTGAACAAGGAACAGATGAGGCCCGGCCAGGGACCTGGAGTGCTGTACCTGAAGCTGACATCAGGGATGCAGTCCTGGTCGCTGGACCACCCGTGGGACATCCCTGCAGCATTGGCTCCGAGGGCTCCAGAGCTAAGCTGTGTGACTCTGGCCAGAAGCAGCCCCTCTCTGGGTCGGGTTCAGAGAGAGATCACACCAGGCGCTGACTGGAGGCCAGGTTAGACGGGTGAGGGCAGAGGCCTGTGGAGAGCAGACCAGCCTCCATCTGCAGAGACTCGGGAGGACTCTGAGGCAGGGTCAGAGTCCCTGGGGACAGTCACTTGTGAATGCTCCCTCCGCTTACAGGCAGATGGTGTCATGCACGGACTGGACAGGAGTCGGCACTTAACCCTGCCCCTTTCTGGGCTTGTGTCCCCACGTGCATGATGAAGAGGCCCAGTGAAGGGGATACTGAATTCCGTTTTCTGAGGCAGCACAGTGTGGCAGCCCCCAGCTGGGGCTCTGGAGCCAGACTGCCTGGTTTCACATACTGGCTGTGTGACATTTGGCAAGTAACTAAGCCCTCCTGGGCCTCGGCTTCCACATCTGTAAACCGTGTGTGGGAGGGAGTGCCACAGCACCTGCCTCGTAGAGTTCACATGAGGATAAATGAATGAATAATATGTAAAACCTTTAGAACGGTGCCTAGCATAGTAAGTGCCCAGCCAGTGTCTGCTACCTGCCCTTGCTATTACTATTGAAAGAGCAGGGAGTCAGCGTGAGCCTCCTTCTCAGGATTCAGGCTGCAGCCTCAGCCTCATTTGGAGTTGAGTGGTACTAGGTCTGTGGGTTAGGGTGGGGGAGTATCCTGCCTGGAGAATGGGTGGGCCCTGCCCAGAGGAGTCAGATGGGGCCTGGGACCTCCCCAGTTGCTCCAACAGACAACAATGATGCTCAGGGCCCAGCTGAGGGCTGGACCACTCCACCCCACCACTTGGGGAAGATGCCAGGGGCCCCAGATGGTGGCCCCCCACTGTGGGTGCTGAGGGGCAGTGGGAGGTACCCTTGTTACTTCCACCCTACCCCCTGGGCCTCACCTTGTGGCATCATGTCCTCCAGGCCTTGGAGCTCCTCAGGGTGGGGAGGGGCAGGGAAGAGGGCATAGGAGCCCTGGGAAGAGGAGCCAGAGGCTACTGCAACCCATCCCCTGGCTCCAAGCCAGAGGGACCAATAGCTCTGGTCCTCCTGCTGGGCAGGGCCATGGCACGACCCTGCTCTGAGGGCCCTGAGGGCCACCCCACCTTCCCTGGGCTCTAGTCTTAGCTCGGCCCTGTCTTACAAAGGCCAGGGACACTAGCCTCCTAGGTTCATTTCCCCATCTGCACAGTGAGGAGTTTGGCCTGGACGAAAAAGCCCTCCCACCTCCTAACACTTCAGGATTTCCCTGCATCCAGGGGAGATGCTCAGTCCACTACCCACTGGGCAGTGGGAGGCTGCACAGCCACCTGCTTGGCAGAAGAGGCCCACAGGGGTCTCCATCAGCTCTTTCCAGCAAGACTGGCAGCCAACAGTGGGTGGGGACCCTGGGCCAAGTGGAGACCCTGCGGGTATAGCCAGGGAGTTCGGTGGTTAGGGTGCTGGCAGGGGCTAGGGCTAGGCAGCTTGTGTTCAAAGCTGGCTTCTCCCTCCCTGGCTGGGAGATCTCAACTAAGATACTTAAGCTCTGTGCACCTCTGTTTCCCCATCTGTACAAGGGGAAGAAGAGGGTTGTTTTGAGGATTGAATGAGTTCAGGCATGCTGCTTGGTTCTTACAACAATGCCAGCACATAGGCCGCACCCAGTGCAGGGTTAATGGTGGTTTCCATGCGGGGCTCAACAGGGTTAGACACGCCACAAAGGTTTGGGGCCTGAGCTAGCCCCACTCAGGGCAGAGGTAGGAGGAGTTCGAGTGGGTGATCCCATACTCCACACTCAGCTGGGAGACCCCACCAGACTTCTGCCTGCACCATTTCCTCTGCCAGGCACACCACCCCTAGCGCCAGCTCACTCCCAGGACAACAGCCAGGTTGGGTTGGAATGCCCCACCCAGAGCCCTCTCAGTGCCCCTACATGGGCAACATCCCGTTCTCACTGCATAGAGACCAGCTATCTGCTTACTCTCCCTGGCCCCCTATCCAAGGCTGAGCCCAGCTGTACTCAACGCCCCTTGACAGGCCTGGCATGAGTTAAGGTAGAGGCCCTTAGTGGGCAAAACGACTTCCACCTGTGAGCAGGAGGGAGGCTACAGGCCCAGCCTCCTTCTCCCACCCCCATCTCCAGCTTCCAGGCAGGTGTGAGTCAGACAGAAAAGGCAGGAAGGGATTTGTAAACAGTCACGTTGTTGGCGCAGCCCTGGGTGACAGAGCATCAGTAGTCTCAGTGGATCCACAGCTTGCTCGACCCCCAGGGTCGGGCTGAAGGAATCAGAGATTTCACTGAGCAGGGGTGGGGATGGAGATGGCAAAGGTGGCCCTGGCACAGTCTTGAAAATGGAGAAACTTGAAGCCTCACCAAGGACCATGTGGCCTGGTGTAACTGCATGGAAGCTCTACCCAGCCAGCATGGTGGTTTCTGTACCTGGGAGCAGGGGAGGGTCAGGCCTCAGGGCTGGGGGAGCCCACCCAGCACAGTCCCCAGAGCACCCACCTGGGCCCAGCATGATAAGGAAGTCCAAGATGACCAGGAGGAGTCTCCTTGAAGTCATCCAGTCTTCCCTGCCAGCCCCCCCCCCCCCCAGGCACTCGCTTCCTCCCAGGCAGCCTGACCCTGGCCGATACAGCCGCAGTGCACAGGTCACCCTGGACCCATCAGTCTGTTGGCTTCCCTCGGCCCCACTAGATCCTTTCATGTTTTCTTCAGCAACTTTTCCAGGCCACGGGTCCACACTCTAGGGCCTTCCACTCCCCTCTGGGTAGGGCAGGCCTTATCCCCTCCCTCCACACACCAGCTATGCCTCTGTTAATGCAGCCAGGGGCCATATCTGTGCTTGAAGGGTGCCTGCCCTCAGAGCTCAGAGTTCTGTCAAACTGTGTTCCTGCTGCTGCTTGAGATGCTTGGAGGTAAGAAAAGAACACCTGGAACGCACGATCACACACCCACAGGGACCTCAGGGATCCCAACACACACTGCCAGTTCCAAGTTGTAGAAGACACGTGGCCAGGAACACAGAATACGCGTGCACCATCTCACATGCATCCACAGGACAGCATTACAGATGAGCCACCCCTATGCCACCACCCGCCGCCCCCTATACCCTCGGATTCGTGTGCGCGCACCAGGCGCGTCCCAGCCTCCGGACGGGAGAAGGAAGGCCAGGCCGGACAGACGACGCTCGCCTACAGATCTGGGTCCTCGCGGCTGCACACGACACCGGCGTCCTCCTGGTGGTCGCAGTTGTGTGAGCCCAGGCCGGCGTGCGCGCACTGCAGCAGGTTGCGCTCGCCTCCCGCGCAGCGCACGTCGTCCAGCAGGATGGGCAGCGTGCGGCCCTCGCCGAACTCGGCGCGCTTGGCTGCCCGCACCGCATAAGCAAAGCCCAGCTGGCGGCACACCACGGCGGCGGCCTTGAGGTCCCACGCGTCGTCGCACACGGTGCCCCAGCGTCCGCCCGCGAACACCTCCACGCGCCCGCGGCCCGGACTCAGGCCCGCCGGCCGCACCAGGCGCACGGCGCCGTCGGAGGGCTCGGGGTCATCTGTGCCCGGCCGTCCCCGCCGCCTGCCGCCCCGCCGGCGCCCGGGATGCCGGGTGGGCCGCGGGGTGGGCGCGGGCCGAGCGGCCGTGGGGTGGCTGCGGCGGGGAGCCTTGGTGGGCGTACGCGCTGTCGGCCTCCGGTTGCTCTCAGTCGTCCGGATGAACTCTGCACAGAGGAAGCCTGCGGTCAGAGGGACCCCAGCCACCCCGGCCCACCCCAGCTCTCCACCTCGAAATGCACACCCCAGGAAAAGATGTCCTCCTCTGCCTTCCACTCAGATCCTGAGGATGAGGTGCCTCTTGGGCACCGGTGGTGCTTCCTGGGTCATCCCCACAGGATGTCATCCTGGAACTGGTGCCAGATGCTTCAGTCCTGCAAACCTGGCCGGCAGCTGCTTTGTGCCTCTGCTGCTGCGTCTCTCCCCCACCCCCAGCGCTCCTCCCCTCCCGGGAGTCCCCAGTCTGGCAGAGGGGAAGGACCCTTACACTGGAAATTTATGAGGGCAGTGGCAAGGAAGGGATGTCTGGGGGCTTCTCAGAGCAAGTGATCTTTCTGGTTCCAATCTTTGGTTTAAGGGTGAGAAAAGTGAGGCTGGCTGATGGGGGGAGGGGGAACTGCTGGGGACAATGGGCAGACCCGCAGGATGGGAATCAGCCTGCCCAGGACCCCTGGTCAAGTGAGGCCTTCCCCTCCAGGCTCCCAAGGCTGCTGGCCCCCCTGCCTATCACAGGGGTCTGGACGGAAATTTTCTACATGTAGGGCTGTGGAACCACACTGACCATCCCCCTACCATCTACCTCACCACAGGGCCTGCACACATTAGGTTTTGGGGAGCTGAGGTGGGTGATTCCCTTTGTCCCTGAAGAACATGGCCCTCACACTTGGCCCAAGTCAGCCACAGGGATAAACTTCACTCTCCATCAGACAGTCTGCTTGACCCTGCCTCCCTTAGGGAAGATGGAACCCCCAGACTGCTCAGTTACTATGGGAAGGGCTCAGAGGGCCACCTGCCCCTTAAGCCTTCAAACTCAGCCAGTTTCACTTTGCAAAACACTGAGATGGGTGCTGAGAAAGGCCCTGGATACAAGGCCAAGTGCAGGCTGGGGCTGGAACACGGGCCAGACACTTCCCCACCCTGCACTCTGGCCCCCACCCTGTAAGGGAAGGACTTCCATTTTCCCAAGGACTTCCTTGCTCCTCCTGCTGCCTTCACTGCTTACACTGCCCTTCCCCCACCTCTGCAATGCACCTTCCTCTTGGTCCAGGCTCCACTCAGCCTCCAGGACCTTCCTGCCACGCCCCCTCCATCCCAGGTTCTGCACTGCTCTGGGTCCCATGGCACCCGGCACAACTTCTGTCACGGGGCCTGGGACACTAAATGCATTCTCTGTCTGCCCTAGCTGGGACAGGGCCTGGTCTGACTTCTCCAATGGCCCCAGAATCCAGCACAGAACAAGTAATTAACAAAGTGCAGAAACTGCTGAATGAGTGAATGGAAAACTCTGCCAGGGCCTAAAACCAACTGCGGCGAGAATTAACTTCCCCAAAGCCCGAGCTCATCCCTTCCCTCGGTCTTCCTCACCCCTCCCTCAGGACTGGACACCCCCACTGGCCCTGGTGCCCAGCCTCTCCCTTTTCCTGCCCCCCACCCCAGTCTGCCAACTGGAGACCTGCTGGCCTGATGAAGTGTTTCCTTTGGCCTGAAGGGCAGTTTTTAAAATTGTGAACTAGTTGCCAATATTTTCCAGGAGATTGTACGTAACAACCCAAGAAGGCAGGGACCAGATCCGCTTGCTCAGCATGATAGCCCCAGCATGGAGCACATATAGGTTGTGGATGGATGGATGGATGGTTGGATATCCTGCTTGTCTTAAGAATTAGAAGATCTGACAACACAGGGTCTCTCTCCCTTCCCACCTAGTTTGGGCCCAGCGGAACAGGCCTTGCCTTGGGGCATACCCATTTCAAATGGCACCAGATTCCATGGGCAGTCATTATGGCCTGGCCTGGCCCTTGGGTCATAAGGATTTGTATCCACTCCCTCCCCACCAAGCTTATCAAAACAGAATCATCTTACAGCAGACCCAGCCCAAACGTCCCCTCTCCTAGGGGCCCTTAAGCCTAGAATAACTCTTTCCAGTCTTGCTCACATATAGATATATCCTCTTTCTCGGTCCCTCCCAAGAACTCTGAGTGAAGTGTGCCTGGGACCAGCTATTTTTCCCTTGACCATGCTCGTTGTGAGGTCTGCAGCCCCTTGGGGCCACTCACCCTTGGCCGAGGACTGGCACACACCACTTGAGTGAAAGGGGGCTTATGGAGTTCCAACCACTTTAACTGAGTGTCTAATGAGCACCAGGCACCACGCGAGGCATCGGGGCCCAGCCAGGAGCATCCACATCTGGTGGAGGGGAGCAGGATGTGGCTGTGGGAGCTCCCACTGTTGGCAGCGGCACTTACTTTCTTTGGGCACGAAGTGGATGAGGCGGCTCCTGACCTTCACCTGGGCGGGCTGGATCTGACACTTGCCGGGTGGTGCCCGTCTGCCGACACACAGGAGGTGGTGAGTCCCACCCTGGGAGCCCAGCCTGAGCATGTCCCTCTGACATGGCCCTCCCCCCTGCAGCTAGGCACAAAGGGGAAGGGCTGGGTGGGTGTGGACAGAAGCAACGGTGCCTTACGGAGCAGCTACTGTGTGGCCCGCAGCATTCCTGCTGCTTCATGCCTCCCAGACTCCGAGAGCCCAACCGCAGGACAGGAATCCCCTATAATGGCCCATCAAGTCACACTCAGCCTCTGCCTGGAGAGCACGTGGGAGGGCCAGTGGCTCACCCCTTCCTGGATCACTTCTAATTTGGAGCATGAAGTGTCCTTGGGATGTGATCAAATGTCACAGTCCTCTCCAGCCTGCCAGTCTGATTCCTATAACTTAACTACAGACAGATTCCTGCCCCAACCCTGGTCCCCAACTCCCACAGCCTTTGAGGAGGGTCTGTCCCTCTGGTTCTGGGACTTCTGGTGACACAGAATCAGGGAAAGGTTAAGTTGATTGAAAGAATAAAGCAGGGAGAGAGAGAAAGCCTTGAGGCAGGCAGCGGAACAAAGGGACCTGGGGGCCTTGGAGTGTGAGGCTGGAAAGAGCTGGGAGAGAAAAGACCCTGAGTAGAGCTGCCAAGGTTCTGAATTAGGTCTCCTTGGATGTCTTTGAGGGCACAAGTAAGGAATGGAATCCCATTTTAATGAGCTCTTGGCCGTAGATCTATGAGTCTTTGAATGAGACCGACCCTATTCTGTGACCAGCCCACATGGGTCCAAGACGTCAATGGGTTCCAGCAGCACAAGGGGAAAGCCTACGGGCCAAGGGAACCATGTGACCTGGGGTGGCTTTCAGACAGGTTTGGCAAAAGAGGAAAACGGAGTAGAGGTGTGGGCCTTTTCCCCTAGAGGCTGTAACACAACCAGGCACACCCACTCGTCCAAACTGCAGGAAGGGTGCACTGAACTCCAGTTAATACCCACACGCTTCACACTGACCCAGCAGAGTTTTGGTCCTTAAGGAAATTACATAAAAATGTCTGTTTTGCAAAAGGGTAATAGATATACCCAAAAAGGCCACAGTGGTTATGTTTGGGCGGCAGTGGGTGATCCCACCCCAGCCCTTCCACTTCCCGTTCTCTCATTTTCCAAATGTTCTGGGACAGGGCTCCTGTGCAATATGTTATGATGCAAAAAATTACATGGACTCCAAAGGAGAAAAAATGAAAGAGATGAGAAGGGTCAGGGAGGGAGCAGGGAAGGGGAGTCTGGCCCATTTGTGGCTCCACCGACCCACATGACCTTGAGCAGAACGCCCTGAGTCTCGGGTTCCCTCTGCTGCATGGAGGTAATGAGCCAACAAAATACTGCACATCTCAAGGAGGTGGTGGGTCTGAGGCAGCATCTGGCATGAATTAGGTGATAGTTCCTTTGAGAAGCACTCTTTTTTCTAAAAATTGGAAATAACCTACATGTCCGAGGAATGGATAAGGCAATGATGACCCAGTGACTCAACAGAAAATTATGCAGCCGTCAAAACCGAGCCTTTTTGAGGGTGATGTTGCAACATGGAAATGTTTATGCATAATAAGGGTAGACCAACGAAGAAAAATGCCAAGTCTGTCTGTGCTTCTCCACAGTGACATAAATCCAAAGAGGAATGAGACCTCAGGGAAATGAAAGGAGGAAGCACTTATGTTCTTCTGGATAACTAGTTGTGTCAATAATGAATAGATTTGTACTTTCAACAAAAAAGTGTGGTAAACAAGGAATGTCTGAGAAACCGTCACAGACCAGAGGAAGCTAAGGAGACATGATGACTAAATGTAATGTGGAAACTAGGTGGGATCCTGGAGCCAGAAGAGGACACTAGGCAAAACTAGAGAAATCCTTGTTTTATAAAGTGTGGAGTTGCCCTAACTTAAAAAAAAAAAGTGGGGAGGAGGAGGTATAGCTCAGTGGTAGAGCACATGCTTAGCATGCATGAGGTCCTGGATTCAATCCCCAGTATCTCCATTAAAAACTTAAAAAATTAGGAGGGTGTCGCTCAGTGGTAGAGTGAACAGGGTCCTGAGTTCAATTCCCAGCACCTCTGTTTAAAAAAAAAACAAATAAATAAACCTAAAATTATCTCCCCATCGAAAAAAAAAACACACAAAAAAAGATTTTTTAATTTTAAAAATTAAAAAAATTTTAAATAAAAAATTAAAATAAAATCTTAAAAATGAAAAATATGCGGCATTTAATTAATAGTCATGTATCAATTTGGTTCATTAATTGTGAAAAATGTATCATGATTATGTAAGACGTTAACAGTAGAAGACACTGGGTGAGGGATATATGGGAAACTCTGTACTACCATTGCAACTTATCTGTAAATCTAAAACTATTCTAAAATTTTTAGAAGAATTTTTAAAAAATGTGACGGTGGGGCCTGCCCTTACCCGACCCCACTGGTATCTCTGGTTTCCTCTGATCATGAGTAGAGCTGGTCTTTGAGGCTAGCAGGTTGGTTTTGAATCCTAGATCTGCCCCTTGCCAGCAGTATGAGCTTAGCTAGTTGCTTCCCCTCTCTGTGCCTCAGTTTTCTTATCTGAAAAATGGGGAGATTAATAACACCCACCTTAGGGAGTGGGAGAGGAGGAAAATGAGGTAATGGGGGTGGAAACTCTTGGCAGACAGAAGGAGCTAAGGCGATGCCATAGGAGGGGACTCACCTGGAGGGGTCGATCATTTTGTAGACCACCCCGTGTGCCGCTGTGGCACTCGGCATGCCTGTTGACATGAAGTACAGCTCCCCTTGGACAAGAAACAAGGCAAGGAGTGAGAACACTGCCTGGAACACCGTCCCCGCCAGCCCCATGCCCCCACCATGGCTCTGAGCCGGACCCCAACCTCAGCGAGCCACAAGGGAGATGCTCCAGGTCGGTGTAGCTCTCCAGTCCCTGGAACTGTAAACTGAGGCTGAGAAAGGTGTCCAGACATGCCCAAGGGCCTCTGCCACGCAGCCTCCTGGTCTGCCAGCTGCTCTGACTGGACCCATACAGGCTCTTGCCTCCTTCCTGGTGACCCGGCTCCACCCCTGGTTCCTGCCTGGGGTTCATGCCCAGCACCACACACACCTCTGAGCACAAATGAGGGCCTACTGCCTGCCTACTGTGTGACTGCGGGCACATGTGGCTCCCTGAGCCTCAGCTTTCCCACCCCAAAATGGGCGTGCTCCATAGGGTCGTTGTGAGGATGGAGAGACCAGACAGCCATGGCTCCATCGGTATGGACTAGAATTGCTGTTGTTATTGTCATCATCACCCAGGGGCCGGGGTCTGCTAAGTCCTTGGGGGCAGAGCCTCTCTCCACTCACCAGCAGGCCCCTCTGAAGCAAGTAGCAGGGACAGAAAAGTACGTGCTGGGGGAGTCCCTAGTGTGAGTCCCAGCCCCTGCACGTGGCCCCATGTGAGCTCCAGCAGCTCTAGGACCAGCCCCACTTCAAGCCTCAGTCTCCGCTACCTCTCCTGGCGGTATTAAAAATGCAGCAAGTGAAGTTATGAGCACCTGGCGCCATGGATGCCTCAGGGAATGTTCTCTGCTCTCTCCTCACCCTCATCCCGGCCGCTGGCCCTTGCTGCCACTGGTACCTATGCCCAGGGAATAGGCTTCATTATTCCTAATTTACAGACTAGAAAACAGAGGCTCAGAGAGGTTAAGTAACTTGTCCAAAGTCACACAGCTGGTGAGTGGTGAAGCAGGCCAGGAAATCAGGAACAGCACCGCCCCCAAGCCCACACTGATATAGGATACATGGTAGCTGGGAGGCCACATGTGACTCAATGGGATGGTTCAGCCATGGTAATATTTTCTGTCCTTATAAGAGGACAGCGGAGAGCTCTCCCAAGGTGGGGGGCGGGGGTGGTTTCCCCAAGGAGAGGCTGAGACAGACAGGGAGAAGGGAGCAAGGAAGAAGGCATGTCCCTGGCGACTGGTGCAGTCACGGAGGGCTTCATATGGTGGGGTCTGAGAGTCAGAGCCCAGGAAACCCGGGGGATTCCTTGATGGGGAAGGCTCTTGAGAGGTGACCCCCTGGGAACTGGGGTACATCAGCTGTGGCAGGGAGCTGGGGGCTGGGAAGGGCAGGATGCTGAGTGGTCAGTGGCCCTGGACCTTCTAGGAGCACCAGCCCTGCCTTGGTGGTGGGGGGCAATAAGCCCACAAGGTGATAATGCAGCTTGTGGGAGGGAGAGGGGTACCGTGGCAAGCAGGCCCCTGCCCAAGAGTCCATAGGCACAGCCACAAATTTGCGTGTAGCTTTGAGCCATCACTTCCTTCTCTGGGCTTCCTTCGGGAGAGAGGCCCTTGGGAGCAGCCACTATCTCCTCCTTGGCTGTGCAGCTCTCCTCCAACCTACACTCCAGCCCCTGGAGCACCTCAGGGCTCTCCACACACGCTGTTCCCTTGGCCTGATGCCCTTCCCTTGTCTGCCCTAGTTCAGGCTTGAGGCTCTGCTCCGGGAGACCTCTAGGGGCCAGGCTGGGTCCAGTGCCCCCTATCCTATGACTAGGCAAGAGAAGTCAGCCTCAGTTTCTCTGCCTGTAAAGTGACAGGATTGGATCAGGTGCACTCCAAGGCCCCATCCAGCCTAAATCTACAGGGACCCATGGCCCCCAACCCACTGCACAAGCAGGGAGCCCCCATCAGCTCTGCTGAGCCCTGCCCAGGGCCATGCTGCCCTCCTGGTCTCTGTGGTGTGGACTATTCCTAGAGGACACTGGGCCAGCAGAGGTCCTCATTTTGCAATTTGCAGCTGTCAGAAGATGGAGCAGAGACGCTGAGGCTGGAGGGAGCTGGGACAGATTTGTTGGTATCAGCCCACGGGTCTCTGTGCCTTCAGGGCCACCTGCCCAAGCTCGCCACATGCTGTCCCTGGGCGGTCTGTCTTTGAGGGGCCTCCTCCCAGCTGACCATCCCTCCGTGTCACTCAGGGGGCTGAGGAAGGGCCTCTGGGGAACTGCCCCTTCCAGGCCCTGCCCCTGGGCCTGGCTCTGGAGGGGGAGGAAAGTGGAGAAAAGGCACCCCTCCTTTCAAAACACGTTAACCCCCTACTGCCCGAAAGAAAGGGCTTCCCAGGGCCCAGTGGGCTTGGAGAGGTGGTGGGGGCTGGGGCTGTCCTTTTGAAAATTTAGATTCTGACGGGTGTCGTTTCAACAAAGGTTTCCCAGACTCAGGCCTGGGGGCTCTGGGCACTGGGCCCTGCAGGGGACACCTCTCGAAAGGCCCTGGGGTGGGCGTTGCCTAGTAACCTGGCCAAGCATCCACCGGGGCCCACTGGGAGCCCCTCAGCCTTTGTCCAGGGACAATCCTAGGGCCAAGGACAAAGGCAGGATCCAGCCCCATGGCCCTTCCTCCTCTCCCCTCCCCCTCTGTTCCTTGCATTGAAAACACAAGTGGCTGAATAGGGGACCCAGTAACCAGCAAGAAAGCGGTGCTCACTGCTGTCTAGAGACAATGTGGTTTCATTTATAGGCCCCAATACTTTTGCCATCAGGAACCCAGGGTGCTGGAGGTCCCTGGGGAGTCGCTCTCCCCACACCTGCCTGCATTTCCACCATCACAGATCCTTTCCTGGTCCCATAACTGCCCTGGACTCTTACCTGTGGTGTCACACTATCCCTGCCTAGAGGGGAGTGGGAGAAAGGGGAAACAGGAGACCACCACTCTCATCTTCCAGATGAGGAAATGGAAGCCCAAGTGAGAACTGAGACCCAAGCAAGATTCGAGCCCTCTGAACAGGTCACTCTCCAGCCTGAAGGTGATTTCAGGCCTGAGACACCATCCCAGGCCAGAGGGACCCACAGGGTGGTGGGTAGTCCCAGGCACGGGCAGCCTGGGTGGAGAGGCCTCAGGAGCCCTCACCGGCCTCGTCCTCTGCGAAGGAGATGATGTGCGGGTAGTAGTTGTTGATCAGGCCTGGAAACTGGCAGGTCTGGCCACGGCCCATGCAGATCTCGCTGTACTGCCACTGGCCTGTCTCCAGGTTCTCTCGGAGGGACATCAGACGCCTGCGAAGGAGGAGGGGCTGTGGGGTCATGCCTGGTGTGGTGCTCAGAGGAGCCCTGCCCACCAATCCTTCCATCCACTCACCTGTTACCCATACAACCAGGACCATGCATTATTTGCAAAGTCCAGTGCAAAATGAGCAGGCAGGTCCCTTGCTTAAAAGTATTGAGAATTTCAAGACAGTGATCGCAGAGCAGTATACCGGTGTGGGTTCTTCTGAGCATGGGCCCCATGCAACTGCATAGGCTGCATATCCATGAAGCCAGCCCTGCATGCAGTCTTTACTGAGCACCTGCTTTATACCCAGGGAAGTACAGGGGTGAATGAGACCAGAGTGGTTCCTGCACCCTTGGCTCAGCCCCACCCACTGACCAGCAAGAGGCAGACAGGAGCTGGCTTCCGTTTCAGAACCCTCCAAGGCTGGCCCAAGGGTCTGCCCGTGCTTTGGAGCTGTCTCCACTTCAGAGCATGAAATGGAGAATCAGGCATCTTCAGAATATGCTGATCTTGTCCTTCTCTCCCTTCTACACCTGCTAACCACCTACTGATGCTTTCAGGTCCTTCTCAGACGTCCCCTCCTCTGGGAAGCCCTCCTGACTGCCCCTGTGCTGGGCTTCCTCAACACTGGGCTCTCTGAGGCTGGACTTGAGTGGACCAAGTGTCGTTCTGTCTCCCCGACTTGGGTATGAGGTACTCTTCAACTGTTACTGTAGCCCTGGCACAAAGCCTGACCCAGCAGAGGGGTTTGGAAAATGTTGGCAAAATATGTTGAATTTCTGTGGTCAGGTGACTTGGGCACTCCTGGGGGATGGGAGGAGGAGGGTGGCAGAAGGTGAAAAGGAGAATCAGGGTAAATACAGAGGCTTTATCTAGACCCATTTTCCAGAAGGGATAACTGAGTCCCAGAGGCAGCCCCCAAGCTGGGAGAAGGATCCAGCAACCAGAGGCCGAGGTCAGGGTTCTCTTTGACTCCCACCGCAGGTGCAATGGCCGTGCCCACCCAGGCCAGCAGCCTGCAAGAGGTGAGCACTCTGCCAGCCTCGGGCTTCCTGGTTTCCTCTCCTGAGGAACCCTGTTCTGCTCTCACATGGAGACGGGAATAATTGAGAGCCACCAGATACTGAGCAGGTTCTAAATCCTAAGTGCTGTGTATGTACTAACCACCATCAAACAACCCTAGGAAGCAGGGATTATCATCATTCTGCAGATGAGGAAACTGAAGCACAGAGAGGTAACGTAACTGGCTCAAGGTCACATGGCTGATAAGTGCACCACGCTTGGGACACAGACCATCTCAGCTGTACTTTTCTTTTTTTTTCCTGTTTTTTTTTTTTTTAGTTGAAGTATAGTGGTTTACCATGTTGTGTGAATTTTTGGTGTACAGCATAGTGATTCATTTACACACACACACACACATATTGTTATTCTCAGCTGTACTTTTAAACGCCATGCCAGGTGTGTATCTTCCCTGGGTCTCTCTGGTCCTCAGTTTCCCCCTCTGTACAGTGGGAGACGGAGGTGGTCATCAGGCTCCATAAGCTCCCCTGGGGAAAGAGTCTGCTCCACAGCAGGCTTGGGAGGTATGTTCCTCCCAAGAGGAGGTGACTCATCCCAACACCACCCCACCCCCGCCACACATACACCCTCTAAGGGCTCAGTGGGTGGAGGCAGGGCTGCCGCAGAGCATGGGAATGAGGCAGTAAGGCTCCGTGGGGCTCCACAGTCAGACCCCCGCCGGAGCCCCGGGCGCCCCTTTCTCGGGCAGGGTGACCTCTCTGGCCACTTGGTGCAATGACAGGTCCTGGTTTCCCCAAGACCGAGATGGCCCAGAGCCTGTGAAGGGTGTTGTTCTTTCTCTCACCTTCCACCTCTGCCGTCCCTGCCCCCTTGCAGCCGCTGTCAGGCCACTTACCCGCTCATGAAATCTCCGAAAATGTAGAGTCCGTTCAGGTTGGGGTCCTCACAGCCCCGGTACACATAGCCCCCGGTGACCGACTTGCCCAGTTTGTGCGGGTAGGCGAATATCGGCAGCACATCATCTGCAGAGCGGGGAGAAGCCGCGGTGAGCAAAGCTCGGCAGGTGGTCCTGAGTCTCGCGCGGGGAGCGGGAGAGAGGCCCCCAGGAGGGCCCCAGAGAGTCAGCCAGAAGGCTTGGTGTGCAGGCGTCGGTGCACGGCCGCGCGGGAGGCAGATCCGGGGAGATAGGTCCCGGCGGCGCGGGGGCAGGGGCAGGGGGAGCGGCGAGGGGACGGGGCTGGCGGTCACCCAGGGAGGCGTTGGCGCACAGCTTGCGGTCGTAGCACTCGAAGCCCTCGCGGGCGCGCCAGCCGTAGTTGCGGCCGCGCTCCACCAGGTCCACCTCCTCGAACTTGTTCTGGCCCACGTCGCCGCAGAAGAGGCGTCCACGGCCCGCACCCGTCGCCGGGTCGCCGCGGTCGAAGGAGCAGCGCCACATGTTGCGCACCCCCAGGGCGTAGACCTCGGGCCGCGCGGCGGGGTCGCCCACGAACGGGTTGTCGGGCGGGATGCGGTAGAGCGGGCCGCGCTCGTTGCGGTTCACGTCGATGCGCAGCACTTTGCCCAGCAGCGCCGACCTGCGGGCGGGGTGGGAGAAGGCGCCGGCTCGGGGTCGCCCTGCGCCTGGGGGTCGGACACCGCGAGGAAGTGCAGGGGCCAGGGTCTCACGGCCAACCCAGATGCCAGGCGAGCCCCGGCTGAGGGGCCAGAGACCCCTGGGTCAAGTCCTCCTCAGCCTCTTACTAGGTGGTAACCTCATTCATCCATTCGACATTTTTCTTTAAATGAAGATACTGGAGATTGAACCCAGGACCTCGTGCATGCTGAGCAGGAGCTCTGCCACTGAGCTATTTCCCTCCCCACGCATCCACTCAACATTTATCGGGCACCTTCCTATAGCCAAGCCCTGTCCTAAGCCTCCACACAGCTACAGGGGCGAGCCGACTTCGGTCTCATCCACTGCACGACCAAAGTGATGCTTCATGGGGGACTCTGGCAGCTATTGCTGTGTTTCATCCCACAACAGACCTTTTCAATAGGGAGGTACTGTTATGATCCCCATTTTACAGATGGGGTTGCGGAGCTCAGAAAGGTCATAGGGCCTGGTTGCCACCAGCCTAGTAAATGGTAGGGCTGGGCTCCAGCCTAGGCAGCCGGGCTGCAGAAACTCAAGCTCTTTACCACACTCTCTAACCTCCCTGGGCCTTGGTACCCTCCTCTGCAATGTTAGGGTGGGCCCTCTCTTTCCTGCCTACTTACAAGGTTATGCCACAGGGTGAAAATGATGCAAGAAAAATCACTCCTATTGAAAGTTTTCCTCCAGCGCCCAGCATGGTGACTGGCAGGTAGTAGGTGCTCATGAAGTGTTTGCTGAGTGAATGAATGATTGCAGTCAAGTGTACCCTACAAGGGTACAGGCCAGGGCAGTGAGAGGGGAGAGAGAGAGCACTGCAGGGCCATCACAGCATGTTAGAGAGCTGAGAAGGCCTCAGTGGTGGTTTAGCTCACCCCACACTCCATATATACCACCCTGACCTCAAAGATGAGGCGACCCAGGTTCTGAGAGAGGGACAACTTGCCAGATGCCCCGGGCAGCTCTGGACTGGAAGCGCAGTCACTCCAGTGCACCATGCAACACCAGCTTCTGGGGCCCTTGGAGTGAGGAGGCCTCAGGATGTGCCCTCCAGAGTCAGGTAGAACAGGGTGCAGTGCCAACCTCCATGCAGCTACTGGGGGTGAGCAGCTTTTGGGTGTCATTCACTGCATGATAAAAGTTTCACATGATGGGGAAATCTGCATTGTGCTTAAAGATGTACTGGGGCGGGAGAGAAATAGCACAGTGGTAGAGCATACGCTTAGCATGCATGAGGTCCTGGGTTCAACCCTAGTACCTCCATTAAAAAATAAAAAGATGTAAAGAGGGGAACACACCCTTTCCATCTGTGATTTTTGATGCACCTACTTATGTATGTTTTTTTTTCCCTAGCTGTTAGCATTTTGGTGCACTCCCTCCAGGCTGATTTAAGGCAGTCTGCCCACTGGATGCTACTGTGCTCCCGGTCATTCTCATAGCATCAGCACCCAAGCGTTCCCCTCATCATTAGAGATACCTCACATGCTCCTCTTTCGTGGTGATAAAATGCTTCCTCCAACCTCAGTAGATGCCCCACAGTTAATCCCCTATTGTGGACTTCTAGGTTTTGCCCCAGTGAGTTGCTCTTATCTGCTCCAGCCTGCTCAGCCCCCAGCTCAGCCCCCACTACTCCCCAGAGCCCACACACCGAGCATCCGGCTTTGACATGTAAGTGGACATAACTCATAGCAGCAAAATAATGTTTTAAGTTCTGTCCAATTATCCACAGATCCTTAATTTCTATTTTCTCAACTTCATCTCAAAATACATCCCAACATGAGAAAGCTGCAATGATTCTTACACTATCACATATGAAAGCACAAGTCACAAATGGTGCACACTTTAATTACTGTAATCAACATCATACTCGCTATTTTTACTTTCTGGGCCAAGGGAGATTTTGTCATTTTGGCTAAGAGAATGGAGGAGGCAGCCCTGAGAGTCCTGGATATCCTTGTTTATACTCACAAGACTCTCTGAGAGTGTGTGTGTGTGTATTTGCGCACGTGCACGCGTGTGTGTGTATAAGCAGGGGAATGGTGGCAAGCCATCTGCTCAAGCCAAGAAGTGAGAAACTGAGAGCAAGACTATGCTTCAATTTCTGGGCCATCACAGGGGACCCACACTCTCCATTTGGTCCAGGAAGCACCCCTTACTTCCTCTGGCTCCAGCAATCTCATCTGCCCAGAAGCTCTGTGATGTCACTTCTCAGGTACCCATGACAACATGATCACCTTTATTCCTCATGCCGAGCCTCCCCTTGGAGATTACTGTTATTCCTCTCTAACTGATGAGAGGAAGTGACTGGGCTCCCCAGCTGGCTAGCTGCAGGCTGAGCTGCAGCCCAAAGCTCTTTTTTCACCCTACACTGCATGGCTGAGGAAGTAACTCCCCCTTCAGAACAGTATATGAACCAGGAGTAGGTAAACCAACCCGCCAGCCAACCCAATCAAAACATACTTGTTTTGGGCATTTCCAAACTTTCCAAACGGGTCTCCAGCCATCCCACCATCTCCAGTAAAGATGTAGAGGTATCCATCATCTCCAAAGAGCAGCTGGCCCCCGTTGTGGTTTGAGGCTGGTTCTTCAATCTCCAGGATTATCCTAAAAGAAGATTAAAAAACAAATAAAACAAAAGAAAGCAAAAAAAAACCCAACTCAGCCAAAAACACAAAACAAGATCACAGCATAAAACCTCCTCTCTCTGGGTTGCCTTTTCATAGTTGGAAAGACTTCCTATACTTTATAGCAGGTGATTTTTACAAGGACCTGGTAAGGTGGACAGGGATAATTCATGCCATTGTGCCAATGAGACCTAAGAGGCTCAGAGAGGTGGAGCAACCTGCCAAGGTCACACAGCCCATAGATAGCACAGCTGGGACTAGAACTCAGCTCTTCTAGCCTGGTTTAGTGCTTTTCCCACTGCTCCCCACTGCTAGCACCTGCCCTGTTACCATCAAGCAGAACTATTGACCCAGTCACTGCACAACCGGTTTCCTCAGCATTATAGCTATCCACACACCAGCCACTCAGGCTGAGCACTTCTGACACCCTTCCTCATTTGTTCTGTGCTTAACTTTTAAGGTGGGCTGGATGGTGTGGGTTGTACTTGTCTCCACACTTACTCCTCAGTGACCTCCCTTACTGCCATGGTGGGCCCTTCCACCATACTGCTGGCCAGCTGACTTCCGGTTAGGCTGGAAGTCAAGAGGAAGAGAGAAGCCACATTTCCCTGGCTTCCGGTGCTGCCTCCAGAAGCAGTGGTTGCAGGGAGGGCAACAAGTGGCGAATGTGGGCTCCTGGGTTTCTGCCCAGACATCTGGGTACCAGCAGGGGCCAACTCAGCAGCATAAAGAACTTTTGCCTTTTGCTCATCTAGCTTACTGCAGGAACTAATCTTTAGTTCACGTGGCCTTCCCCTTTTCCCTCTCCAGCCCTTTTAGTATCTTTGTAGCTAACTCCCAGTGTTAAATTCCCTCTGACCGAAATGCCTAGGCCGGTCTAGATTTTACAGGATTGGTTGCTGACTTGCCAATCCCTTACTAGTACAAATGAGAAAAATGGACATACAGAAAGGTCAGTAACTTGACCCCAGGACTTTGGACCTTCAGAGCCAAGATCAGAAGCCTTTCTATTGTGAGGCCAACACACACGACTTGGTGAGCCATACACAACCCCCAACTTGGTCCTCCATGGAGAGGACAGTATGAGCTGTTATCCATCTCCCATTGGGATCCCAGCCCTGAGAACAGACACTGATAGCTGATTCACGCAAGCCTGACCACTCACTCCTGGCCCTGCCCTGAGCCAGGAATACCTACTTCTCCTGTAGTCAAGTTCTAGGCTTATACTTGTGAAATCCCCACAGGACCCTTGCTGACCCTAACTCAGAAATATGTTCATCCATATACTTTATGTTCCACCTTCAGTCTTCATCAGGAATCAATTTTTAAAAGTCACCGTTGAAGATACATCCATTCTGTCCCTCTGTCTCCCCTCTGTGAGATCCATGTGGTAAACTTGCCCTCTCTTGGAGAATTGGTTGTGCAGCCTCATGTAAGATAATGAGAATTATGCTTTCTCCTTTTGTCCTGGCTGCCAGGAAGCTCACTGACAAAATTTATGCTAGATGACTAAATCTACATTAGACCTCACATTAGCCAGCATATGTGATTCCTTCTTCTTTTTATATGCTCAATGTCAAGATTTTACAATTGTATCAAATTTATGATATGCCTATTTGCCCTCAAATCCAGTCCTGGCCCCTGATCTCCCCCACCACCCCACCTTACCTGCTCTCTACTTCAGGGATCAGCTCTTACAAACTACATTCCCCATGCTCCTTGCCTAGCTGGCCTCCAGCTAGGTTCAGCCAGTGGGAGGCATTGGCAGGAGATTGGAGGGCAGGAGGAAGGAAAACACTGGGGAATTTCTCCCTCTTTCCCCCTGTGCCTTAGGTAGTGTCTTAGCAGTAGCTGCACCCTCAACCTGGCTCAGGCCCACCATGGTTCCAGCTTCCACGAAGTGGCCCCAGCTCAGGGCCTCCCAGAACCCACTTTGTCCTCCCAGCCCACTAGGTGGACACAGCTCCCTTCAGTTGTTAAACTCTGAGCTGTCTCCCTTCTTTCCCAGGTTGCTCTTTCATCAATTCTAACACCCGAGTAACTAATTCCCAGTATCAAATTCTGCCTATTTGAATTACCTGGTACAGGATTTGGTTTCCTATTGGACCCAGACTTACATGCATGGTCTTAATAATAGAGTCAGGTCAAACCTATTTTGAATACAGTTGGGGCAAAATGGGTACACAGAGAGCAGGCTGCGTGTTGTTGTTGTTGTTGTTGTTTTTATTGGGGAGGGGGAACTAGGTTTGTTTATTTACTATTATTATTTTTCTAATGGAGGTACTGGGGATGGAAGCCAGGACCTCATGCATGCTAAGCGTGGGCTCTGCCGCTGAGCTATACCCTCCCCACCAAGGCTGAGTGTTGAGAGGAGCAGAGGTCTGGAGGCGAGGAATGGATAAACCTGTTGGGGCTGGGGAGGGGAGCAATGCCTGGGGGCAGAGGGTCCAGGTGAGAAGCAGGAGGTGGGGTCAGGTGTGCCCTGGGGCCAGAGCTAGGCTGGTGGGATCAGTGGGTTGGGCCTGGGAGGGAGACAGACCAGAGCTCCAGCTCTGACACTTCCTAGCTGTGAAATTTGGCAGTCACGTCGCCTCTCTGAGTCTCTACTTCCTCATCTGTAAAATGGGGCTGCATGAGGGGAGAGGGTATAGCTCAATGGTAGAGCACATGCTTAACATGGATGAGGTCCTGGGTTCAATCCCCAGTACCAACCTTGACCAAAAAAAAAAAATTATATATATATATATATATGTGTATATATACACATATATATATATATATAAACTATAGTTACATGGTATTGATTTTCTTTAAAAAATAAATGCATGAATAAACCTAATTACCTCCTCCCCCCTAAACACCCCCAAATTTTAAGACAAATAAATAAAAGGGGGCTGTATGAGAACCAAAGGAACTGAACTAAAGTATCTGATCCAAACCTATAAAGGAAAAGAATCTGAAAAATATATATATTCTTTGCTGTATATCTGAAACCCTGTAAATCAACTACATTTCAATTTTTTTTTAGTATTTTCTTTTCTTTTTTAAAATATATTTTTGTTTTTATTTATTTGTTTTTGCTTTGCGGGGAGGTAGTTAGGATTATTTATTTTTGATGGAGGTACCGGGGATTGAACCCAGGACCTCGTACATACTAAGCACCCGCTCTATCACTGAGCTATACCCTCCCCTCAACTATACTTCAATTTAAAAAAATAATAATAAAATAAAAAACAAAGTACCTGATCCAGGAGTTGGACACGACCCTGTGATGCCCGTTCGACAACGGCTTCTACCCTGACCCCAGAACATCGGGTTCAGCCCCCTCATCCGGCTGATGTTCAAATATTTCACAGCCTGTGCGGCACACAAGTCGGACTGGCCACACGTGGTCACACGGGTGCCCACCCCAGCTCACGGCCGGGTTTCAGCCCTGCCCCCACCCGGCCTGGTTCCCCCGGCAACCACCTCTCCGAGCCGTGGTCCACGGTGTTGACGTCATCCTCCGAGACCCGGAACTCGCTGATGCGGATCCACTCTCGGAAGTCGTCGTCGCCCACGGAGTAGTAGACGTAGAGCTTGCCGTTGTGCCGGAAGCCGGGGTGGAAGGCGAGGCCCAGGAAGCCCCGCTCGTCGCCCTCCCAGGGCGAGGTGAGCACCGCGCGGCTGATGTTCAGGAAGGGCTTCTCCAGCCGCGAGCGGTCGGGCAGGTAGGCCCACACCAGCCCCACCTGCTCGGCCACAAAGAAGCGGTGGGTGCCGTCCCGGGCGTGGACCATGGCCACGGGGTTGCGCAGCCCATTGGCCACCTCCTCCAGGCACAGCTGCAGGCAGCCCTTGGCGTCGGCCACCACCCGGCCCAGGTTGGAGTTGAGGTTCTCGTTGACCAGCAGGCGCGGAAAGCAGTAGTCCTCGTCGTCCAGGGACAGGTAGCGGCAGAACTTGGCGCGGTTGCCCTCCAGCGCCCAGAGCTCGCGATCCGGCGAGAGGTGGCGGAAGAGACCCCGGCATGTCTGCCACATGTCCAGGCAGTAGTCCTCGCAGAGCCCCGGCACCGTCCGCAGGGGCGTGGACGGGTCCTCTGCGTCGTAGAGGTGGGCTGCGTACGGCGAGCATTCCTGCAGAGACAGGGACCGCTCAGGGATGCTTTGTGGTGGCACTTATGAGCTGTGGGATCTCGGGCAGATCACCCCCATTCCCAGACCCTCAGGCTGCTGATCCGTAAAATGGGGATGAAGCCATCTGTCCCTTGCCACCAACTGTCTCAACTAGGGCAGCAGCTACACCCGGCCTGTAGCTCCTTGCCTTCATTCTCTCTCTCACATCCCTTCCGTTAGAACAAATAACCACACGATTACCACTACTACTCCTAAAGGCATCAGCAGCTACTCTTGAGCACCTGCTGTGTGCCAGAAAGGTTATGAGGCACTGTGCTTCCTCCTCCCTCTTCCTGCATGATTCTCTCCTTCCCTTTTTTCAGATCCCTACTCAAAGGGCTCCTGTGGGGAGGTCTTCCCTGACCCCCCCCCATCCATCATCCTGTTTTCTCCTGGCCTCTGACTTGGCTTAAAAAAAAAAAAGCCCAAATCTTAACATTCCCTGTTTGTATAATGAAAATCCACGTGTTTCCATGTTTATTGTCCATCTTCCTGGAAACATAAATCCCACGAGGGCAGGAGTTTTGCCTGTCTCGGTCCCTGCCACATCCCACAATGTCTCGCCTGTAGGAGGACCACAGTGGATACCTAGGGACCGTGCTGAACACTGACTCCCCCTGGCCAGCCCTTACCTGGGAATAAGTGCTCCTCTTATTCCTTCACAAGGGAGAGAGTGCTACAGATGGGGAGACTGAGGTGCGGGCACCCCAGGGTCATTCAGGGCCATTCAGTCAGCGTGCAAGACTCTGTGTTTGATCTGGGGCTGACCCCGTTGTCCCAGCACCTGGGAGCATGTGCACATGCGTGAGGGCGTAGATTTTGCTCATGCCCACGTGTCCCCCTGAGCGCCGGGACCCCTTCCTCCATCCCTTAGTCACTCTGGGCTCAGCCCCTCCCAGGGAGGGCCCTGGGGTGGTCCTCTACTGCCAGAGCTGCTTTTCTGTGACATAAGTGAATCAGATCCCCTTGGACACCTCTTCAGACCCTCTTGACCTCACTGGTCCCTTTTCCAGCTCTGCTGGGCTCTAACTTCACAGGGCAAAACCCACCAGCCATAGCTCACCCCTCACCTCCCACCACAGCTTCCCCAATGAGGAGGCTCTTGGGACTCCACTGGGTACGGAATGTGAGTTAATGTCTGATGTGGCAAACCTCTGACCCCAGGAGAAGGCAGCTGATGGATAAATTGCTCTGCCTTCCTCCCTGCCCAGGACAGCCCTGATTCGCGGTGTGTGTGATTTCTTGGAACCGTGGTCTCATCGGGTCAAGCATCAGTCACATTTGGCAGCAGCCAACTTGAAACTACATCCTTGACTGGGCTCTCCCTCTGGCCCTGTCACTCCTGCTTACAGCGCCCATTCATCCTAATAAGGAAAAACGCCGCCAGCCTTGTCCCAGGTTCTGCTTTCTGGGAACCCAGGCAGAGGCAACAAATGGGACCAGGCCTCTCCCAGCTTCAAGCCCCAGGACCCACCACCTGAGAGCTGAGGCCTCCGCACCCCAGGCTCCCTGAGGACCTCCCTCGGCTAGAGCCTCTGCCCTGAGCATATGTAGTTATTTATATGAGTCTGATACACACCCCCTCCATCAGGAGTTCACCAAGCCAAGGCCTGGTCTGACTCAGCCCTGGGTCCCTGGACGCCTTGGAGGATGCTCTCCCTACAGTAGGGGGAGTGCAGACAGGCGCATGCTCCCCTCTCATAGGAGGGGCCAGGCTGGTTCCAGTAGGAGGCCCCCAGGGGCAGCGGGTAGCAGGCTGCCCTCCTGGCTGTGTTCTCAGGCTCCTGGCCAGGGGCCGTTCCCACCTCCCATTACACAATTGAGGCTTTTGGTCATACCATGGCCTGTGTTCCTGGCTCCTCTGCTACTGTGGGGCTGAGAGCCACCTGGTGACTTGCTTGAGGGTCTGGTCAGTATTGTCCCAGGCCCAGACAAGGATACAGTGTTTTACATGCCCCTCTTGGCCGGCCAGTGGGCCAGACTGCCAGGCCCAGGCCTCTGTGCAGTGCCACCTGTCCCACAGTTCCCCTCGAGCCTCCTGTGAGTCCAGCTAGCAGCTGAGGGTGGACCAGGGAGGGTCTGTGTGCACCCGCCTCATTTAATCTCTGTAACGTAGGGTCACTGTGATTCTTACTGTATAGGTGAGAAACTGAGGCTTAAAGGAGGCCATGTGCCAAGAAATGGCCAAGCGAGGGCTCAGACCCAGGCCTCATGATGCCCAGACCCAAGCTCTTTTCAGATTAGTCAGCAAAGTTTCATTCAGCAAGTGTTTACTGGGTACCAGCTGGGTGCCAGGCACTGTCCTCAGCTCCAGAGATGCCATGGGAAGAAAAACAGACTTCTGGGAGCCAATCTGAGTGCCCCTCACTCATCAAAACCCAACCCAGAACTAGAGAGGGGGCAACGAGGGCCTCCAGGGTGCCAGGTTGGAATTGCAGCATCCATGCATCAAACCACTGGGTCCAGCCAACCCTCGCTCATGACCTAGGTACTCTTGCCTACACGGTACAAACCTGGTGCGCAGACCAGAGTAGCCCAGAAGCAGGCAATGATAAAAGGATGCCATGATTGCTGCTGGCAAGGAGGACGATCAGAAACTAGCCTCATGGTGGTCAGTGGAAGGGGGACGGGGTGGCAGAAGACCCTCGGAAAACCAAACCAGTGTCACACTGCTCGCTGTCTGGGCCATTCAGCACAGAGGCAGACAGTCTGCCCATGTTACTGCTCCGAGGTTGCCGCTATGCAGTCACTGACACTCATGACCCATGGTGCTGGGTCCCAAAGGCTTCTTACGTCCACCATCTATTCCTCAGGAAGTCTTAGGACACAATATTCTCTCACAGGACGTTCCTTCCTTGCCCACTTCCGCGTCTGGCAAACTCCTATTCATGACTCAAAGCCTAACTCAAAAGTCTTCCCTTATCCTTCTATTCTCTCAGGCTCTGACTCCCCCAGCCGTCGTGAACGCTCTCACAGCTCCCTGTCCCGATGTCGGACACATTTCCCAAACCGTAACCCTGCAGCCTGCAAGGTGAGCTCTCCGCTTCTGTCACCTCCCCAGTGCAAGGCGAGCTCTCCACTTCTGTCACCCCCCACCCCCAGTGCAAGAGATGGCTCGGCTGGGGCTTAGTTTCTCTCTGTGTGTCTGTCCGCCCTATAGGCTGTGGGGCCCTCCAGGGCAGGGGCCCCAGGGCCCAGCACATGGTGGGGCTTCAAGACAGCAGGTGATTTGGCAAAGTGATGCAAAAAAAAGGGCTTTGCTGTCAGAGCATGTTGGAGACTGAGTCTACCATTCCCTGAGTGATCGGGGCAAGTTCCTTAACCTCTCTGTGCCTATGTTTTCATCTATAAGCGGGAAAAGCCCATACAGTTATTGAGTGGAATAAACTGAAACGATGCATGTGTTTGTTGAGCAAATGCTCAAACAATACAGGCCATCAAGAGGCAACTCAGGGGCTCACAGTCTTTAAGGCATTACCCTGCTGTGACTCCCTTTGCCTGGCAAAGCAATAAAACTGTTCTTTTCTGTCCTCCCTGCTCCCCCCCCCAACACAAAAAAAGGCAACTCAATGTTCCCTCCTCCAGGAAGCCTCCCCGGACTTTTCCAGGGAGAGTGGGCCTTTCTCACTCTGCCCTCCTAATCATCCTCAGGAAGCCTTTTGCCCATTCTGATAAATGCCTGTGTCTGTCTCTTGAACTGAACAAGGGAACTTTTGAGGCTGGGCTTGTAACCGGCCAACTGCCTTGGGGCCCAGCACCCAGCACAGGGCCAACATCTAATGGGCTCCAGGGAAATGTCTGCCCAGCACATGAGCCTGCAGAGCATGTTTCGCACAGACTTCTATCAGAAACCAGGCTTTGGTGACTTCAGGCACTTAGAGAGGCCATCTCAGTTACACAGGAAGTTCATTATGTGGAATGGCTCACGTCAACCTAGGACCTAAGCTGCCATGTGTCACAAGCTGTCTTCGCTCCTCCTGATAACACAGGCATTAGATGAATGAGGGCAAAGCCCCAGGAAAGGTCTGAAGGGGCCAGGAGGGACTACTGCCTTCCAGCTGAAGAGCATTCTGGGCATCTGGAGGAGCTGTGGGTGCCAGATGGGGGCAAGTTCTGGGAGGACTGTGGGCACACGCATGGTTTCATGGTCTCTCTCCCCTGTCTGGAGTCCAGGCAGCTGTGAATGCCTGAATGCCCTCATTGAAAAAACTTGTAAATAAGGCCCCCCGGCCACCTCCCCTGGTAGAAATCAGGAGGTCCTAGATCCAGATGCAGCCTTGGCTCCCAGAGAATACTGTCCTCCATCCAGTGCTCCCCCACCCTCCAACAAGGCCCTGCCAGGGAAACCATAACCTGGCCTTGGCTACACTCACCAAGCTCTCTCCAGACATGAGGTCACTCCCAGAGACGCTTGGGGGAGAGGAGCTAGCGGCCATCCCACCACTGATTGCTCAAGGCCAGGTCATGCTGGGAAGGTTCCCAAGGAGAGAGGGGAGCCTCCTGCCAGGGGAAGGGTAGCAGGACTGACTCTTCCCTTCCTCCTCCTCAGACCTGCCCACCTTATGAGCCCTGCTGAGCCTGGCACATAGTAAATGCTCAATAAAACATGTAGAGTAGATGCATGAACTCTGCTGTATGACCGGAGTGGGAAGACCACAGGACCTGGTCCCCAGTGAGGGTGGTGGCCTCTTGACCAGACCCTTCTGGCTCCCCTGAGATGCACAGTTCAGAGGCTCAGCAGAGTCCACCAAAGGCGAGCCCTTTGCATTCTGGAGCTCCCCAGCGTCCCTCTCCTCGTCTGCTCCCAGCCCCTCTTATTTCCTGCCTTGACAAGCCACTCACATTGTCAGTGAATGTAGGCCATGGCCACCGCTGGGCTGTGTGACCACCAGGTAAGTCCCTGCCTCTCTGGGTCTTCTCTGAATCGGCCTCTCGGCCCCATTCAGTCCCCTGCCCAGGCTAGGGAGGCACTGGAGAAATCCAGTGGGAATCGTCAACAGAGCCCTGAGTATGTGTCATTCAGTCTGCATGGCAACGCTAGGGGAAGCTCAGATGGCCCCCATTTTGAAGATGATGCAACTGAGCTCAGTGATGACCTGCCCAGGGCTGCAAAGCCAGGAAGTGGCAGAGCCAGGATCGAATTCTAGTAGGTCCGACTCCAGGCCAGCCCTCCTCGCCCGTTCCCACCAGTGCCAGCCCCTGCTGGGTGAGGCTAGGACTTGGCTGGACGGCTCCACCCAACGGTCTTCTCGCTGCCCAGGTGCTGGGCCAGGGCCAGCCTTAGGGCTTCCCAGCCTTGACCCATTACCCACCTGGGGTTCCAGTCAGGTACTCTGGAATCAGGAAAATGAACAGCTGAGGCACAGTTGATGTGGGCAGAAGCTGAGGCTCAGAGGGTCATGGGGCTGCTAGGTTTCCCCAAAAGGATGTCACTCAGACAGTCTTGAAGTGTGAGAGTGCCTCCACTGGGTGTAGGCACCATCCCAGGGAGAGGGCACAGCACGAACTGAGGTGGGGTCCCGAAGCGCCTGGGGCATCGCAGGACTAGCTCACCCAGGGTAAAAGCTCGGTGCACATCAGGGTTCCAGAGGAGGGAGGGGCTCTCAGACTCCTCCTTCAGGGCGGGAGAGGGGTGCTCACTGGGAGCTGAGCATGCCCTCTGCCGGGCTCTGCGGCTCCCACCTCCCTGGGGGCAGCTCTGGGGAGCCCTGAGGAGGACAAAGACTTTCCACCCCGGTCCTCCGACAGGGCGGGGCTCTCCAGGGGCCAGAGCACGGGGGGGTGGGGGCTGTCTTTCGGCGGTCCGGGGGCAGAGGAGCTCCCTCCCCAGAGGGAGTAATGACATCATCAGGAGGGGAAACTGAGGCCCAGAGAAGGCCCAAGTCACAAAGCTAATGACAGCAAAGCCCTGAGCCGTCCCAGGATGCCCGTCTCCCCTGCCCCGTGCCAAGTTACTCCGGCTGGGGGTCTCGGGTTCCAAAGCCCGCTGCCCACTCTTGACCGTCGCCCAGTGGGGTTGCCACCGCCACCTCTCTCACCCGCGACCGAGGCCCCCGGCGCGGCCCCCGGCGCGCGCGCCCTCCCGCCGCGAGCCCCGCACAGCCGCCCGCGCGCCCGCTCACCTGGCACAGCAGGTCCAGCGCGTAACCGGCGCACTCGGCCCACACGGCGGCGTCCACGCGCGCCGCCAGGGCCGCGAAGCGGCGGGCCAGCGCCGAGTCGTGCTCGGGGGCGCAGCAGCCGAAGGCCGAGTACTGCGCGCAGAAGCGCAGCGGCTGCGGCGGCCGGAAGGGCGGCCTGAAATCCAGGCACTGCGGGTGCGCCGCGGCCCCGAGCGCCCGCAGCGCCAGCAGCGCCAGCAGCGCCAGCAGCGCCCGGGCCCCGGCCCCGGCCCGCCGGCCCGCCATGCCGCCGGCCCGCTCCGCCCCGCTCCGCCCCGGCCCGGCCCGGCCCGCGGAGGAAGAGGCGGAGGGAGGGCACCCCCGGCCGGCGCGGCCCCCGAGGAGCCGCCGACCGCGCACTGAGCGCCCGCCTCCCGCCCCGCCGGCACCCTCCCTGGGCACCCGCCCCGCGGGGCCTCTAGTCTGGGGACCTCCCCGGCCAGGGGGCCACCTCTGGTCGGGGATGCCCCAGTGGGACTGAAGGAAGAGAGCGAGGTGTGGAACTCGGAACACGCACGACCTCTGTTCCCGCTGTTCGGGCAGCCTCTTCCTCCTGGACTGGGCGTCTTTCTAAACACAGTGGCAGTGACCTGGCCTCTTGGGACCTGGGTGAGGACTGTTTCCCTTTTCTCTGGGACATGGCTGCCTCCCCGCCGCGCTATTTAGCCCGGGAGGTAGATGACCCCCCTCCCCCCGCCGGAGGCCTGGACCCCTAGATTCCAGTCCTACCTCTGACTGGGTCAGGGGAGGGCCACGATGGAGCACGTGGTGGGGAGTTCTCACAGAATCACTTAAAAAATGGGAGTGCAGCAGTGTGAAGGGCTGGTGGTGTTGCCCTGGGATTCACAAGGAAAAGTGAAACCTAGGCCCAAAGTGGGGAGGGAGGATGGGACAGCCTCCAGAGTCCACTCTTGGCCCCCAAGCCAGGCTTCGTCCCTTTCTCCCCTCCTGGGCTGGCAGATTCCCTACCACCTGGGACTGCTGGGTCTCCTCCCTCCCACACCTGCATACCCCCTGGGTGGACATCTGGCTCTCCATCCTGCAGCTCCTGCCTCTGCTTCGGCCCTGTATCACCTACCTGGGTTATGGGACCAGCTCTCCCAGCAGGCCCATGCCTCCCCTACCTCCCCATCACCACCACTCCACAGAGCCAGAGAGGATTTTCTGAAAGGCAAATACCATGGGGTCCTTCCACTGCTGACCAGGCCTGGGGCCTCTCAGAGCCCAGGGCAGTGGTTTGCAAACTCTCTTGAGCAAGCCACCTCCTAAAATGGAGCTTCTGAGACCCAGAGATTCTGATGAGCCCCCCTACAAAATTCCAATGCAAGAAATTCTGAGATTACTCTTTGAGCAACCCAAGTATATAACACAGAGAGCAGGCTGGGGTGCAGCCTCAGCTCCCATGGCCTAGACATGACTCCCTACACACACACAGCCTCACCCATCCCAGAATCTCATACCACCAAACTGCTCCCCCCAAGGCACTCGCTTCTCCCATGGAGAATGCCTTTCTCCATTTTCTCTGTCTGGTAAACTCCTATTTGGCCTTCATGGCCCCAACTCACACACCCATCCTGGGCAGGTCTCTTTGAGCTGCCCTGGGGAACTGGATCTGTGTCTCTGTACCAGCCCTTATGGCAGAACTAGGGGTAGATTCATTTCTGCTCTCCAGAGTCTGTGACTTGGGCCTGAGCGAGTGCTGCATAGAGTCAGGGTGTCCACAGAAGATCAAACATCTCTAAGTATTTAAAGGAGGGGGAATTTAATGCAGAGAATTGATGACCAAGAAGCCATACAAGGGACAATGAGGCAACCTTGAGACTAGCAACAGCAGGAAGATTCTGCAAGTCCTTGGCAGAGGAACAGCAGGCAGTGTTACTGAAGGCAAGGAGCTAAGCTCACCCCAGTGGGCTGGAGCTGGAGACAGCCCCTATCAGAGAGTCTGCCTGAGACAGAGGGAGAGAAATACTCCAACTTCTCCCTTCCTCCTGCCCTCCAGCTCCCACCAGTGCCTTCCACTGGCCGACTCCTGCACACAGTCTGAGGAGGGGCACCTGTGATGGCCCCTTCCTCCCAGCCTGGAGTCAGACAGGGTGATGACACCTGTCTCAGTCTGTTTGGGCTGCTATAACAAAATACCACAGACTGAGTGGCTTATAAGCAAGAGAAATGTATTTCTCACAGTTCTAGAGGCTGGAAGTCCAAGATCAGGGTTGGGTTCTGGTGACGGTTCTCTTCCTCATTGTTCTGTCCTCATATGGCAGAAAGAGAGGGAGAGAGAGCAAGCTGGTGTCTTTTTACAAGGGTGCTAATGCCACTCGTGGGGGCTCCACCCTCATGACCTAATCACCTCCCAAAGGCCCCCACCTCCTAATACCATTGTCTTGGGGGTTAGGATTTCAACCTATAAATTTCGTAGGGACACAACCATTCAGACCATAATAATAACATATCAACACAGGGCCCTGGAAGAGGTGTACAGGGATGGGAGGGCAGGAGGGACACAGAGCCTGGGCCGTAGCCATGAGCTTTGAGGACAACCTCATCAGTGCCCAGTGTCATGCCCGCAGGAGTCTCTGGAGCTGGCCAGACACCTGGGCATAGTCTGAGGCCAGCTGTTTGGTGTCCTGCTGAGCCCCCAGCCTCACCTGGGTGGAAAACCTCCTAGAGGTTTGTTCATTAGTTCATTCAACAAACATGTATTAAGCAGCTTTGAGACACTAGGCGTGAGAGCCCTCTCCGCACTTGGCTGTTTTCCGGCGTGCAGGGCTGTCTGACCTCAGAGAAGGCCTGATGCCTGAGGTCATGGACAGAGAGGCTTGGGGACCCAGAATCATCTGACTGGTCCTCATATTTGCCAGGGTCCCCAACGCTCTCATCTTTACAGATCTCGGCAGCACGGACACGAAGCCTTCGTCCTGAGGCCCACTCTACAGAAGAGGGGACCCAGGCCGCATCACGCAGTGGGCTGCTGCTTGACAGCCCGGGTCTCTGGTTCCTCCCAGACACGTAGGAAACTTGGAAGTTGTCAGTCTTGTCTTGCCAGTAAGAGAAAGCCTGACAAGGGGGAGGGTATAGCTCAAGTGGTAGAGCACATGCTTAGCATGCATGAGGTCTTGGGTTCAATCCCCAGTACCTCTGTTTAAGAAAAGAAAAAGGCTGAACAAACTGCCAATCAGTGACTTTTCCTGGACCTTGAGAACTAAATTCCGTGCGTCCACCACTACCCCACAATCTGGAGAGGCCAGCGAATCCGGAGTTCCAGCCGTGATCTGCTGACCTGCAGCCAAAGTTGCAGAAGTCGCAATAGCGTGAGGCTGAGGAACCCCTGGGGGTGGGGGTGGGGGTCTCGGTCTGAAGGGGGAGGGCGTAGTTTTGTGATTTTACCTCTAGGAATTTCCTCAACCCCCCTCAGAGCTCTTGCAGGAGGAGGGGAAAGTTGCCACTGTGAAATAGTCCCCCGGCAGGCTGGTAAGGCTCACTGGGGCCTCACCCACCCCCGGAGAAGGCGTTTCCCCAGCTCCAGCCCCCTCTAGCCTGCCTGTCTTACCTACGAGGGGTAAAAGCTAAGAAACACTAGTGAATGCCACAGCCCGTGAGGCCTGTGCTCCTGCCAGAGCCGGCAGCCGCGGGCTAGATGGGCCTGGACCATTTCACCAAATACCATCTGTAGCCAGGGACATTGGGGGAGGGAGGGGACACTGCCTGGACAGCAGGAACAAAGCTGGTCCTCTGAGTTGATGTGCCCTCGAGCCCTGTCTGATGGAAACAGAGGAGGAAACCAGCCCTGTGGCTAAGGAAACCTCCAGATTTTCTTCCCCAAACATTGGCTTTGCGTTGTCAACAGCCTATTCAGGACCCAAAGTCTGCCTTCTTGTCCATCCAGGCCCTGCCTGGGACAAGGTGGACACCCGATCCTACTGTAGACACCCCCGGTCACCCCACGCAGGACCCTCAGCCCAAATTTCCCTACCTCTAGAGTGAGGGTAGGGAGGTGAGGCCAGGCCACCACTGACCACTCTGGGCCCCAGCCCACTGGTCCTGAGGATTGCCTGAGGGTCCAAGAGTGTGGCCCACATTTCCAGGAGCCTCTTGGGCACTGTCAGCTGCCAGAACTGGGACACACAGGCCAGACTGGGTCAGTGTGGGCAGCCAGTCATGCATCAGCTCCTGCCGACCAGACGCCTGCTAATTACACGGTCATTAGTTCCTTCTCCAGAGTGATGGGAAAGGCGACTGGCCAGCCTGCCTGCCCAGTGGGCCTCTTGCCCTCCCTGTCTTGAGGGGGCAGCCCAGGTGTTGGCTAATCCTTTCTCCCCAGGGTGCAGGCCTCCTCCGGCCACTCAGATGCAGCAGGAGAATGTGCTAGGCGTTATCTTGCGAGCCCTGGGGAGTGAGGTGGTCACTGCTTAGCCACCCTGGCAGCCAGATGTCCTGCGTGGTGTGGATCATGGCCGGGCAAAGGGCCTGGGCCCAGCAGAGGCTTTTGTAAACATTGCACACCTATGGGAAATTATACAGCACAGAGGAAAGAACACCCAAGGACACACCACCAGACTTTACCCATGTTAATATTTGACCACAGTTGCTTCAGATGTCTTAAGTCTTTTTTCAAAACATGAGGAACTATGAGCCACAATGTGAGAGGCGATGTGGGTTAGTAGTCAAGAGCATGGGTTTGAGTCCTGGGTCTGCAACTTTCTAACAGGGAGACCTTGGACAGGCCACTTAATCTCTCTGTCCCTCAGTCTACTCGTCTGTTAAATGGGGCAGGTGAGAAGAGAGCCTGGCACACAGGATGTGCTTGATGCAGACCTGGTTGGCTCCCGCCCCCTGCACCTCACTTCAGCATCCTGGCCTTTTGCTTCTCTCCTGTGGGAAGGTTCACTTGAAGGTGCGTGCGTGCAGGCACCACAGAGAACACAGAACATCGTCCAGCAGGTTCTTAAACAGTACGGCTGATCTCGGCTGTCTACTTCTCCTCCTGTGACTCACTTCCTTCCCCTCAGTCCCGGGCTGGAGACTCGTCGGTGTGGACCTGGGTGCTCACTCATGTAACTTCGGTCTAGGACTCAGTGTAGACCAGTGCTCCCTTCTGTAGGCCTCTCTTATCGCCCGCAGGTGGCTAAGACCGTCCCCCGATGACCTGCTTGCTTGCCAATCTGCTGGTCTCTTTTCAAAACATCTATTTGACTTTTAAACTTGGAAAAAGAAAACAACAACAACAACAACAAAAACCCCAAAAACAGAAGACAGAAATAGAGTTTATTGAAGACCCGCGGGGGTGACAGTGGCTTCGTCTGTGTCGCCTCACGTGGGCTTCACACCAGCACGCTTGCACACGTGAGCTGTCTGCCGCCGGGTCTCAGCCCTCAGGTCCCGGGGTCCGCTTGGACCGGGATGTTGCCCCTCCACCCGGTGCCTGTAGGACCCCTGGGTCTCCCCAGTTATTATGAGTCTCCAGGGATCTGGCATGAACTCAGGGGCCAGCGTGCTGGTGTCTTGAAGCCCCCGTGACCTCCCTCCCCTCTCTCCCTACCATATGCAGATGGAGAAACTGAGGGTGTTGATAACAAGGAATCCCAATGGAGTCAGGAAGTGGAGGGGTCAGGATTTGAATCCAGGGCCTGCAGAGAGGCCGGAGGCCGTGGCAGAATGTTAATGCTGGGCTGAGCTCGGAGTCCGATGCAGCGGTGGCCTGGGAGCTGTTGTCAAGGGGGATGTGGAGCTGGTGGTCATGCAGACAGGGTCGGGCTCAGCCCCTGGAGAGTGGACTCCTGGGTCAAGGAATAAATAGCTCTTTCTTTACTCTGAAGGGCCCAGGGACTGGCCTGAAGGCCAAGTTATGTGATCCTGAGAGGAAAGTAGCCTCAATGCCATACAGTCCTGGAGTCCTCTGCCCCAAACCTGTGTGGCACCCCCAGTACAGTTTGCCCCAGATCCTGGCCTCAGGGAACACCTGGTGAGATCCAGACCTGGCTCATCCTTCCCAAACCTGCAGGTCTCAAGCCACAGGGGCCCACATTCTACTGGTTGTGACATGGCTCTGGGGTCCTCCAGGGTGGGATGTCTTACAAATGGTTCTGCTCTGTTACTTTGGGGGGGTTCTGTCAGACACCATAGACTCTCCCCTGGGTGTCCCCACAGTGCCTGGCAGCTGAGGGTCCCCCGAGGCTGCAGCAGGAAGGTGAAGGTGTGTGGGGCCTGGGGTATCCACCCCCACCGCTGGGGTCACCGGCTGCAGCATCTTGAGAGCTTCCCTGGAGCAGCTCTGTCAGTAGCTGTCGTGTCTAGACTCAGCCTGGGCTTGGAAGCTCCCTTCCCTAGTGTTCTCCTAGCCCCTGTGTGTGTCCCTTTTCTCATCCCTCCTGCAAATCCACCCGTCAGGCCCACTCACCACTGGCTGGACACAGCCAGGTGTGCCCAGACGGGTCCAAGCCCCCGCCATGGATATAGCTGAGGCCCCAGATGGAAAGCTCTCTCCCCCCAACCTCATCAGTAAGTACATGCAAATAAGCACGTGTATATATGCATTTGAGTGTGTATGTGTGTGTGTATATATTCCTAACGTGGATTTGGAATGATGTAAGGCAGGCAAGAGCCCCCCAGCTCCTCTCACCCCACAGTGTGCACCAACATCACCTCACCTGATGCTTACAGCCACCTTCTATGGTGAGTATTATTATTAACCTCATTTTACAGATCAGGAAACTGAGGTTTGGGGATGTTACTACTATAAGACTGTCAGATGCACTCCATCAGAACATCACTATGCAAGGACATTTCTGTACACACTGGACAAGAGGAAGCGGGGCAAGGGGATGTAATGTGAGGAAGTTGTGGGTGCAGTAAGTGGACAGGAGCTCTGGGGAAAAGGGCTTCCGCCACGTTGTTACAAATAGCTATCTACCCTGAGCGTGGCAGACAAGTCCTGCTTCGGCTGGAGGTCTCAGAACTCTACCCACTGCTGGGATTCCAAAAACTGGACTCCAATCTCACTGGGGACTGAAACCAGAGCCCACAGCCCCAGGAGGTGCTCAGCCAATTCCAGACAACCTATTGATACCCAAAAGATTGTCCCAGGAGAGGGACTTTAAACCAGCGAGATATGCTTCAGCCCATAGCTAGAGTCTTGACAGATTGGGAGTTGACCTGTTAAGGGGTAAGTTCCCCATCACTGGAGGCATACAAGTGCTGCCATAACTGGGGGAAAGTTCAATCACTTCCACATCTCTTTCTGTCACTCAGTCTGTGAGTCTATGTTTAAATCCTTCATGCATTTTTAAATATAGGCAATATTTCTGCAGTGTTCAGAAACCTAAAGGCACAAAACTAAACCCAGTGTAAAGGGCTCCTTCCCCCCTACACCCCCACCCTCAGCTCCCCTTCTGGCAGCCCCAGGTGATGCCAGGTTCTGTGCCCTCTTCCAGAGTCTGTGTGTGCAGCAGCACGCTGGCTCTTAATTTTTCAAATAAATGCACATTCATGTTATTTTTACTTATGTTCTGCCTCTTGCTTGTTTCTCTGGCAATGGATTTTCGGCAGCAGCCTGATGAACTGGGACAGTCCCCTCTAGGTGTCCACCTGTATAAAATGGGAGTAATGCCCACCTCACGGGGCTATTGGGGGTTGACCGTTCCGTAGTGACACCCAGCAAAGTGCCTGGCACGTGGTTTGCTCCCCTATGAAGTTCCTGTGTCGGGGGTGTCTGGGAGTGAGCTCACCCTGGCCGGTGTGGCTGCAGCAACTCCTCAGGCCACCAGGGGGCAACATAGAGCTGCCCAGTCCTGTCACACCGCGGCCGGAGGTCACCAGGACAAGGGAGGTTCCTTGGAGAGGGGGAGACACATGGGCTGCGCTGTCTCTTCCTCCATCCCGCCGCTATGTTGCTCGTTCAGGAATGTGAGGCAAGAAGCGGAGGTCTCCTATGACCGCACTTACCTCTCCTGGAAAGGAAAGAACGACCGTTTTTAAGCGATCTTTTTGGTTGTTTTCATTCAGAGACGACAGAGAGGAAGAGGTTGTTCTACGCACACAGCCACAGCCCACTTGTCCTGCCCCTCCTATCCCCTTGGCTCCGGTGTCCTCTGTTGCTCCTGGACCCTGGGACCCAGCCTGTCTTAGCAGCACTGCCTGGGGAACCTTAGTCCCCGGGGGACCTCATCGCCTTCGTGCTGTTTGCCAAAGGCACCTGCCAGGTCCACCCTCTCCTCTTTGGCTTGTGCTGGTGCCGCCGTCTGGGTGCCCTGGCCTTTTTCAATCCTGTGTCTACAGAACTATCTCAGGCAGCCTGCAGGCCAGACACGTACCCTGCTGGGAGCCCACGGGGCCAGCTCTGGGCTGACACGGGCACTAGATTCTCCATCCTGAGTCTGCAGACTTGGTCCAGAGCTGGGGCAGCTGGGTGGGCTGTGACGTGGGGCTGGAAATGAGTCTAAAGCTGTTTCTACCTCTTTCCCTTGGACCCTGCTGCGGGACACAGCAGAACAAGATTGAGCTGGAATCCTGGCTGGAGCAAGGAAGCAGGGCATCTGTTGGGCTGGCTCCAGCTTGGCCTCTCAGCTCTGTGGGAACAAGGAGACCCGAGGGTTTCAAACACATGGGCCTGGACCCCCACGGGCTGCAAGCCCTCCGGCTTCCCCAGCCCAGAGCTGCTGCCCGCTGGGCCCACAGGGCTGTCCCAGCCTCATTAGCCACACGTTTAACACCTGGAGGCTGCCCTGCCACGGGGTCTAATCGCCATCCAGTCGGTCTAGGTCCCGACTTGGTGAGCCTACGTCTCCCTCCAGCATCAGGGCAGACAGCCACTTCCTGGAGGGCTGATGGTGCAGACATCGACCTGGCACCAGCACAGGCCAGGCACCGCTCTAGCTCCAAGTCCTCACAACGACCTTGAGCTTTGCACTGTTGTGCAGATGAGGAGACAGAGCCGCAGGTGAAGCCGCTTGTCCAGGTCACACAGGGAGTGAGCAGAAGCTCCAGGATTTGAGCCCATGGTCCATGCTCTGTTTTGTTTTTGTTTTTGTTTTGAGAAGAGAAAGGTTTATTGCAGGGCCAAGCAAGGAAAACGGGTGCTCCAAAACCCCAAACTCTCTTTTGGCTTTCGGGAAGAAGTTTTTAAAGGCAAAATTGGGGTGAAGGCTGCAGGATGTGCAGCTTTCTTCTGATTGGCTAGTGGTGAGGTAACAGGGCACCAGGGTCCATGCTCTTAATGAGTAGGATGCACCGTTGCTTGGAGCAGGGGTACTTAGCTTACCTGGGGTGGGGGTGGGGTGTGAAGCGGGGGTGCTGTGTTTATAAAGACAGTAAGTGCCTCTGGTTGGATTTTCAGGGTTCCCATCCCTGGATCTCTGTGGTATCCATCACCAAATGCTTCCAGGAGCAGATGGGTGTTGAGTGGCTGCCTGAGTCCAGGATCTGATGGAGGGTGGGGGAGGCCCCGTGCTGCCGACACAGGCCGGCAGACCCAGGCACACGATGGGGCCTCACATCTTCAGCACAGCCCTGGGGCCAGCTGGGACAGGACCCTGCCGATTTCTGGACACCAACCAGACACCTGGCCCCAATGACACAGCCACCCAGACCTGCCTACTGGCTGGGTGGCACCTCAGTAATAATAATTACCACTATTATTAGTCCTCTGTCATGATGATAGTAATAACCTTGGAAGCAGTTTTGGCGTCATGATCAGGAGACCACACTCTGCCAGACAGACTCAGCACAACTTGGCTGCAAGAACTTCAGCCAGGGACTTGGCCCTCCTGACCTCAGTTTCCTCCTCTGCAAAGTGGGATGAGGCTGCCGAGAGGTGTCAGTTCCTGGGGGCTGCCTGGGGGTGGGGCTGCACAGGGCAGAGTCCTGGCCAGCTGGGTGGGGACCAAACTGCAGCCACAGGAAAGGCGGCCCCGGGATGCTGCCACGAGCCTGTCGCGGGAACCCACCAGCATCCAAGGAACTTACAATTCAAAGTTCTCACAGATGTACCACCTGCCTGTCATCAGCAGTCACCCTCGGCTGGTGGCTTTGTACTTCATCCTCAAGCCTCAAGTTTTCACTAGATCAGGGACTAATTATCTCTTCAGACTCCTCTCTGTTAAGGACATGTGCATTGGATGGGCTGCCCATTTTAGAGACAGGGTGACTGAGGCCAGGGGCTGGCTTCAGGCCTTAGAGAGGGGCCAAAGGCCAGGGGTTCAAGCCGGGATTCCGAATTTGGCCTCCTCTGTGAAGTGACCTAGGCTTCTGAGGAAAAGGGAAGGGGACAAGGCTCTTGGTTACATGAACATGGGGGGAGCAAGACAGTCAGGGGGCTTACAGAGGCCATCAGTCCCATGGACGAACTCACACTTACAGGCCAGCTGCTCCAGGATGGGGACACAGGGGAGGAGCTGCCGGTTCCCACCCCTGCTGCCACCAGAGTCAGAGAAGAGGCAGGGCACCCCTGGGCTGGGGGCTGGAGCTGTAAAGGCTTCACCCCTGTAAGTTGATAAGAAGATCAGACGTGTCCTTTATGGAGCCCTCGCCCAGACACTGTGTCACCACCTTTGCGTCTCCTTCTGCCATCACAGCAGCCCTGCGGGGTTTTGCTACCCCATCCCCAGATAAGGTGAAATCCAAGAGGTGAGGCTATTGTTCAGGCCGCACAGCTGGTGGGAGGCAGGGCTGCATTGGAACCCAGATTAGGTGGCCCCAGGACCCTTGCATAATCTCATCTCATGCTCCAGAGAGCCTACTGCCAAAAAGGAGGAGGAACAGCTGGGTGTTGTGAGCAGAGGGAAGTGGAGAGTCAGTGCTGGGCTTGAATTCTGGCTCTGCCGAGCACTTGGCAGACCCCTGGCCCTTCTGAGTTTCCATCAGGCATGGGTAACTCTCCACCTTGCCAGGCTGCCTTGTGGGTTTGATAACAATGCAAACAGTACCCCTTACGCAGTAGGTGCTTGGTGACAGTAAGTTTCCATCTCCCTTTCCTTTGATAATGAAGCCCATAGTAGGCGCTCAAGAAAAGTAAATTTCTCACTTCCTTTCCTTCAGTAATAAAGCAAATTGTTCCTTCTCCCAGACAAAATATTTACATTTTAATAGAAGCCCTTGTCTTAAGAAGGAAGGTAAGTGATGGAATTCGAGGCAGTGTTTTGTGTCAGGCCAGGAGGCAGCTGGGAAAGGCTCCTCACCTTCCTCCAGTCATGTGAGCAGCAGCCCCAGGGAGGCTGGCATGTCAGGATTCCGCCCTCCTCCCCTGCCAAGCGTGGCTATCATAATCTCAAATGCACCATTTCCCAAAATCACCCAAATTCTTCTGGGCTGAGCTCATTTCACAATCTTGAGCTAACAGAGAAGGATCTCCCTGGACTCTACATACCTTCGGGAATCACAGTTCACAGAGCACGCCTTAAAGGGAAACAGGCAAAGAAATGAAGAATATGGCAGCTTCAACAACAGTCACACACACACATACACACACACACACACCCCCGCAACACACACACATCACTGAAATGATAAAAGCCAGTGCTGGCAGGTCTGTAGGAAACAGCACACTCATGAAGGCGAGAAAGTTCTTCCCCAACTCTGCTGCCTACAGAAATGGGGAGCCCCTTCCAGGATCAGCACATGCATCTCCTCTACCATGAAGACTTCCTGGCTCCCTGTTGGAGTCACAGCTCCCTGCTGACAGTTCCTGTAGCGTATTGGCCTCATTGAGGGCAAGGCTCTTTGGCCCCTTCTCCACTCCTGGCCAGACTGAGAACCTGAGGACGGGGACCACGGCTCCTGGCTCCCTCATGCAGCCGGTGAACACAGAGAGCTGCCCCACACTGAGCACTTTGTGCATGTGGTCTGTGAGCTTCACCACAGCCCTTACGTGTGGGGATCCTCATTGGACAAGGGAGGAAACTGAGGGTCAGAGAGGTTTGACCATTTGCCTAAGCCTGCTCGCCCCCAAGCCTGCACAGGGGCCTGGTCCTGCCTGGGCTCTGGGAACCCCGGGATCCCAGGGTGTAAGAGGCGGCTGGGCAGACAGGGCCAGCACAGTGCATGGCGGGTGGGGAACCACGATGGGGGAAGCCTGGGGCCTGATGGGTTGGGAGGGGGCCGTGGAGGACTTTATAAACCTGTGTCCCAGTGTGGGAGTCAGCCAGGTGAGGAAGAGAGAACAGGGCATCCGAGCCAAAGGAACGCCGTGGCCCAAGGCGCGGAGGTGTGACAGGTGATAGTTGGTCTAGGGGACAAGCTATTTATGCTGTCCTTCAGACAGAACAGGAAATGTGGGCTAGAGAGCAGGGGAGTTAGGAGGGAAGTCTCACCTCCCTGGACAGAGTGACCTGGAGATGATACTTTGCAAATCAGTGCAACCTGGAGAAAGAGGGCCTCTAAGGATGGGCCCTAGGTTTCTGCCTTCTGCTCTCCTGGTTTCAAGCATCCACTCGGAGCCACAGGAGGCATGCTGACCAGATGCGTCAGTGACAATGCCCCGTGAGAACACAGCACTTCCGGAAACCTCAGCAGGTGAAACAAGGGACTGAAACCAACAGAATGGACTTGAACAAGGGGAGACAGAATAACCTGCCTGCAAGGGCAAAAGGCTGAATGCACAGACTGGCAAGGTATTGGTGAGGCTTTCTTTCTCTCTTCATTTTTAAAAATTAAATCTCATTTTTATTTATATATATTTAGTGAAGGGACTGGGGATTGAACCCAGGACCTTGCACCTGCCAAGCCTGCGCTCTACCACAGAGCTATACTCTCCCAGATTGTCTTTAAAATGAGCGTCTCCTGAGGTTGAGATGCGGGGGTTCTCTATAAACTTTCTGTGGTCAGCAGGCCCTGGACGGATGCCCTGTACCATCAGGTAACCTGGCCAGGAGAGTCCTCCAGAGGAGGCAGCCAGTGCCCGGGCTCCAAGACGGGTGGCTCCAGGACGGGCAACTCCAGCAGTGCCTCTAAGACTCCCCAGCCCCTCACAACAGCCGGAGATGGGCCTCGCCCACTTAAGTCCCAAGTCCTACCCAGGAACAGTCGTTCCAGCTGCCCTGAGACCAAAGAGGGCCATGGCTGGGTGGACAGCAGCTTTGGGGCTGGGCGGTGGGGGTAACTCTCTTCCTGTGGGAGTGGATGGAGGGCAGCTACCTGTGCGGTGATGAACTGTGGACAATGGCTGGGAAGACTGGTCGAGGGGAGACTCAGGAAGCGAGGCGCCCTGGTGCACAGGTGCTCAATAAACGGTGATGAATCATGGATGAGTCAGCCATCTTCAGGTCGCCAGGCAAGCCGTGTTAGCCCCTGTGCCTCAGTCTCCACAGCTGTGAAGTGGGCGTAACATCCAGAGCAGGGTAAGTGTTGGTGAATAGCGGCATGGGGTGGGCACTCAGCCCAGGAGTACCCCCTCTACGCGGCACGTACAGCGCTAGGCCTCTAGGAGACGGTCGTGCTGCCTTAGCTCGTCCACCTCCGGGGACAGAGACCTTACTTCCTGGAGTCCGAAACTGAGCAGACACTGGCCTGCCTTCAGAGAATTCAGTCTCGCGGGGGAAGCACACTGGCCTCACAGGGCCAACTCCCCCAGCTCCTATTAGAAGTGTTGCCAGTGGGAGATGGGCCAGAGTGACCCACCCCTGGAGGGGTGACCCCCACCTCAGGCCCTGCCCAGAGGCCTGGCCCACCTACCTCCTGCAGTGGGGAGGGGGGGCTGCCCAGAGCCTGCAAATGCTGAGACCCCAGCCCTCCCATGGGGAGTCAGACCAGTGTCCCCCAGGACAACTGCTCCTTAGCTCCCCTCCCCGACCAGCCCCTGAAGCTCCCTCAGGGGAGAGGGGTCTCTGGTGAACCCCCTCCTCCCACCCCCCACAATGGTGACCACCTAAAGGTGTGTTTCAGGGACAGCTGTGATGGGCTGACCCCTGCCCTCAGCCCACTTGGGTGAGGTGGCGGAAGGGTCTGCCTTGGAGAAGAGCCCCCATAATTGACTGTCGGGGTGGAGACAGGCTGTGCATCCTGGGGCAGGGAGGTGGGAGAGGGGCTCTGTGCCTGAGGCCCAGGTCAGTGTAGGGGGCCTCCTTGACCCTCAGCCTCCTCCTCTGGGAACAGCCGGCCATTCCTGCCTGGCAGGTCAGAGGGCCAGGGGCCAGAAGCCCTTTGTTGTCTGAAAAGACAAAGTATTATCAGCCCGCTGGGTTTCCAGGCCTTCTTTCTGGCCTTTCCTAAAGCTGCTGACAGATCTGCCTCCCCAGGGAGGTGCGGGATGGTTTTCTGGCTTCCTGTGACCTCCACAGAGAAAATCCATCACCTGCTGGCGGAGCAGTCCAGGCGGGCCCCAGAAAGACGGCATTGAGTCACCTGGGGCCTCATTGCTCTGACAGCCGTGAACGCGTCAACCCGGCAATTAACTCTTACAGGAAAGGGCCAGATCTGTCATTTTCCTCCGGAAGTGCAGGGGGACTTGCTGGCTGCCCCTCCTTGAAGCCAGAGAAAGGCCGGATCTTCATCCCAGGGCTGGACCCGTTTAGGGATGGGGTTCAGGAGCCGGAAGACATCCATCCTTCCTCTCAAGAATCCCACTTCTGGGAACTTGTCCCAGGGAAACAATCCAACAGGAAAACCAAGCTGTGCACAAACAGGTCCCCACGGGAGTTATTTACAATAGCTCAGCCCCGGAAACAACCCACCTGTCCAGCAGTGGGGGAGCGTCCCAGCACCTCGGTTCCTTAAACGCCACACGGTTGTGAAATAGGGTGAACTGGCAGGGTGGTGCTCGGAGGTCCTGGCTCAGTCACCCTATAATTCTTGATGTCCCCACCCCAATGCCGGCGTTGGGCAAACAAACCTGTCCCAGGGTTTCCCCAGAAGTTGTGGATCAGAATCTCCAGGGAAGGGATCTGGCTGACAAGAGTCCCACGTGATTCATATCACCAGGCTGGTAGGAGAAACCCTGCTCATAGCTAGAAACTGCAACTTCAGCAGTGCATTTAATTAAACCCTGTTAAGTCTTGGTTTTTGCATCTGTGAAATGGGCCTAGCATCCGGGTCTGCCCTTGGGTGCTAGGAGGGTTTGTGAGATTTTGACACGATGGCCCAGTGGGATACAGGACTTTGTGAGATGCTGTCACCACTTACACAGCCGGTGTCTCCCTCTCCCCTGACCCTGTCCTATAACCACAAGGGGAATTCACATCTGTGCATCACACCCAGAACACAGACTGGTTTGAGGACATCCAACGCCGAGAGGGGTGGGAAGGCTGGTGTGAGGTTTCTGCAGGGGTCTTCCCCGTGTTCCCCCCGCCCAGTCTGTGGAGGGGAGGAGGGAGGCTCTCAGGAGAGCATGGCCTGCCCTGCTCACCAGGGTGGATCAGGCTCCAGGACGGGGGATCCCTCCACCCTTCCCAGTCCTTTCCAACCTGGGTCCTTGGGGAGTGCTCTTGGCTCGGTCCGCATGCTGGTCCACACACTGGGAGGGGCCCTGTGGAGAGGATGCTCCTGGTGGAAGCAGCTGGGGTGAGTTCCCGAGAATCTTCCGGAGAGAAGGAAAGGACAGGCAAGGGCCTGGAGTGGTTAGCTTTTCAGCTGAGTGGACAAGGCTAAGGGGATGTCGGGCAGGTGGGTGTACACGCAGGCCTGGAGCTTCGGGGTCTGTGGGGCCTTATGAGGCATGAGGCTCTGGAAGGGATCACAAAGCCACGTTGGGTGTGCCTCTCCTGGCAGCCAGGAAGAAGACCTAGATGCAGAGTCCAGCGAGCATGAGGGCGTCCCGCTCCCTGGAAGGGTGCGCCCCTCCTCCCCAACAGCTCTCAGTATCTCCATGTGTTCAGTGGAGTGACTGGGCCAGGTCCGTGGTCCTTGGCCTTTCTGTGTCCAAGGTGCACTTTGGAATCTTAGAGTTCGGGGACTGCGAACCTAAACAGATTCAAACAGAGACAACAGCAAACTCATCAGCACTAAGCAGGACTGAGAGCCTGCCTCCGGTGCACGGTGACTCCTGGAGCCACCCATGCCCCCCACCCACCACTGGAGGTGCCTGGCCACCCAGCTCTTCCGTGGACCCCAGGATGCCACACCGAAGTGCAGCCCCAGCTGGTACCAGCCTTTCCTCGGCCACCTGCTGGGGGAAATACTCCTTCCAACAGACCTGGGGTGGGAGACGGGGGTGTGACTAAACATTAGGAAAAATAAATTGCATGGTCAAGTGAAGGGTTTGCAGCCTCCCTGCCGAGAGCCTCCAGATCAAGAGGGGTGGCTCCGGCTCTGAAATTCCAGTGGGGCTGCCTTGCCCTGGCTCTTGATTGGGTCCTCTACCTGCCTTGGGTGCACCTGTCATGGCCGGGACACACACACCTGAACCTCAGCTTCTGTTGATCAAATGGGCATAATAATTCCTGCTCACCTTGCACTGTTACACACCCCAGGCCCGAAGGTTGGTTTCATTATCATTTAGATTAACTCTATTTATATTGTAAACAAAATAATGTATGCGCTTAGACAAAAAAAAACCAAATAACACTAAAATGTTCAGAAGGAAATGAAACGTTTCCCTGGCCCATCCTCACCTTACCCGCTCCCCAGAACACCCTTTTTCCACACTTAGTTGTCTCTTCTGGTTTCGGCCTCCACATTTCTCAGTAAGATGTTTCTGTTGCTGTTTCTCGATTTTTCAATTCTAGACTTTTCCAGAATTCCTCCCAGTTGTGACAGATGAGGCTTCAGCTCTCTTAAACCCTCCCAGTCCCACCCCCTGCCCCTCCGGCTCTCGCTGCTCCGGCCTCCCTAGAGGGCTCTACCCAATTCTCATCTGACCAGCGGTCAGGGGTTTATCATGATTACGTAAGCGTTATTCAAAGAAAGTCACCTAGTGGTCCGTGGGGTTTCTTTTTTTGGTGCAGTTTTGTTGTTGTTGTTTATTTATGCCCTGGAGTGAATACATTGGGAAAACAAAACCTTGCAAGGTGTTTGTGTGTCTCTTCTTAATTTTTCCATCTGCTCCACTCTAACCTGCTGACAGTAGGGTCAAAAGCTCAGGCATTTGGGTATTTTATCTAGCCCCTCCGGCCCTGGGACGTGGGCCTGCCCCTTCCTCCAACCCCCTCCCCCACTCCCGCTCCCCAAGGAAGGACCCTCCCTTCCCGGGAAGCCATCCTGTTCCGCTGTCTGCTTTCAGCTCCTCGGGGAGTGTGTGCTTCAAAAGCTTCCTGAGAGGTGCACCACAGTTACTTTTTTTCTTTTTTTGGCGACCTTGCATTTCTGAAAATGTTTATATTCCAGTCTCATACTTGGCAGATTCTCTCTGTGGGCATAGAATCCAGGCAGGAAATCCTTTTCCCTCAGACTTTTAAGGCAACTGATTGCTCTGTGATCTTTTAGTTTGCAGGGTTTCTAATGAGAAGTCCAATGCCAAGTTTTAAAAATTTTATTAATTTAAAAACACATGCGCAGAGTTTCAAAAGTCAGCTCAAATGTTAAGGCTTAAAACAAACAAACAAACAAACAAACAAAATCCCCTGCCTCGAGTTTCCACCCCTGATTCCTACTTCTCTGAGGCAACTACTTTCTGCTATGGCTTATCTCCACATTTGAAAACAACACATTTAAACGCTGCTCTTAATTGATTCTCCAGTTTAGGCATTATCACTGCCTTTCTCTTAGGGACCAGGAGGGTGCAGTCATTTATATCCCCTACCCCCCCCCACAAGCCACCCCTCCCTCATCCTCTCAGGATGACTCTATCATGTCTTTTGGTTAAATCAACATTGTTTACGTATGATACTATTTAAGCACTGTGGCCAACAGAGCCATGATACATGTCCTATAACTGTGTTCCCTTCCTTGTAGGACCTCTGGGTTTTCCTGGAGATTATTAGTTGCCTGCTTGGTTAGACTTGCTCGAGTTTTCTTTGTGCTTGTCGCTGATTCACCCCCAGACTCTCTGACTGAGCTCTAATATTCCTCTCAAGATGGCAAGCCCACAGAGAATCCATGAGTTGTGCCCTCTTTCTGGCCAGGTCCTCCCAGCGCCCTCCCTGCCTGTCCCAGTCTGCACCGACTGCTTCTGGCTCTGAACCCCTGCCCTCTTCGACTTCCCTTATACCATCATTTTGGGATTCCCTGTTTTCTGAATTTTGGGTCTTCTTTGTTTAATTCCTAATCTTAAAGAAAGAATGTCTGGGAGATCTTTTTTTTTTTTTTTAATGTGAACATGTCTTACTCCAGTCTCACACTTAATTGACCGAGTAGTGAAATAATGTTCTTTCAGAATGTTGAAGGCGTTGCTCCATGTCTGGCTTCTGGAGATGCTGTTAAGAATATCAGTGTTATTCTGACTCCTGATCCTTTGTGTGTGATCTCTCTCTCTCTCTGAATGCTTTTAGGATCTTTTCAATTGCAGTGATCTCAGATTTTACAATGATGTGCTCAGTATGTTCATTTTTCCATTTCTATGCTGACCCTTGGCGCCCATCAGTCCCAGATAATTTGTTGGTATTATGTCTCTAATACACTCCTTCACTTTGACTCAGTAGACATGGGGCAAAAATATAAGGGCATTAAGTGAACACTACGGTGAACTCCAGAATCCCTAGCCCCCTTCCCTGACCTACACAGCACAGCTGAGGATTATTTGGGGAACTTGGAGAAACCAGAGATCTCTAAATCCAGACACTTAGGGAGAGGCGTGATCCCCAGAAATGGGAGCATCTGGTGCCAATGAACAGGAACCTTGTCTAAACCAGGCTCCGTAGCCCGGCCCGCTGGACTTGCCTCCTCCAGATACTCGGATTGACTGGGTCTGAGGTGGGGCCCGAGCATCTGCATTTTACCAGCTTTTAGGTGACTTTAACTGGTGCCCAGGACTGAGAACCACTGGGCTGACCTCACTGGCCTTGTTTGGAGTTATTAGCCAGACTAGCTGCCTCCTCAAGACCCTGACTTGTTTGCAGGGACTGTGAGCACTGTGGATGCTAACATGTGACTCTTGGTCTTGGCCAGGCTGAGCCTGTTCTGGACAGAAGGCTCAGCTCTTCTCTTAGGTTCTCAGAGCCTCAAGAGACTCGCCCAGGCTGGGCTCTGAGGTACCCGCAAACTCTCAGCCCTTCCCCTGGCACCACAACCCAGCTCCCCACCTGCCTCACTCTGTGGCTCAGGGTTTGAACCTGCCTTTTCTTACACATTTGAGCATCTCTCCACCCCATGAAGAGGATGAAGTGATTTCATTTCTGGGAAAGGTCCAGAGGCTTGGAGAGGGGCAGGACTCCCCAGGGCCACCCTGCTGGTAAATATCAGGTAAGAGACACAGATACTAAATCTGGGGGTTTTCTGCTAAGCTCAGCTTCCTCCTGGATCATTCATTCACTCAACAAACACTCACTGAGTTGCCAGGCTCTCTGCTGAGAGGGCACTGGGGAGCAGCGGTGAACACAACAGTAGGCTTGAAGGTCCAGTTGTTAAATCACTCACATCACAGCTTTGCTGTCCAGTTGTGGGCTCCTCTGGGGGCGGGGAGGGAGCTTCACTTCAGCCCAGCCTCACTCAAAGCAGGTTACAGGAGGCATTACTATTATTGCTGCTTTTGCTTCAAATAGGAGCAGGCAAAGTGGAGAGGGCTGGGAAGGCTGGGCCTGCAGCGGCAGAAGCCACATTAACAATTAAGGTCTTCACCGACTTTCCTTCCACCGCCAGAGCATGAAATATTCAGGCACCAGAGGAGGCTGTTCTCCGATCTCTACAGAGGGCAGGGCCAGAAGGGGCAGCGTTGCTGGCTGTAGACACGGAGCAGGAGGGCAGCAGCCAAGGCCTGGTGTGTGGGGCGTCTGGAGGCTGCGAGGGGTGGGGGGTGTGGCCCAGAGGCGTCTGATGCAGACGGTATAGCTGCAGACACCCATGAATGCCCCCGGGGCCAGGCCCTGAGTGTCCCAGAGAAGGGCAGGGCTTTGTCCTCAAGGAGTGCCCAGCTCAGGGAAGGCACACAAAAACCTCCCATCACAAGTGGGGCTGCCCACCTGGGCTTCACCTTTCCCAGCACAGTGATGCCAACAGTCACCGAGAGACACAGCTGGCCTCAAAGACCACGTGTCTGGGGCCTGCAACTTGTCACCTGGAGTAAACCCTGTAATTATCCGACAAGTAGCACAAGCCATGTCGCATTGTATTTGTGCACATGCGAAAGTGTCAATTTGACAAAATAAATGTCTCAAATAAGTCGTAGTGGGCAAACCTGCTATACAGTTTCTACCTTCCCCCTCCCTAGTGTACTGGGCACCTGAAGTATAAAATTTAGCCTGGCTTTCTCCTGCTCTGAGAGCCAGGAGGGTATAGACTCAAGAGAAGTCTGTACTCACGTGCATCAGGACACCTGTGCAGGAATGCCCACGGCAGCTCTGCTGGTTACAGGAAAAGGATAGAAACAAACGTCTTGCACAGGTGGAGAGAGAAGTCAAGGTAATGTTTTCACACGATGGAAATGAGACAGCAGAGTCCTCAGCTGGGGCGATTTTGGCCCCAGGGGCCATTTGGCAAGGTCAGGAGATGTTTTTCCAGTTTTCACAACAACAGGGGCAGGGGCGTACTTTCATCTAATGGGTGGAGGCCAGAGATGCTGGATAGCATCCCACAGTGCAGAGGACAGCCCCCCTCTGCCCCCACAACAAAGACTTCTCCAGTCCAAAACGTCAGTGTGCTGAGGTTGAGAAACCTCTCCGTACAGCCTTGCAAATGAATGAGCCACAGCTACCCTCATCAACATAATAATGAACAACTCAAAGGCTTGTTGCCAAAGAACACGTGAAGTATAATGCCATTTAAACAAAGTTCAAAAGCATGCAAAATTAAGCAGTGTATTATAAGGGGGGAAATATGGCGCAGAGAAAGCATAGGAGTAAGCAACACAAGATTCAGAATCGGGCTTACCCTGGGGTCGAATGAGCTGGCCACGTGACCGGGAGGGGCTCCAGGGGCCGGGGAAACTGGTGATTCCCTAAGCTGGCAGTGGGGTTCCAAGCACCTGCTGCATTGGTTTGTTGTGACAGGAAATCGTTCATAAGAAGAATAAGGTTTTTAAGTACACTGAGGAGAGAGCTGGTCCTGCAAAGAGCTCCCCTGACTCAGTTTCCCTGTGATTGAGCATCCTTCGCTGCCTGGCTCTGAGGGGCAATGGTCAGAGGGGATGCCAGCAGCTTGAGGGGAAGGAAGGTGTTGCAGTAGCTCCAGGTGGGAAGGGAGAGACAGGGAGAGGTGCAGAGGCTGATCCCCTCCCCTCTCCCCTTCTTGGTCCCTGAAGGGACCTTTCTCCTACCTCTCATATTGGTGGCCCCAGCTTCAGTGCAGTTTCCCCACCTAAAAGTATGAGGGTTGAGACACTTTATCTCTGAACTCCACGTTCCTGATGCTGCGCTGTCTCAAAAGGAAGCTGGTGGCAGCCCAGGGCCCTATCTGGCATCCTTTGCAGCTGGTGTGACAGGGGCAAGCATAAGCTTTCTGGACAGCCCTTGATCCAATGTACCTCGGGGTTTGCCTCTGGAAAATGGGTGCAAATGTCTTTATGATCCAGAAGATGGAGGGAACTTGCAGGGAAGGAATGACAGTGCATCTCTCCAATTCTCCAGAGTTGGGTAAAAGCCCGGCTAGGTGATCCCGTGGGATGAGAGAACTGTGGCTCAGAGAGGGTAAGGGACTGGTCTAAGGCCACTCAGCAAGTCAGTGGCAGCAAAGCCATGAAACTGAACTAACAACATGCAGTGATGTGTCAGCAGGAAGAGCTGGGAGGCTCCAATCCCGGTGGTGCATCCAGAGGCCTGGGGTGTCCCTCTGGCTCATGGAAGGCTGGCAGCAGGAGGATGCTGGGTGGTGGGCATGGTCCTGGTGCAGCACAGGCCCCCACACTACAGAACCAGAGCCACAGTGAAAGGGACGTCGCAGAGCAGTTGGGGTGCAGGAGGCAGCAGTCTATGGGGTAAGGTGCACTCTTGGGCTCAGATGGTCCTGAGTTTAAATCTCAGCTCATTTGCTTGCTAGCTTGTGACCTTGGACAAGTGACTTAACCTGTGAGCCTCGGTTTCCCCCTTTGTAAAATGGGGATGGAGGCTCCTAACTCAGGGGACGGCAGCAAGGACTCGATGAGACAATCCCTGAAAAGCCCTAGCACGTGCTGGGTAGACAGGTAGAAAATGCTTGACCACCACCACCCTTTGTTAGCACTGATCACAGCTGCTTTTCCATGGGCCCTGATTTCTTGATGCATTACAGCCTTTCAACTGTGCATGGTGACTTTCTTTGTTCAGCCCCCCACCATCAGAGGTGGGGTGCAGGGAATAAATCTCAGAGCCTAGCCCCAGGCCTGGTCAAGCTGCCACCATCTTGCTGACCTGCAGAAATACTCAGCCACCACAGAGACCTCCACTGGCCACACCGGAGTCCTTGAGCATCTGTCAGCCTCTGGACACTGGCCGTGAGTTCGCACTCAGTGATCTGAGCTTCATAGAGACAAACAAGCAAGCCAACAGGAATCCATGTTAAACCCTAGAAGGGCTGATGACACCGTCGTTATGATCATCACATTAGGGCTGGTGTAGGATCCCTAGAGCACACCGGGTACCGGGTAAGTGGTCGGAGGTGGTGGCTATTATTACTGTTGTTGTTGCTGCTGTTGACTGTCAGAGCCCCGGGGAAGGGACCACACTTCCCCTGTGGCTTCTCCCCACTGCTCTCTGCCTCTCCCGTAGGTTCCAGCAATAAGGCCTGGCACTGTCTGCACACATCCCCTCACCCTTGCTTACCTCTGAGCCTTGGCTTTGCTGTTTCCTCCACCTGGGTTGTCCCAACTATCTCCTTTCCCATCTACAATCTGATAAATTACTACTCACTCTTCCAAATGCACTCAGAGGTCACCTCCTCTGGGAAGCTGCTCCCAGTGCACCAGGATGCTCCCATGACAATGCATTCTGTTCCTACTTTCTGTGGTACTTACCACAGTGCATTCGCAATGTCTATGTGATTGCACATATACATGCATTTATGCATACTTATCTACTTATGTTTGTTTGTTCAGGAAATCAATGAATGAAAGTGACCTTGGGCAAGTCACTTTCCTTCCCAGGGCTCAGTTTTCTCATCTTCAGAATGAGGGGCTCAGACCCAATTGGTCAAGTGCTGAAGGATCACTCATTCATTCAGCAAAAAGCAAATGGTGCCTGCTCTGGGGTCTGTGCTCAGGGCCCCAGCCACAGAGGAGATAAGGAAGCCCCTTCCCCTCCCAGTGGGGAGTCAGTCTGCTTAGCTCCAGTGTGCTTGTCCCATTTCTCAGGTTCACAGATCCGGTAGTCTGGAATTATTTTGTCTACTATGTATTAGTGTCCTGGCTGTCACCCTATTTGGCTCTCAAAAACATTTGTGTAGTTTTAAAGGGACACACACAGCCCTGGAGATTCTGAAGGAAAAAAAATGGGGGTGTGGTAGTGCATCTTTATTTTCTAAAAGCTCAGCAACTACTTTTACTGGGCAACTGGGGATTTGGAGATCTACAATTTGGTTTTGCTTATTTCAAAACAAAGCAGAGTTTGTTATGATCATGAGCTAAGAAAGCAAAGACACTTGAATTTCCAGGGTCGTGGCTTAGGGTACAGGGTCTGATGGACTGTGAGTGTTCTAGAGGGCTTGGCACCTCTTGCTGGGCCCTGGCTTGGATGGTCCCTCTTGCCTCAGGACCCTATTCCAGCTTGGCCTCTCTCAACCTCCTGCCATCTATCCTGTTCTGTCCCAGCCTTTCCAGCCACGGTGTGGAGAGCCAATACTCTCCCTTGGAACACCCACCCAGTAGCCTCATCTCTAGTATTTTGTCTGCTGCACCAGGGGGATGCTAGGGATGCTCTCGTGAGTCTTGGCGAGGGCCACTCTTGGTCCCACAGTCTGTAAATGATGCAAGCAAACCCCATCTAGGTGGAGGCTTTGTTTTTCTCTTGGAAAGTTCAGCTGAAGCTGCCAGTCTTGGAGGATCAGGGGACTGAGTGAGATGCAGGCCACGGGAACCACCTGGGGCCATGCATGAATTGGAGGGGGTTTCCCACAAGCAGTTCTAACCATCTCAACAACTTCCCTAGTGAGTCCATGTACCCTATGCTCACCCCTCACTCTCCCAGGAGCAGCTGCCTGCACAGGCTTTGTTCTGGGGAGAGCCTCCAGGGAGCAATTTAATCTGGTTGGCATTTTGGGGTAAGAAGGACCTGTAGCCTTCCCAAGTGGGAACTGGAACACTTTTCTTTCTCAAACCCAAACTTGGATGCGCTGGGCTGGGCCCTCAAAGCACAGAGCCCCAGTGGGGAGGATGACACTCTCCACTCAGGATCCAGAAGCTGACCCTCAGCTACCCTGGGGCTTGACTTTCAAAGCCATGCCCCTCCGGGTCATCCTCTCCCCACCACCCTTCTCTGAACATCTATATGGAGAGAGGGGCGGGGGTGGGGTGGAGAATGAGGTACTGAATCTGAAACTGTGTCCCCCCTACCCTACCCTTTCTCCACATATGGGCCAGAGTGTGCCTCTTAAAAGGCAAATCAGGTCACATTGTGTTCTACTAACCCCCCACTGCTTTCCCAGCTGCCTTAGAATCATGGATGATCTGGCCCCTCTGACTTCATCTCTGACTCCTCTTACCGGGCCCTCTCCCAGCCCCACTGGCCCCCCTTGAATAGACCACTAATAGGCCAACCCTAGAGCCTCTGCACTAGCTGCTCCCTTCACCTGGGGTGCCCTTCCCTCTTATCTTTGTCCTTCTTGTCACTCAGATATCAGCTTAGACGCACCTCCTCAGAGGTCCTCCCTGACCACGGGATCTAAAGTAACTGATAATCACTTTCTGTGACAGCAGCTTGCCTTAATCCCCTGCACAGCACTTACTAGTCTCACAGTTATCTAGTTTGTTTATTATCTTCTCTCCCTCTTCCCAACAGAGTGCAGTCTTCCCAGAGGGCCGTGGTCTCTGCTGTTGTCCCCCTACAGAATCCCCCAGTGGGCTAGAACAGGCCTTGCTTAGAGTAGGTGCTGTACACAGTTGTCCAATGAATGGTTGAGCAACTGTAAATGGGGACATCAGCTGCTGCGCGGGCGCGCGCTCAAGGCCGTGGCGCTCATGGTCGAGCGCGCGGGTTTTATCTCGCTGCGGGTCTCAGGGGAGGGACGCCCCCCTCCGCCTGGCTGACAGCAGACGCGCCGTAAATGCGCTTCAGGGACGCTAGGATAAGGAGATGGATGCACAGGTTGTGGGAAGACTTGAGTGCCGGGCGAAGGCCAGGCTGCGGGTGGAGGGCTTTTTGCTGCCAACTCGGCGCCCCCCCCCCGAGTTAAGACCTCGGTGTTAAGACCCCAGTAAGACCTTCTTCCACCCTCCCGCTGGTCTCCACGTTGCGAATCACAGATTCTCCCCGGAATTCCGGGACGAGAGGTCGGGTTGGCTGGGGAAACGGTGTGTGTTCCCGGCTTCTTCGCCCCCTCAGGGCGGGGAAGAGGGTACGGACCGCGCTCTGGGACTGTTGGCGAGGCCCTGTACCGCCCCGGTGCGCAGACGCGGGAGCCACAGCCCTGGGCTGGAGTGGAAACGCAGCAACCTCTGCGCGCTCCGGCAGGGGACGGGGGTGGCGATGCGGGCGGAGGAACCGAGGGCAGGGAAGGGGACAAAGAGCTGCTCCGCCGCCGGGGAGAGCGACCCCCCGTCAGAGTTCTATTGTCCGTCGTATCTCAGACTAAGCTGGACTCTGGTGCCCCCGGGAGGGAGAAGGGGAGCTGTCCTCCGGATCGTGGGTATTTGTTTATTTGGGGTGGGGGGAGGCGGGTGGGGCACGCGGGCCCGGGAAGGGGCTGGACGCCGGTTTCCACGCGTCTCCTTTAAGGGAAGCCCTGCCCTACCTTTCGCACCGTCGCCCTCCCCGCAGCCGTACCTGCATTTTAAAAGCACCCTATAGCCCTGGGATTGGCCGAGGCCGCGTCCTCCGGGCGCAGAAACTTGAACTGCCGGGAGGGGGGTTTGGCAGCCCGGCGGTGGACTGTACCATGTCCGCGGCGTCCCCCGCATGCGCCCCACCCCCTCCCACACACCCCCAGAGAGACCCAATCGGACGGGCGATGGGGCGGGACCTCGGCTTGAGCTAGTCTCTGGCAGGGCGCCGGGCGGGCGGGCGCAAGGCACGGGGGGAGGTGGGGGCTGGCCGCGCCTCCGCCCACCGCTCGCTCCCTCCGGAGGCGGGGCTGGGCCGCGGCGCCCCGCCCTTCTCCTCCCGGAGTGGGCGGGGCGGCTAGGGCTCCAGAGCTGGGCCGGGGGCGGGCCTCCGCCTGCTTCGCCTGTGCCCGGAGAGCTCCCGGCACGGCGGCCGCCGACGCAGCAGCGGTCCCAGTTTGCTGAGCCTTGAGACGCGCGGGTTCCCGGGCGGACCGGGCGGGCGCTGCGTGAGGGCGCGCGAGGCGGCGCGGGGCAGGCCGCAGACGCCCCCGGCCGCCCCCCGCCCGCTCGCGGACCGGCCCAGCGCAGCCCGGGCACGGGGAGCGCCGGCCGGGCGAGGGCGCGGGCGATGCCGCGGTGACGGCCCCGCCATGGCTAAGCCCCCGGTGGCGGCGGCGGCGGCGTCGGAGGAGCTGAGCCAGGTGCCGGACGAGGAGCTGCTGCGCTGGAGTAAGGAGGAGCTGGCGCGGCGGCTGCGGCGTGCGGAGGGCGAGAAGGTGGGCCTCATGCTGGAGCACGGCGGCCTGATGCGCGACGTGAACCGGCGGCTGCAGCAGCACCTGCTGGAGATCCGCGGCCTCAAGGACGTGAACCAGCGGCTGCAGGACGACAACCAGGAGCTGCGCGAGCTCTGCTGCTTCCTCGACGACGACCGGCAGAAGGGGCGCAAGCTGGCGCGCGAGTGGCAGCGCTTCGGACGCCACGCGGCCGGCGCCGTGTGGCACGAGGTGGCCCGCTCGCAGCAGAAGCTGCGGGAGCTCGAGGCGCGCCAGGAGGCCCTGCTGCGCGAGAACCTGGAGCTCAAGGAGCTGGTGTTGCTGCTGGACGAGGAGCGCGCGGCGCTGGCGGGGGGCGCGGGCGGCGCCGGCGGCGCAGGCGGCGGCGCCGGCTCCCGCAGTTCCATCGACAGCCAGGCCAGCCTGAGCGGGCCACTGGCCGGCGGCACGGCAGGCGCGGGGACCCGCGACGTGGGCGACGGCAGCAGCACGTCGAGCGCCGGCAGCGGCGGCAGCCCGGACCACCACCACCACGTCCCGCCCCCCCTGCTGCCCCCGGGCCCGCACAAGGCCCCCGACGGCAAGGCCGTCGCCACGCGCAGGTCCCTGGACGACCTGTCGGCGCCACCGCACCACCGAAGCATCCCCAACGGCCTGCACGGTAAGGACGCCACCCTCCGGGCAGCGCGGCACCAGCCGGGCAGCGCGGGTCCGCGGCCCACAGCTCCTTCCCCCGTCGGCGGCCGCCACTCCATACCTCTCCTCCAGCTGGCATCCGGATTATGGGTTGGGAGATTCCAAGCCCACCCGCACTGGGGTTTTGGGTGGTGATTCTCGGGGAGCTGGAGGCGTGTTCCTGTCCCGCCCCGAATCGGCAGCGGCCCGAGACCCGCCAGACCCCAGAAAAGTTTCTCTCCTGCAGAGTCACCAGTACTAGAGTCTAGCACTGTAGGGGTGGCTGGAGGCACCACACCCCTGCCTGGAAATCCTTGTCGGGGAGCGGGAAGTTTTTAATAGGAAGAAAATGAAAGGCCCTTTGAACGAAAGTGAAATTTGCCCTCTTATTTGGAGCAGCAGGCAGCCCCAGCCTGAGCAGTGTTCACATGTGTGTCGGGGCTGCAGTTCCACCTGGGCTTCTCCGTGCTGCCTGAACGCTGGGAAGGAACACGGGCAGCCCGGCCAGAAGACCAGGGGGTCAGCACCTTCCCGGTTTGCTACTAGTCCTGCACTTGAATCAGGCTCCAGGGACCTTTCTAAGCTGAGGCTCTAAGACTTTCCAGAGGACTCTGCTTGCAGTGGGTCCTGGCTTTTTGTCTCTGTGTGCCTCAGTTTCCTTATCTGTAGAATGGAAACGATGATCCCTACCTCCCGGATATGAGGTGGCGATAAATCCTCTGAAGGGATTTGTAAGTTACCTTACAGGAAGTGCCACAGTCGTGGAGAGCCAGGGTGTGGGTGGGAGGACCTTTGGCCTCAGGAAAGCTCAGCTACTGCCTTGCACACCCGTGCGAAGGTGGGGCCTAGGGCCTCGTCCCCAGCCCTCTGGTCAGTGGCTCTCCTCGCTCCTGCTTCTCTCCTGCTTCCCTGTCCTTCCACATTTTTGGCAGCTTGGCTCCTACTTTGGGTGGCAATTGCTGCTGCCTGAACTATTTGCCTGAAGGTGGAGATTAAACAGCCCTTTCTGGTTCTCTTTAAAGGCCTTTCTAGTTCATAGAAAATGAGTCTAGGCCTTAAATGACTGTTTTCCCCCAGAGTGACACAGCCTGGGGGTGGTGGGGATTGGACGCTCTCTCTTTGGTTTGATGGCCAAGTGGCCTCTGCAGGTGCCTTGTGTTGGGGGCTGGGGTGGGAACTGGACCCGGGGTGGTGGGATGCCAGCCTAGCACAGTTTTTCCTTTATTTACCTTCCCAGCCTGCAAGTTCAGGACAGGCCTAGGTGTAGAGGGATATTTTGTTACTGATTAGCAATCTAAGGCTACAACTTGGGTTTCTCTTTGTAACTCTGTATCCACCCCACCTCCCACCCCAGGCTCCTTAAGGCCAGTGGGAGTGGTTCAAAGTTAGATGGTTTAATTGGTTAAGGTTGCTCGTCTGGGGCATGAGGGATCCCAGTCCCAGCCTTTCTGTCCTCACCTTCTAGGGGGCCTTGGGAGGGTCAGATTTATGGGCCTCGGTTTCCTTAGGTGCAGGATGAAACGGGGGATTGCTGCAGTCCTGTCTGTGGCTAGGAAATGAAATGTTTTCAGCTGCGTCATCAATGACACTTGGTGAGTGTGGTTCTCTGCAGGGCACTGAAGTGCTGGAGTGTCAGAGCACACTTGCAGAGAAGTTCTGTCATGTTTTGGCCAAGGAGACGAGGCCCCGGCCTGGCTCAGGTTTTCGCTACCGCAGTGAACAATGCAGGAGTGGAGGATGGGTCTTCACCTGAGTTGTCCACCCCACCAAGGGGTGGGTGAGGTGGAGCTGTAGGATTCCCTGCAGAATCCATGCACCCCAAAGTCCCACGCACACTTGAAATGGGACTGCTGCAAATTTTGTGGTGGCAAAGCTTTGTTTTGGGGTGAAATAAAAATTCAGCATTGTTATCACAAATTTCAGTTATCGGTGGGATTGCTTGTCATTTAGTTTTGTCTCTTAAAGTTATATGTGGCCTTGAGGTGTTCCCAACAATGTGAGTAGGTTGCCTGGAAACAAGGAAAGGCCCTTCTCTTAGAAACCACTTTTCTGTACTTGCACCTATAGTTTTTTTTTTTTAATTGAAATATAATCAGTTACAGTGTGTCAATTTCTGGTGTACAGCATAATGTCCCAGTCATGTGTATGTGTGTGTGTGTGTGTGTGTGTGTGTGTGTGTATTCGTTTTCATATTTGTTTGCACCTCTAGTTTTCAGTTGAGTGGAGAGTGAACTGGAGATGAGAAAGATAACAAGCCTCACCCTGTGTGGTGGCAGAAGTGGAGTCCGATACCAGGCTTGTGCCTTCGGTCCTTGCTCTTAGCTCATCCTCACTGGAACCCTGGGAGGCAGTGTTAGCCCTACTTTACAGCCAAGCAAGTGGTGGCTCAGAGAGGTTCTGAGCATTTCCTGGGAAAGCAACCCTGGTGGGAACATTGCCTGGATGGGGCTCCCAGGGGTCCTCTACCACTCAGGCTGTGTGCTGGCTTGCATCTCTGGCCTGTTGTCATTTTGGCCGATAATATTAATCAGCAGACACTAGTGACTCCCTATTCTTGATTCCTGACCCAGGTTTGCCCTCCTTCTGGCATCCTGTGAAGTGTCACTTCCTTATCAGTGGCCACTGAGCAGATGGTTGATAACCCCATTACCCAAAGGGCTCAGGCTGTCTCGTGTTTGAGTCTCCACTCTTCCTCTTCTCTTGGGCAAATTACTTCACTTCCTTGAGCTTCTCTCTGCTCTTCTGTAAAGTGGCCCCCTTATCCATGCGAGGTCGAGGGAGGCCAGCATCTGCACACAGTCAGCCTCTCCTGTGGTCATTCATATTTTTTCCAGGGCTCCTCATGAGAAAAGAGAGAGACCCATTTAGGGGTTTGCCAAACAGACATCGTATTCTCTTTGAAACTGTTTTCTGTTTAGACAGCTTGCTTGAATGTTTGCCACTGAGCTGTTGCGTGCACCTGCCGATGGGCCGGGGAACAGTGGTCCTGGAGCCTGCTCTTGGAAGCTGCAGGGTACCCACAGCCCTGCTGGGTGCCCTAAAGGGCCTAAGTGGCTGTGATGGGAGGTGGCCCATCTGTATTCAAGGCCATCCCTGGCCGGGGCGGGCCTGTGCCTGGCGGGCTTGTGAATGCACATGCAGGCAGGCCTTTCTCCAGGCTCTGCTGTGAGGGCTGGGCTGGGCTGACTAAAATCTGGACTAGAATGCTCTTTGCTCTAATCCAGTGGGGCAAACTAAGGCAGGCAAACTCCAAACACCAGAAAGTCAGGTTTGACACATTAAACTGATGCGATTTTCAAACAGTATAGTATTTTCAACAATTTCTCTCACCCCTCCCCCATCCTGTGCACCCCACCTTTATTCTCCCTACCCCATGTTCACATCCGTCCCAGTCCCCACATCACACCGTGTGGCCCACCCACCTTTAGCTAGCCTAAGGAACCAGGGCCTCCAGCAGCCTTTGTATGGGCCCCGTTTGGTTTTTAAAGTTTGGATTAAAAACTTGAGCCTCTCAGAATAAGATGGGCTTGTTCTCTTGCTTGTGTTTTTGTTGGTTTAAGGAAGAAGGGAGCAAGGGTGGTCTGGGCCTTTAAGAAAAGTCAGAGCCTCTGGCCCTGAATGGGTCCTTTATGAGGGCCCCAACTCTGTAGCTCCAGGGTAGGACGCTAATAAGGCGGCTTTTCCTAAACCCAGCCAGGCCTGGGGACAAAGGTCAGTGAAGACAATGGGTTGGGTTGGGTAAGACTTTCCCCCTCCCTCCCCAACCTGACTCTGACCATCCATCACCCTCCTTGGGGTGCTGAGCCCCCAGGGTCACACACCAAAGGGAGCTGCCTGGTCCCCCAAGGAGCTCACACGGGAGGGCCACAGTGTGCCCCACACTCCACCTGTTACTGCCGAGCCTCCCAGTCCCCACTGCATTCTGTTCAGGGCTCCCAAATGGTCCTGCATCCTAGATGGGGAAACAGAGGGGTGGAGAGGTGTGGTGATTTGCTCCCAGTTCTCAGGCCTGGTTGGGGGCCCTGGGATCAGTTTCTGTCTCCTGTGTGAGAGTCTGGGCCTCCTGTCCCTCTGGGCTGGGACAGTCAGGCTCTGTCGGGCTGGGAGAGACTCTCACCGGAGGCCCCACCAGCAGTGGAAGGCCACGTGGAGCTTGGTCCCTGTGATCAGTAGATGGACCCAGGCAGAGTGGGAGGCAGCTTGGGGGGCAGCATCTGTGTAGCAAAGGTGTGACACCTTTTCTCTTACTCAGGAAGCCTGACCCTGAGCCTCCATCATGCTGTCCTGTTTCCCTGCGTGAAGCCCATGGCTCCTGGAGATCCGTGGACGGGGAAAGCGCAGGCCTCCTTGCGCACAGAATCCCCCTCACTTCTTTTTTCTTCATTCATTTGCTTCCCTGCTGGGCTGGCTTTTCTCTGCTATCTTGGCCCAGATCCCTCACCTGTGGCCTGGCCTCTGAGTTCTTAGGATGCAAACTTAGTTCCATATCGTTCCCAGAGCAGCGCAATTAGCAAGGAAATTCTTTTTTGCTCATAATCTGTGTTTTGCATCGTGGTAATTTTCTGTGTCGTGTTTGTCAATGTCATCAGCACAAGGAACTGGAAGCCTGGGACCCGGTTGAGTTCCAGAATCTCTGTGGGCCTCAGTTTTATCATCTGCCAAGTGGGAAGCCATTGCCCACCTTTGGGTTGAGGGAGGAGGAAGTGTAGCTTTCTCCTGACATCCCGACACCTCTGCCCAGCTAGAGCATCAGTGCTGGTGTGCCAGCTAGGGCTCCGGCTCCAGGTCAGAGAGACCTGGGAGAACCCTGGCCTTGCCACCTGCTGTGTGGGGTGACAGCGTACTGAACCTCTAAGCCTCAGTTGCCTCACCTGTGTCCTGAGCATCCTACTACTCTGGTCCTGGAGCTAGGCCTTAAAGGGTCAGTTCAGTGACCTTCCACTGTCAGCTGGACCGCTGCCGACTTGCCTCCTAGGGGTGGGGACGGGGGAAGGGGGACCCCCTGACTCATGCTCGTGAGGGGACCCTCGTGCCTGCCCCATGTCAGAGCCAAATAAGTCCTTGTTTAGTTGAATGGAAGGGGCCGGTGTCCTGGCAGAAGCCATAGAAGGTCTGCAGATGGGTCTCGACTGTGGGGGCCAAGAGCCCAGGGCCTGCGAGATGTCCTCATGGGACACGAGGCTTAGAAGCCTCCTCATGTGAACAGAAAGAGCCAGAATATTGAGGCAGAAGAAAAGTTTTGGGGCTGGGGAGCTGCTGCTAGGTGGGGAGCTGCTGCTAGATGTCAGCTCAGGAGGGTCAGTGCTGTGTACAGCCCCTCAGGGCAGAGCCCCAAAGTCCCAGCAATTCGGACTTCAGCCCCCACAGACAAGAGTGGTCCATGCCTTTAGAGGTGGGGAGCTCCCCGTTAGGGGAGGTGTGCAAGCACAGGGCATTCCTGAATCCACTGCGAGGGGACACCCAGGCAGCTTGGGAATCTGGTTGTGTGAGCAGAGAGCATCGAGTAGAGGCTGGCGGGTGGGGCCGGGTTGTTGAGAGAATTCGCCCTTCAAGCAGGAAGGAAAACAATCGCAGATGTTTATTGAGTGGTTACTCAGTCCGTGTGCTGAGAGTGTCGCATGGTGATTCATGTAGCCTGGCTTGGGGAGGGGCGGTTCTGGGATCTGTCATGATGTGGGCTGGGCTGGGGGCAGCAGGGAAGGTTTGGGGCCCCTGGGGTGGCAGCAGCAGTGACAGAGGTCACAGGAGAGAACCTTTTCTGCAGGTTCTCAGACCAGGCGGGTCTGCCCCAGGGGTCAGGCAGTCAGTCCTATGCTACTGGGAGGCTCAGATAGGGCAGCACCTGTGGGCGACACGCTCTCTCTGTAGCCTCACTCTGTACCTGCCCACAAGAGTTACCCCCGTGGTTGCTCTGCCCTGGGTATCCTGGGTGCCCAGGATCTGTGCAGGGAGTGCCCTGAGATGGCAGAGCTGGGCAGCAGGCAGTTCCCATCTCCCTGGAGTGAGAGGACAAGGGGACCCCAGTGGCTTCCCCAAAGCCTTAACAACAGAGAAACAAACTTGTCTGCTAAAGGGATGTGATGCTGCTTTGATCATGATAAGGCAGGAATGGTCCCCCTCTTCCCAGGCACCCAGAGCCGCTAACTGTCACACAGTCCCCTCTTGCTGTCCTCTGTTGCCGCAGGCTGGCGGGGGCAGGTGGGTGGACGGTTAGAGGGCAGGGCTGGAAATGGGTCCCCGGTGATGGATGCCTGCTCTTGAACAAGTCACTGTCAGTCTCCAGCTCTCTAGGGAGCAGGGCGGAAAGATTAGGAGTTTTATTGATCCATCTGTAGATGCTCTTGGGATCACCCTGTATATGATTAAACAGAGGTGTGGAGCATCATTTAACTAAAGCAGAGGCTGAGGGCCCTAGGGAGTAGCTGAGAGTCTGTTTCCTTTTCCTCCTTCCTGCTCCACCATTGGCCAGGGGCCTTCATCATTTGTTATTTCCTGAATTCAAAGATGGGCTTTCCCCTCTGTTGCAATTTGGGACACATCTTGGAATCAGCCTATGCGTTTACTGCAGGGTCTTCCCCTCCCTCACTCTGGAAAAGCAGTTAAGTACATGGGGCATCTGTGACTGATGGGATCTTAGAGAGGAGGAAATGCCATGCCTGGGAAAGCCGGAAACCCCGGAACAAACTGCATGGAGCCCAAGAGGCACTCGGAGGAGACTTGGAAGGGAAGGGGACCCGCCCCAGGCTTGGCCACACCGGTGCTGAGACCCACTGGGATGCCTGTTTCTGCTGAGAAAAAGGCTCAGGGCTGCGAGGCAAGTCACATCAGGTCACGTGGGTGGGGCAGGGCTGTCCACGTGATGCTGGATCCTCGGCCCGCCCGCGCCCCCTTCTCCCCGTGTGTCTATTCATCGTGCCCCTTTCACTCTCAGGGGTGCCCTGGTTTGGCTCCCAATCTCTTCAGGTGTGCCGGGAGCTCAGCGGAGGGGGTGGCCGAAGTCGGGAGCTGAGGTGGGCCTGGGAGGCGGAGCAGGTTAGCACAAGCCGGAGAGAGCAGGGATGAGGCCAGGCGTGGCCGAAGGAAGAGCTGGAGGCAGGCACGTCTGGTTCAGCGGGGTGATGGGGGACGGGGGATGCCGGGGCAGGAGGGATCTGCGGTGCTCTTCCCGCTGCGCCTGCGCCCCCCGCGCCCCCAAAGCCCTTGGTCTGGGCTTTTCTAGCGGTGGGTAGTTCCAGTTGTGACCTCTGAGGGGTTTCCACAGCTGTCTGTGGGGTGCACTCAGAAACTGGTACTTTCACGTAGCCCATCCCCTCCCCTTCCCTGGCTACCCACGTAGTACGCAGGGGCTCATCGGCTGGGCTGGCGAGTGGGCCCGTCAGCTGGTATGTTCCCACGTCTGGTGCTTTGGGGGCACGGCTGTGTCCCCAGGACTGTTCTGTGATTTGGACAACACAGACAGAACTGGCAGCTTCAGCCTAATCGTAATCTGACCTTAGCGCCTCTCCAGGCCCTTGTGCAAAATAGGGGGCTTGGGTGGGCCGTGCCGAGGGTGCCAGAGACCCTCGCATCC